>NW_024704747.1:29317061-29671916 GCF_018977255.1 Callorhinchus milii | reverse complement strand
GGGGGGGGCTGGGGGGCTAGGGGGGGCGGGGGGCTGGGGGGGGGGGCTGGGGGGGGGGGGGGCTGGGGGGGGGGTGGGGGGGGGGGGGGGGGCTGGGGGGGCTGGGGGGGGGCTGGGGGGCTGGGGGGGGGGGGCTGGGGGGGGGCTGGGGGGGGGGCTGGGGGGTAGTGGGGGGGGTAGTGGGGGGCTGGAGGGGGGGTTGGGGGGGATTGCCAGGTTAGATGTTAAAAGGGGGGAAGGAAGGAGGGTGTGTGTGTGTGTGTGTGTGTGTGAGGGCATCGCCAGGGGTTCGGTGTGAGCTGTCAGTCTGACCATCTGTCTCGTCTGTATGTCCTCATTGCAAGTCACCATTCAAACTGGTGAGACACAGACACACAGACAGACAGAACAGACAGACACACACACACAGACAGAGAGACACACACAGACAGACACACCCACAGACAGACACACACACACAGACAGACACACAGACAGAGAGACACACACAGACACACAGACAGACAGAGAGAGAGAGGTGTCTGTGTGTGTCTGTAGTGATGGAGAAGCAGCAGTTCACAGAGCCTTGAGTCACTGGCAAATTAGATTCATAACTATTTCTGCACTGTATGTATATATCAAATGCAAGGATTATTATTTTATTGTTTCATTTTACTGTGTGTACACACACACACACTCACACCTATGTGTACATATATATAGTAGATGTGTAGATAAGGTGGTTATCATTGCAAAAATTAAAGCACGTTGGTGTTAAAACAATGTTAATAATCATTTGGTATATAATCGAGTTGTTGTTGAGCCGGGATGGGAATGGATGCTGTACTAACCCAGAGTGTACACTTCCATAGCTATTTGGAGACCAGCCAATGGTAGTCAAATACAGTCCATTAGGTATTTTCCTATTTAGCCCTTTTCGCAAAATTCCTTGGGGGTAAAAATGCGCACGGGTTTGCCAAATAATATATATATATATATATATATTTATGTGTGGGTAATGACTTTTGGAGAGAAAGCAAAATGTCATCTTTAATTTCAGCAATATTCAGTGTGATCGCTCTCTCTCTCTCTCCCTCTCTTCCCCCTACTCTCCCTCCCCCTCAGTGATTCAGAAACCAAGATCATGCCATTCTCTGGGTTATGTAAAAGTTTGTGGATAATTGGTGTGTGTGTGTGTGCACTTAGCTGAGCTTGAATATTAGCAGCGAGACGTGTCTTGATCTGCAACCTAGCAGTGCGGCAATTTTACATCAGCCTCATTCACCCACTGTGTATATCTCCTTTCCTCTCATTTCATCTCTGTGCTGTACTGTAGCAGTAAATAGGAACCCGGTTGTTAGCCGATTGGTGGATCGCTTTTCCAGGGGTAATAATCCCTTAACAAAAATAATAATAATTTGGTCATTCAATCCACGACTGTTTGTGGGACAGACGCTGCTGTGCCCAATTGGCTGCCGCGTTTCGCCCACAAAATATACAGTCAATTCACTTTACAGCACATTCTGTGAAGCGCTTTGAGATGTCTCGAAGGCGTGATAAGGCGCTGCATCAAATGCAAGGATTATTATTATTACTCATGCCATTAGCATGGGACGTTGTAATTATTTATTTATTTATTTATTTATTTATCTACGCCATGTTCTTGCTTTCTGTAAGCGAACAGGTTTATAGGGCCCAGGGTTAGGAGGAGATTACATAACACACATACACAGCACATACACAGCACATACACCACACACACACACATACACCGCACATACACACATACACCACACATACACAGCACATACACAGCACATACACACATACACCACACACACACACATACACAGCACATACACACATACACAGCACATACACACATACACCACACACACACAGCACATACACACATACACCACACATACACCACACACACACACATACACAGCACATACACACATACACAGCACATACACACATACACCACACATACACATACACAGCACATACACACATACACAGCACATACACACATACACAGCACATACACAGCACATACACACATACACAGCACATACACCACACACATACACAGCACATACACAGCACATACACACATACACAGCACATACACCACACACACACACACATACACAGCACATACACAGCACATACACACATACACAGCACATACACCACACATACACAGCACATACACCACACACACACACATACACAGCACATACACAGCACATACACACATACACAGCACATACACCACACATACACAGCACATACACCACACACACACATACACAGCACATACACACATACACAGCACATACACAGCACATACACCACACATACACAGCACATACACCACACACATACACAGCACATACACCACACATACACAGCACATACACCACACATACACAGCACATACAGCACATACACAGCACATACACCACACATACACAGCACACCACACACACACACAGGACACATACACACAGCATACACAGCGCACACACACACCATACACAGGACACACACACACAGTGCACACACCATACACACCACACATAGCATACACACACACATACCACACACACACAGCACACACATACACACGTATAGGACACACACACCATACAAATACACACATACACAGCACACACACACACCACACACACACACAGTGCACACACACACACATACACACACAGGACACACACACACACACACACACAGGACACACACGACACACGCATACACACACCATACACAGCACACACACACACCATACACACCACACACACACAGTGCACACACACACAGTACAACCACAGCACAGTACACACACACAGGCAGTACACACTCCACACACAGTACACACACACACAGCACAGTACACAACACACACACAGTACAGTACAGTACACACCACACACACACAGCACAGTACACACACACCACACACAGAGCACAGTACACCCTCCACACACAGCACAGTACACACTCCACACACACATACACCCCACACACACAGCACAGCACACAATCCACACACAACACACAGCATAGTACACACTCCACACACACAGCACAGTACACACTCCACACACACACTCCACACACACACAGCACACCCTCCACACGCACAGCACAGTACACACTCCACACACACATACACTCCACACACAACACACAGCATAGTACACACTCCACACACACAGCACAGTACACACTCCACACACACACACTCCACACACACACAGCACACACTCCACACTCCACACACCACACACAGCACAGTACACACACCACACACACACAGCACAGTACACACTCCACACACACACTCCACACACACACAGCACACACTCCACACACCACACACAGCACAGTACACACACCACACACACACAGCACAGTACACACACACACAGCACAGTACACACACCACACACAGTACACACTCCACACAGCACAGTACACACACTACAG
Source organism: Callorhinchus milii (assembly GCF_018977255.1). Lineage (NCBI taxonomy): Eukaryota > Metazoa > Chordata > Chondrichthyes > Chimaeriformes > Callorhinchidae > Callorhinchus > Callorhinchus milii. The sequence continues at coordinate 29,668,424 of NW_024704747.1, read as the reverse complement.
TACAGCACAGTACACACACCACACAGGGGGACATTTACACCCCCCCCCTGACGTGTGTGTGTGTGTGTGTGTGTGTGTGTACACATTGCTTCTGCTCTCCCCCCCCCCACCCCGCCACACACACCTCAACCCACCGCAACCCCCTCTCTCGCTCTCAGCCTCACCAGCTGTTCACTGCGGAATAAGAGCAATTGATATATAAAAAAAAGTGTTTGTGTGTGTATGGAGGGGCGGTGGGTGGGTGTTGGGGTTCTGCTTTGCAAAGATTAAGGGCAATAATAATAATAATAATCCTTGCATTTGATATCATAATAAATGGAATGATCCCGGCATGTGGATCGCGCTGTCGCAAAGTCTCAAAGCGCTTCACAGAATACACTGTAAAGTGAATTGATTGGGTATTTTGTGGGCGAAACTCGGCAGCCAATTGCGCACAGCGGCGTCCCCGCAAACAGCCGGGGATCGAGTGACCAAATTTTTTTTTCTTGAAGAGACTATTACCCGGGAAAAAGCGAACCAACCCACAACCAGGTTCCTACTTACTGCTGGGTAAACAGAGGCGCGTGGAGCAAGGAAACCTGCCCAACCTTTCACGCCGCCCGGGAATAGAACCCGGGTCTCTGGTTTGTAAGGCGAGTGCTGTCACCACTGAGACGCCGTCCGGCGTGGAGGGCGCTAGATAAACCCAAGTTGTCGTCGTCGTTGAGCTGCAGGACTCCACATATAAACAGTGTACGAACAAAGTATAATGCAATTTATTGCTAATGTTTAATACCACTTAATGTTAACACGACACTAAGAAACCTGCACATGTTCATTGTCAGAAAAACAAGAATATGAATTTGCTAATAATTATAACAATGTAATTAACCCAATGTCCTTTCTTTTCATCTGGGCAAGTTAACAACTTTTTCACATGGTCAGGTTCAGTAACTTCACCAAACTAATGGTGTCATTAATATCCACTTTCAAACAAGCTTTCCAGCCAATCAGCGGAGAAAAAAAACCAAACGATTAATTCAAAAGTTGTCAATGATAATCACAAAATTCTTTGTGTCTGAGTTTTTGCCTTGAAAGGCTGACAGATAACCTTAAATGATGACACGATAAGCAAAATAAAAGCTAGATAAATAAGGCGCGTAGAAAGTGGCATCAGTGTTGTTCAACTACAGTACGTAATGAATTATTAGCAGTGGTTCTGGATTACTGAAGCAGATAAAACAATTTCCATGTACATTAAGTTATTCTAACTGGTATTCCAGATCATCTGTTAATAATGAGGGATTCAAATATTGTAGCTGGATTTCAGCAGTAATACAAGCTGACAGTGGTAATACAACAACAACAGCTTGTGGCATGTATATAGCCCCCCTCACACAGTGTAGCATCCCAGAGCACGTTATACACGGTAATCTTTCGTATAAATCCTGTGGAGTTGAGGTACAGATAAACCATGATCTTATAGAATGGTGGAACAGGATCGAAGGGCTGAATGGTCTCCTCCTGTTCCTGTGTTTCTACTCTGCACCATAGGAAAGGCGTCATATCTCAATTGACCCACGGAAGACTGCGGTGACATTTCTGTATAGGAAAAAAATAGGGTGAAATTTGCAGTGATTCATAAAATGTGATCATTATCGAAAACATTAGGAAACACCACAAATGTATCCCCTAACAAGAATGGTTTACTAAACAAAAGGCCAGAGGTTTACTAACAGTCAGAGGTTTGATACATTCTTCCAATTACTTTTCCACAATCAACATTCGGGTCGTAAAGTATAAGGTTTTGTGGATGAAATGCAGTAGAAATCAGGAGTGTTTCTTCAAATTTGTTGCCCCAACGGTGCTCAATATCCCACTTGTTAATGAAACAAATATCACGCACTGGAATCCAACTATTACTGAGTTCTTTGTTCAAGATTAGTTGAATTAATAATAGTAATAGTAATTATCCTTGCATTTGATATAACGCCTTATCATGTTGTCGAGACGTCTCAAAGCTCTTCACAGGATACACTGTACAGTCAATTGCTGTACATTTTGTGGGCAAAATGTAGCAGCCAATTGCGCACACAAGTGTCCCACAAACGATCGTGGATTGAATGACTAAATTACATCCTGTGAAGTGCATTGAGACGTCCTCCCGACGTGAAAGACATTCTAACTAAATATAAGGATTATTATCAGGATTGAAACAGTGCCTTAGTGTGGAGGGCTTTGTTATCCCTGGACGCTGTGACCCACATTTCATTCAAAGGAAAGATATTTTGTAAAGTGAGAAAAGAAAGAATGCAAAGGACAGAAAGATTGAAAAGGTTTGTATATCATAGCATGAGCAGGTGCTGAACAACACCAGCGACGTGGCACTTTCATTACCTCTAGTCCGTCCTGGTTGAACGTACAATTATTTAAAATATAATCAATCTGATACAGTAAAACTCGCACAAGTCAGATCTGTATAAAAGTCTATAAGTCGTACATCTGCTCAAGAGTTGAAATTCTCTGCAGGTTTGGCCATGTACAAGCCATGTACTGCATATTCATTTCAGAATCAATGGGGTGAGAAACACGATAATTGGCGAAAATGGTGGTCTAACCAGTCAATAATTAAGTCAAGCTGGTGTCCTGTGAAGCCCACATTCAGTTGTTGGGTGAACGTGGAACATCCACAGCTGCCAACAACAATGATGGCTGCCAATGGCTTTGGGCTGACTGTGCACTCAATCGCTCTGCCAAAACCGTAGCCCGGCTCCACTGGAGCCAACGTCACAGTCAATCCAGAGTCTACACAGGAGCCATTGCAGTAACGTCATCATAGCTTTCAAAAGGGAATTGGACAGGTGTTTGAAAAGGAGAAACTTGCAGGGCTATGGGGTAAGAGCAGGAGAGTGGGACTAGTTGGTTGGTCTTTCAAAACGCCAGCACAGGCACAATGGGCCAAATGACCTCCTTCTGTGCTGTGAGATTCTATGATTCTATGATACTTACTTATCACTGGTGATGATTAATGATTATAATAATCCTTGCATTTGATGCAACGCCCTATCACGTCTTCGAGACGTCTCAAAGTGCTTTACAGAATACAATGTGAAGAGATTTGACTGTGTATTTTGTGGGCAAAACCCGGCAGCCAATTGAGCACAGCAGCGTCTCACAAACAGTCGTGGATTGAGTGACCAAATTATTTTTTCTTGAAGAGATTATTACCCCGAAAAAAGCGAACCGTGAATCAACTCACAACCACGTTCCTACTTACTGCTGGTAAACAGAGGCGTGTGGAGTAGGGAAACTTGCCCAAGATTTCGCCCCCTGCCCGGGAATTGAACCCAGGTCCTCTCGCTTGCGAGGCGAGTGCTCTAACCGCTAAGATACAGGACCCCACAATATGAGGTACGAAGCACTGAACAAAATTCTCTGTAGCACTTACTTTATACTGGATTACATCTGGGAATGTTTACCTCAGGGCATCTGTCGTGCTTAATACTGTAGCTACAGAAAAGGAAATGGGGAGGTTAGTCTGTAACTAAAGCAACTTTATAAATCTTTACACAAACTATTAGAGTGAAGCATGTACTTCCCTCTAAGTAACAGTAGTAATAATAATAATCCTTACATTTCGTCTACTTGTAGCACCTTTCACGTCAGGAGAATAACTCAAAGTGCTTCACAGTATGTACTGTAAGCAGAGTAACTATATTTTGTGGTTGAACGCCAATATCCTTAATGTCTTACTTACTGAAGATTGACCTTAATTCTGCTCTGCTTGTTAAAGTAAATAACAAGCTATTTGTTCTCAGACAAGGCTGGTATTCTGTGCTTACACTACATTTAGGGCAAGATGTAACAGATAAATCACACTCCACTGAACTGGAGTGTCCCTTAAATTGACTTGAGTAATTGTCAGAGGCGGCATTATCAGACTTGCATATTGTAATGTTGTTTACTGGAGCAGCAGCAGAAACTATTTTATTGTTGAGTAAGTTAATTTCCCACTTGCGGTAACTTGATATTGCCAAAGCCCAAATTCCACATGGAGATGAGAAAATATTACATGTTTTTTGATCAGTGGCATTATTCAAATCAGGTTGAAGGCAGGGAGATTATTCTCCACTAGTGTGTTAATTTACCAATCCTAGTTGTATACGTATGCTGTTTCACCTGTAGCAGTAAGTAGGAACACGGTTGTTAGTTGATTGGTGAATCGCTTTACCTGGGGGTAATAATCCCTTCAAATATAAATAAATAAATAAAGAGATAAAACTAATAATTCGGTCAGTCAACCCACGACTGTTTGTGGGACAGACGCTGCTGTGCGCAATTGGCTGCTATGTTTCGGCCACAAAATATACAGTCAATTCACTTTGCAGTGTATCCTGTGAAGCGCTTTGAGATGTCTCGAAGACGTGGTAAGGCACTGTATCAAATGCAAGGATTATTATTATTATACGATGGTATTTACAATATGAAATGCACCAAGTTAGTTAAGTTTATCACTAAGCGGAGAACAACGTGAGCCGTTTTCAAGAACAGGAAAATTAACTGACGAGTTCAGAGTCCACCTTCATTCCTGCTCGTGTTTCTCAAATGATTCCTGGACAGTATATCAAGAGTTCAACAAGACGCGTAGTTAATTTGCAGCATGTTTGAAACAAAAAAATGTCCTCTATCTGGGCTCTCTGTAAACACACACTGATTCCAAAATGAGGTTCAGATTGTCTTCATCTGGTAGGCTTTAAACCCTGTTTTCAGGGATCTTAGTTTATTTGAAGCGGTTCCAGAAAGAGCTGGAGTAATTTGGAAATCCTGTCCTATTCCCATTGTCTCTATTGGAAATTATATGGAATATTAATTTCAGAGGTTTTTAACAGCTAGGAAGTATCGTATTTGCCTGTGCCTTTAGACTTCACCTTGTTATACATCGTGGAAAAAGCAGAAAGAATTGAACAGGAAGGAAGGATTTAAATACAGGAAGCCTCGGGGAAGTTTCTCAGCATTTTCCTTTTGCTCCTGAAACTAGACAATGGAATAGTGGCCCATCTGACAGCCCTAACACTGAAAATCCTCACTGAACAATAGAGCAAAGGCTGGCAAACACAACACTCGCTTTTAGCTACTCAAGCACAATTCTGTGTGAACCCAAATAAGGCCAAACTTGCCAAAACTCTACACGATTTTGATTTATCGCACATTATTCTCGCTCTCATTTCCCGCAGTATTAATCGTGTAGTCGTCATGCTCTCTCATTTACTGCGGTACCGGACATTTAGATTCTGAACTTTTAAAAATCCTAAGAGATCACTGTATTTAAAACAAACCATTTTTTTTTCTTTGGTTGAGGGCAAACCTTGATATAAGCTGTGCAAGAAATGGATCTATAGGCACATTATTGCATTTGGGCTTGTAATAAGTGTAGCCTTATAATAATAATAATAATAATCCTTGCATTTGATATAGCGCCTTATCATGTCGCTGAGACGTCTCAAAGCGCTTCACAGAATATACTGTAAAGTGGAGTGATTGTATATTTTGTGGGCGAAACTTTCACTTGATTCTATATTTTAAAAAGCCTAAAAGTAATCTTTTTTCTCTACGGCAGATTAAATGTGATTGTGTTGTTCAAGCAATTTAATAGCTATTGAATTTAGTGCAGCCCGGAGGCTAGGGGAAAAAAATCTGATTGCCATAGCGGATATAATAATATTAATGATAATAATAATAATCTTTGCATTTGATATAGCGCCTCATCATGTCTTCAAAACCTCTCAAAGCGCTTCACAGAATATACTTTAAAGTGAATTGACTGTGTTTTGTGGGCGAAACGCACATTAAACAAGACCTTAAATAATCTGTTGACTAGTTATTGATATACGTTGTATGTTAACATGTGGTCCTTCTGTTTAGGAGTCGTCAAACAAATCAACGATCAGTCCCTTCTGTTTGAAACATAGAAAGATAGGAACAGGAGGAGGCCATTCAAACCCTCAAGCCTGTTCCTCCATTCTATAAGATCACGGCTGCTCTGTACCTCAACTAATTACCTTACTTTGCCCCATAATCCCTCGATATCCTGACCTAACAAATATCTACCCACCTCAGTCGGAAGCAGTTTGGTGTCATAAGCACTTCTTTGTTATTATTGTTACTGAACTTCATCGCAGATTCTTGAGCTTATTTTCTCGTACGTTTAACTTTTGTTTAACTGTTTTTTATGCGAAAAAAAATGAAATCACTTGGATTAATTTGAATAAGCGAGTCGTGGGTAAAAGAAAAGCAGTTTTACTTACATATGTTACGAATCAGCCTTCAAGGTACTGGATTCCAGTGCTCGGTCTGGGAATCAGACAGTAACGCATACTCTACAATTGTACTGCTTGTCTCAGACTGCACCCTAGGGAGTCTTGAGCTCCGATTGCTGAGAAACAGACAGCATTGAGTTCATATGTAATGGCTCCACAGCTCAAAAAGTGGGATAAAAATAGCCAGAGTATTTATGAGGTCTGTACATCTTACATTCATTTCTTTCTAAGAAATAGAAAAGAGCAGAACTTCAGTTCCATGAATCACTGAGGATTTTGGGGCGCTTTAATGTACCTTATGTCTATGCATACCAGTGATCTGATGTTGAATGATCTTGTGCAGTTGCCTGTTCTCTCTCCAGCATTTTGTTGCTTGATACTGGAGTCCTGTGGCTCAGTGGTTAGAGCACTCGCCTCACAAGCGAGAGGACCCCGGTTTGATTCCCGGGCAGGGCGAAACGTTAGGCAAGTTTCCTCACTCCACACGCCTCTGTTCACCCAGCAGTAAGTAGGAACCCGGTTATTAGTCATTTGGCAGATCGCTTTTCCAGGGAAAATAATCCCTTCAAAAAAAAAATTGGTCACTCAATCTGTGGCTTTGTGGGGACGCTGCTGTGCCACATTCTGTCCGCAAAATATAATCAATTCACCTTACAATATATTCTGCGAAGCACTTTGAGACGTCTCGAAGACGTGGATAAGGCGCCATATCACATACAAGGATTATTATTATTACTGTACCTTATTTTTCTTTGATACTGAGCTGTGGATTCGGTACAGTAATACTAACTGTAAGTAATTGACAATTCAATCGGCGCACAGAGACAGGAAATTTGCAATTGTTAGTATTGGCGTAGGGAAAGTGCCCAAGAAGTGTACATTGGGGTGTTAGACGTGTTTGCCCTCACAAAATAAATTCATAATTTGTGTCGCCAACACAAGTGAGCTGGAGGAAGTACTTTACTGAAGAGAACAAACGTTTCCTGAAGGGAAAGCAAACTATAGGGCAAGAAACAGCCGATGCGATTGCCTACGAATACAGTCACTACACTTGACGGGAGTTAACAGGACAGAAATGAACACCAATAGATAGTCAACACAGCACCAGGAAAGCAGCAAAGTACTCGTTCCTGTTGTGGGAACAACAGGATTCTCGTTTTGCAAGAGAACAAGCCAGAGGTTGGGAACAATCTGGCTCTCACCCATTGCTAAAGCAATCCTTCCTGCCAATGCCAGGAACTTCAGGCACGAATGTCTCTGATGTAAGTTCACATCACACCAACCCTGCTGTGCGCAATTGGCTGCTGCATTTCAGCCCACAGTTCACTTTGTAGTGTATTCTGTGAAGCGCTTTGAAACCTCTCAACTATGTGATAAGCCACAGATATCAAATGCCAGGATTATTATTATAACCCTGCAAACCAATAATAATAATAATAATCCTGACAATAATCCTTCCATTTGATGTAGCGCTTTACCGCATCTTCGAGACGTCTCAAAACGTTTCACAGAATATACTGTAAAGTCCAGTGACTGTATATTTTGTCGGTGAAACGTAGCAGCCAATTGCGCACAGCAGCGTCCCACAAACAGTTGTGGATTGAGTGGCTAAATTGTTATTGTTATTGATTTTTTATAATCACCTAACTCTGTCATTCATAAATTATAAAGAATTAGGCTTCAGATCACACGCTTATTTCAAAAGGTGTGTGTGTGTGTGTCTATTTTACATTTGATTTCCCCTCTCCTCTGAGTAATTTGATTGTCTGTGAGACTGATTGGAATATAATTATGAGTCCTGGCAGTGAAATGCTGTGAGGGAGGAAACAAGATTCTGTCCATTCCACAAAGCTTTCAATCAGGACCGTAAAAGAAACATAAACACCAGATTTTGGATGTTCTGCGCATATGTGAGTTGTCTGTTTAATACCATTAAACATTTCTGTCAATGTGCTATGTGAGAGCTTTCACAGGTCTTGAGAATGAGCCCAGTGCAATATACCCCTGACCTGTGTGTCCTGTGACTTGCTGGTTAGATTCCAGCAGTTACCCCAATGCACACTCTAAGGCCTCCAAGCCTTGGTTCTTGCCAACCTGCGCCTAATACTTTCCGGAATTAGGTAAGCAGGATATGTCCCCCAGGCAGAGAGAGAGAGAGAGAGAGAGAGAGCGTTCCAACGATTGTAAAGAGCTCCAATTCCATTCCAACAATCTATCTCTGGGATTTCACTGCCTATTTTGTGACATTATTGCTCTATTACCGATTTCTCCTCCTCACTCAGCCATCTTATTGATATTGGTCCTCGACCATTCAAACATTTGTGCTGACAAGGCTTTTAGAGCATTTATTTCCTCTTAAGTTTCTTCCCTTCTGACAGCACAATCCCGCAATCCCTCCTTCAGCAGATCGCTTTTCTGGTGGTAATAATCCCTTCAAAGAAGTAATAAGAATTTGGTGACTCGTAAATAAGGAAACTTCGGGCTTTATATTATTAGATTTGGTCTTTATATTCTTACTTTTTTATTTTATAATAATTCAGTCACTCCGTCCACGACTGTTTGTGGGACAGACACCGCTGTGCGCAATTGGCTGCCGCGTTTCACCCACAAAATATACAGTCACTTCACTTTACAGAGTATTCTGTGAAGCGCTTTGAGACATCTTGAAGACGTGATAAGGCTCTGTATCAAATGCAAGCATTATTATTATTACTACTGTAAAGATAGTTTGTGTTCTCTATTAAAAGGGCCGAGACTATCCAAATCCTATGTTAATAAAATAAATGCTTTACTCAGTGTTAGTTCATTGGTTTTGGGAAGGATGCTATCCTATGCTGACACCTCGTGGACAAAAGATTGTACACCATCTTGTACTGAGATCGGAAGTGCTGTATTTTGACCACAAAGTTGGCTTTGTATTCTGCTCCCCTTTGGGTGCTGACCTGATTTCTACTACTTGGAATTTTCCTCTGATGTTTATTTGTGGGTGGCAAATGTTTTCACGGCAGGATCCAAACCGATTTGGCTACTTATTCAAGGGCATTTTGATTGACGCGAGTTTAGAAATACTGAAGTCTAAAAATAAGGACTTGGGCTATCTTTCTTGCGATTTTAGATAATTAGGTCATAATTTTTTGGCATTTCTTAACGGGATTCCTTCATAAGGAATTCAGTCAGAACGTTTGTGAAAGTAGATCGCACCAAGTGATGTCCTCCTGACGTGAAAGGCGCTATTAAAATGTAATTTGTTGTTATTGTTGTTATTGTTGTTGTTGTTTCCGCAGATCAGCATGACACATTACCAGAAATAGCCCCAATTTGAGCCACTCAGTTTCCTTATAATAATAATCCTTGCATTTGATATAGCGCCTCATCATATCACTGAGACGTCTCCAAGCACTTCCCAGAATATACTGTAAAGTGTATTATTTTGCCGGTGAAACGCAGCAGCCAATTGCGCACAGCAGCGTCCCCACAAACAGTCATGGATTGAGTGACCAAATTGTTTAAAGAAATTATTAAGAAAACCCATTAAGAAATACCGCAAATTAGACTCCACCCGTATTGGCATAGGATAACTACAGCCAATTTGCGACTGAGAAGGTGCGTGACTAATGTTAGAAAGTGGAGGATGGTGGAGAGGATTAATGACACCCACAAAATTGGGTTTGTTGATCTATTATTTATTCATAATTTTTTTGTGTGTGTGTCCCAATGAAGCTACGTTACCACAAGGGGGCACTTTGACAACATGAAACTAACAGTGAACCCTCAAGAATCTAATAAATATAAGTTTGAGCAACACAGAATCGACGTTTAGTGACTGCGAGCTGATTATAAATTACACACATCCCCCCCATCGCCCTCCTTCCTGCTTGCAGTCAATTCCCCTCATCCCCTCCGCTTCCCCATCGGCAGCCGTGCCCTCAGCCACCATGTCCTAAACGTTACACAGCGCCCTTCACATGGGGCAGTGTCCCGGAGCGCTTGACAGTGGCAGAGTCTGATCCCAAGCCGGGCGGGGGGGGGAGAGGGAGGGCGGGGGGAGGTGACCGGAAGAACGACCAAAAAAGAAGGTCTTTAGGCGAGATTTGAAAGCGGGGAGGAAGGGAGGGAGGGAGGGAGTGGGTGGAGAGGGCAAGTCACAGGGATTGAGAGTTCCAGAGTTTCGGGGTGTAGAGGCTGAAGGCGCTGCCGCTGATGATGGAGCGGAGGGGATGAGGGACAGGCAGGAGGCCGGAGCCAGAATACGGGGCAAGACTGGTCTCATTTAAACGTCATTTATCAATTCAGCTTCAAAACTGTGCACGTTGAGCCAAAATGGTGTGTGTTGTTCCATTGAGTTTGGAGCTACACCCACTACCAGGAAACATCAGCCCCAATGTCATGTACCTTTTAAAAAAGATCCTTGTCTAATCTGCTATCATTGAACACTGACATGTGAGCGACTAAAATACTTACAGTCCCGAAATATAGTTAAAAAAAGCCATGCAGATGAATTTTATTTATTAATCTATTTAATTAACTTTGATTAACACAAGTTATTTGATTAATTTAGGTTAATCAAAACTGGAAAGAAACAGGATTAATCATTTGAAGCATTTATTTCAGAAGCACAATGGCTCCTGCAAAGAATGAGTACATTCAGTCCTCGGACATATATTAGGAACATTACGAAATCAATGACTGCTTTTAGAAAGAGTGGAAGGAGACTCTGTGAACTATAAATGTTTGGAAAGAGGGCTGTGTGGTTGTCATATTGTTCAGATTTATTACTTGTGTAGAAGCTGACATGGGAACAGGATCAAAATGTCAGGGAATGCAATTTGATCTGTTTGTTTTATTTGATCTGTTTGTTTTAAGACACAAACGTTCTCAATGATATGAACTGCAACTAAAACGGTGCAGAAATGTCAGCCTGAAATATTGTGGGGTCCTGGAGCATATTGGTTAGAGCGCTCGCCTCGCAAGAGAGAGGACCTGGGTTCGATTCCTGGGCAAGTTGCCTTACTCCACCCACCTCTGTTTATTAAGCATTAAGTAGGAACCTGGTTGTTAGTCAATTGGCAGATTGCTTTTCCAAAGATAATAATCCCATCAAAAAATTTTATTTTTTAAAAGTAATAATTTGGTCATTCAATCCACGTTTGTTTGTGGGACACTGCTGTGTGCAATTGGCTGCATTTTGAGAAGTCTCAAAGACGTGATATGATGCTCTATCAAATGCAAGAATTATTATTGTTATTATAAATGGCCAGTTCCGCACCAAGATGTTTTCCATCACTTTTATGACTTTCCCAGTACAGCATTTCCCCTCCATGTGAAATCAAATACTAGCAAGGGCGTTGTTCGGGAAATAATAAATGACTCGTGTGTGCAGAACCCTAGTATTTTCCACATCAAAAATGTTAAACTCAATAAATTGGGTAAACGGTGAAACAATAACAATAATCTGTATGTTCGATGCAGCACTTTTTGACGTGGAGAATACATCTCAAAGGCCCTTACAGGGTTTAAGTGGAGCGATTGCAGGCAAACTCCGACAGCTTGCAAATAAATCAGCAAACAGATCAGTATTTCTTTCTCAGCTTGTCTGTTGCCTCTGATCCCTTGCGTTCGTTCGGCTGAGGCCTTTTCTCCTCCCAGCTGATATCAGAGGCAGAACTCTTGTCATTTTTGAGAAGTCCATTTTTTAACCTGTGGTTAAAGCTCACATATCAGTGGCGTGGAGCGTAAAAACTACCTGTCAATATTTCTCCACTCACAAGTCCACAAAGTCAGATAGCTCTATTCAGGATTCCGCTTAGCTTTCAAGGCTTGAGATTCCACCTCGTCTCAGCCTACGAGACCATTTTACCTTCGAATTTGAGATGATGATAATCATAATAATAATCCCAACATTTGACGTAACGCCTGCTCAGTCCATTGAGACGTCTCAAATCGCTTCACAGGATAAACTGTGAACAGATCTACACAGAAGAGTACACAATTCTTAAATTCAGCTTCAGTTTGTCAATAGGTTTTCCACAGTTATTCAAACAGAGGTTCTTTTTAATCAAGACTACATTTAAGAATTTTCTATAAGTTTTTCCACAATCTGACACTTTAAGGCAAAATGGATTGTAAGCTGAGACTGGATGGCATTTTGACTTTAGCAGAGACCCAAAGGACATATTTATGTTTCACGGTTTCTGTTTCTCATATTTCACTAAACATCTTCAATTTCTCTATTTGGTTGTCAAGGAAACTGAATCAATATTTCCTGCCCTGAATTAAAGCAATTATCCACTTTTCCGAGTACAGTGCTTACAATTGTTTAATGGATGTAATATAATCATAAATAAATGTTTAAAAATCTGTAATGAATAGCAAAAGACAGCTCAGATATCCTTTGTAGGCATTCGCATTTATTGATCTCGAAAAATCTTTAGGGTGTCGAGGTCTGAACAAGATATTTTGAATATAAAATAATAATAATAATCCTTGCATTTAATACAGCGCCTCATCACGTCTTCGCGACGTCGCAAAGCACTTCACAGAATATACTGTAAAGTGAACTGACTGTGTATTTTGTGGATGAATATGATGTGATCAGTTACACAGATTTATTCGGGGGGAGAAAACATATACATTATGTGATGTGATAATTCTCATCAGTGATATTTAAGACATTGAATTTTCACGTTACACACATATACAGAAAGTCGTACTGAAGGGACATTTTAATACAGAATTATTTATTTGTCCAGTAGAGACCGTGGGCTGAGCAGCCCCTTTCAGTAGTGAGTTACCCTGGAGCTCAGCTAAAGGAGGAAGTGGTTTCTTTAATAGTTGAATTTTCAGCCCAGAATTAACACTGTGGTAGAACTGCATCACATCCACTCCCAAATAGCACAGCGCTAACATACACTAACGGCTGATTTCACATGGTGCTCGTAGTTATAGCACAAAACTGTCAAAATGAGTCTTATTGGAGTCCTGCAGCATATTGCTTACACCACTCGCCTCTTGAACTTTGTAATAACTGGCTACGATGTATTTACTCTCCCACGGTGGGACGTCAGATACCAACAACACAACAATTTGCATTTATACAGCGCCCTTCGGGCCGGACGGCGTCTTGGAACACTTGACAATGCCGGAGCCCGACGTTGAGCCAGGGGAAGGGGGGGGTGGAAGGTGACCGAAGGCGCGGTCGAGGAAGAGTATGGTCTTCAAGCGGCGCAAACTGAAGATGGAGGGGGAGAAGGTGGGGTGGGGGGGCGCGAGGCGGAGGGAGTGAGGGAGAGAGTTCGACAGATTCGGGGCGTAGTGGCTGAAAGCACAGTTATCAACTGAAAGACAACTCAATCCTGGACATAACCTGATGTCAGTGACATACGCAGCCGTGGAATGATTTTTTTCTGAATTATAACCGACAGTGTTGTTGGTCTTGGATATTAGGAAAATTGCTCTTTTATTAATCCTCCTGATCCGGGAGTGTTCTCTCCTATTTAACCGTCTGAATGCTGTTATCTGCACTGTTGCTGTTATCTGATTAAACGAAAAACTGGCTTTTCAGCAGCTGATGATTTAATTCTGAGCTGTTTCTTTTTTCAGCTGATCAGCACATGTTGGCCTGGAGTTTGGTAAATTGAATAATACTCCAGTTACTGTCTGTCTTTAACAGTACCGTTTGCAGTCAATCAGCACTTAAAATGCTTGGTGAATTGCAGGATTAGCCAGAATGAATTGAATCAGAGCTTTCATCCTGATACCACACTGATCAGAGCAGCTCAATCTGCACCCAGCAATTGGAAGTGGAGTGAACGTGCAAGGTCCCATGTTGGGGCTTTGAGCTCACAGAGTCTCGGCTCACACTCCAGCTCACTGTTGCTGCTCAGACTACATTACCCATGAGGGCTTTAGCTTAGAGACTTAAGGTTTGTGAATATTGTGCAACTAAGACAATATTACACCCACAAAATATACAGTCAATTCATTTTACATTTCATTGAAGCGGTTTGAGACATCTCGAAGACGTGTTAAGGCGCTGTATCAATTGCAAGGATTATTATTTCCGTTTCCAATCTCCAAAACTAATTTTATATTAAGGATTTTTTTGTGTGTAAAAGCTGACTCTGAAAGTTACGGTGAGGTACATTTTCGTTGTTAATGTGGCATTTTATATTTCTCGAAACATGAGAAGCTCGGAGAATATGACCTGTGGTATTTCACACATGATAGGTGAAGCGAGGCGGGTTGATCAGCCATAGCATGGCTCGGTTCCTTCCCAAAGCTAAGAGAACAGTCACAAAAGCCGACAGAGTCAGGAGTAGAACAGTAGCATATTGGCTGATAATTTAAGATGTTCTATACTTTTTATACTTCCTAATTAACCTGGATTAAACATTTCTTGCAGTTGGGTTGCCTGTGAACTGCAGGATGGGGCAATGAGTCAGCCCCTAGGTATGTCTTGTTTTTGAATTTATCGCAGCAGCAGCAATAATAATAATAGTTTGTGAAAATATTACACATCGTGACATTGTGCATCTTGCCTTTTAAAGAAGACAAGCGTTTTATTCCAAGTAACACGTTGTGTAACATTCGCAGCGAAAGTTTCACTTGGTAACTTTGTGCAGAATTTTTACTCGGTCAGGCGAGAGTTAAAATAAATTTTTAATTGAATAGCGCATTGTGATGTTATACAGAGGCTTTCCAGCGCGTACATAAATAATAGGTTACAACATGATTAGTTGCTGCGCTTGAAGTAACATAGAAACCACATAGAACACAGTAGTACCACAGTTATTCTGCACGCTTGGGTCAAAAGGTATACTTTTTGGGACTGCATCAATGACAAACATTGATCATTTAAGACCACAATGGATTTGAGTGGGGAATCATAGGAGATAGCTTTGTATACCAATCTATAATATAATGTGTCAATGCTCCATTAACTTCAATTACATGAATACAACTGAGTCCTTACAAACAACCAAATCTCAAAATGTTATCAGCTGATGACATCTGGAGATAATTATAATAATAATAATAATCCTCGCATTTGATACAGCGCCTTATCACATCTTCGGGACATCTCAAAGCGCTTCACAAAATGTACTGTAAAGTGAATTGACTGTGCAAAACACCAAAGCAAAGTGGAAAGCAGAATAAATCTGCAATGCTTACGTCTGAAATAACCCCTAGGGTGTAATCCATGGCCTCTGTTTCAGGATGCTTGGGGACAGACTGTATCCTGTTGGCACAATATTAGTATTTAGGAAGTTCCAAGTCGGATATCATCAGCAACTGTGTGAAACGCACCGGCTCGAAAATAAATAAAAAAATCAATTCACATTTTGTTAATTTTATTTTTAATTTTAACTCTTAAAAATTCTATTATAATCGTAATATCGCTCAGCCCACTACGTCCATGTTCATTCATTCCCCTGTTGGGAAACTTACAGCATTGATGATGTGTGCTCATAATAGTATTTTTCCCTCTTAGGGAAGGGAAAATGTATCTTTAAGTGAACCGCTCATCCACTGAACGCAAGCAATCATGAGCGTGTGTGTAAAATGTGGAGTTCTTATCACAAACTTATGGTGTCGCGGTTTGGAAACAATTCATACTTACAACAATGTTTTTCAGGATTCTGTCCACACACACTATGTATTAGAAGCAAATCCCTATTTTCTTTTTCTCTTTCTGAGAAGTGTAATTGAATTTCTGCTCCCCAGGAGCCTTGCTATAAGCTATTTATACTCCCCCTGTTTGCTGGGGCTGTCTGATTGTGCAGTTGATATCGAAGTGCTTTAGATTGCAGCTATCAGTTCTTTTTATTCTTCTTTACTGAGGCCGTTTCATTGAGAAGAGCATCGTTAGCCTCATTTTTTTAACCTCATTCCTAGATTCCCCAGGTGTGTGAACCTGACTCAGTCGGTAGCACTCTGGCCTCTGAGTCACAAGGTTGTGGGTTCAAGCCCCAGGTCGGGACTTGGAATCACACAGTCTAAGCTGACGTTCCAATGCAGCGCTGGTGTGTGTGTGTGTGTGTGTGCTGCGTTGTTGGATGAGACGTTAAACTAAGGTTCCATCTACCTGTTCAAGTGGACATTAGAGATCCCAATGGTACAATTCAAAAAACGCAAGCAGTTTTCTTTACGGTGTCCTGGCCATCAATCCTCCTAATAAAATTGCTCATTGACTTCATGGCTGTTTGGGACATTGCTGGGCACAAACTCTTTGCCCATAAAATACAACAACAACAACAACAAGATTCCATTTATTGAGCGCCTTTCACGTTGGGAGGACGTCCCAAGGCGCTGTACAGTTGGGTCAGGACCCGAGCAAGGGGGAAATGGTCAGGGTGAGGGGAGGGAAGGGAGGGAGCGAGGAGGGGTAGAGAGTCGAGAGGGGAGCTGAAGGCTGAAGGTCAAAGAGAAAGGTCTTGAGACCGGCCTTGAAGGAGGAAAGGGAGGAAGCGGCGAAGGCACTGGGGATAGAGTTCCAGAGCCTAAGGGGCTGAGAGGCTGAAGACCACCGATGGTGGGGCGGTTGGGGCGGGGGATGTGGAGCAGACCGGAGCCAGAGGAACGGAGGGTACGGGCAGGTAGGTAGGGGGATAGTAGGTCAGAGAGGTAGGAGGAAGCGAGGCCATGAATGATGCTTCAGAGGATGAGAGAAAGATGTGTGCTGTGCTTTAATATTGCAATCCTTCAGTCCCTCCAAGGCATTTTTGCTGATGTCGTTCTGTTTGACTTCTACTGTAATCTTCTCTCTGTCTACAAATCCCTTCACACCCTGGCACCGCCCTCCCTCTCTGACCTGCTTTCTCCCCACTCCACTACCCGCTGCCTCCGCTCGGCTGGCTCTGGCCTCCTGCTTCTCCCCTCCTGCTCCACTATCGGTGGCCGTGCTTCCAGCCACTAGGCCCCGAAGCTTTGGAACTCTCTCCCCCGGGTCCCTCTACCGTGCCCCCTCCTTCCCTTCTTTTAAATCACAACTGAAGACCCTCCTCTTTTACCGTCCTTACTGTCACTTCCTCCCTCTCTCCCCCAGCTCGGCATCAGGCTCCGCCATGATTAAGCGCTCCAAGACGCTATATAAATGCAAGTTGTTGTTGTTCTCCTGCAACAATGTGCTCTCGACCTCTGGTGCCAAACAAATTGAGTAATTTATTGTAATTTACTTTGTTTTGTTATTTCTCTGGTGGCTTCCATTCCTGATGTAATGAGACACAGGCATAAGGTGTCTCTGGGGCCCAATGCACAGAGAAGGAACTGATCATTGGATTTTCCGAACTATACAGTTTAATGTTGATGTATTGTTACCTACTAAGCCATTGGGGGGAAGTCCTTTACTTTTATTTCTTTTAATAACACAGCAAATGTTTATTATTATTGTTTCCATTCACTTGTTATTGGACATAGGCCGTTAATCCATCTTATGTAATGTAAGAATTTACATAGTCTAGGTGGGGTTTGGTGCAGAAGACAAGTTTATATTGATGTTAAACAAGCTACTTACATTCCTATCACATTATAACTGTATGCAAAACAGAAAACACTCACAACCTCTTTGAGGCATTTACTACAACAAGAGTTAGAGAGGTTTTTTTTTTGCATTTTAACAGCTCTTTGTTGGTCTCCCTTAGATCATTGATTAAATAGCAGCCCAGCTATCTCTCTTTAATATTGGTTTATTGCAGAACGCAATTAAAGATGATCTGGTCCATATTAACATAATGCTTTTCCAGACAATCTCACTCATTCAGGTTACTATTAGCAGTGAAAGCAGTGATGAGTCATGTCTGTTGCCAGTAAAACGACAAACCCTTTCTTTACATGTTAACATTGCTACAGGCGATTTTTTTTTCAACTAACCAGTAATCACAACTGTCAATTTCCCCTTCATTATGTTTGACATTGTGGAATTTCAAAAGCATGGGCTCCGTCTTTCCTTTTGTTCTCTTGCTCCTATCCCAGACACGCAGAAAGTTGAGTCATTTGAACTTTTAGCTTTTAGTGAATCAATCCTTTGATTCACAGAAATGTTTCTTTTGATCGGTAAATCTGGAGTTAGCTGTGTACTTTTGACCTAGCTTTAAGTTTGAAAACTGTGAATAAATAACTAATAATAATAATCCTTGCATTTGATACGGCGTCTCATCATATCTTTGAGACACCTCAAAGCGCTTCACAGGATACACTGTTAAGTGAATTGACTGTATATTTTGAGGGTGAAACGCAGCAGCCAATTGTGCACAGCGGCGTCCCACACACAGCCGTGGACTTTTTCTTGAAGGAATTATTACCCCCAGAAAAGCGATCCACCAATCGACTAACAACCGGGTTCCTACTTACTGCTGGTAAATGGAGGTGTGTGTGTGGAATAAGGAAACTTACCCAACGTTTCGCCTGCCCGGGAATCGAACCCAAGCCCTCTCGCTAGTGCTCTAACCACTGAGCTACAGGACTCCGCAGGGCAATCTAACAACGATTACGGTTTTTTCTAAGTAGCCTTTTAGTCAATTGAAACAGCAGTAAAGAAACCGTTGCCATTTATCATGAATGCCATGTGTAACACGACACGTGAAGCCAGTTATTATTTATTACGTGCACACTTTCTGTTTTGCACAGAGCCATTCGAGTATCATTTGTAATTCTAGTCTTTCACGCTTTCATGTTATCTGTCAGCTAAACTGTCTGCTTTGATAAATACTTTATCTAAATCAAGTGCAGGGAAGAATAAAGGTCTCATACCGACATTGTAAGGAAATTCTTCACACTGTAACTACTTTGCAAATACCTGTAATTACCATTTAATAAGTTGCGAGTCAGGAATTCCAAGATAACCATTTACATAAAGAAACTACTCTAGGAAACAGCAGTGTTTGTAGAAAATAATAGGCATATCAATAAAATATAATGGCAGAAAGTGATAGTCGGTATCACATGGCACCTAATCTATTGCTCAGTTGCCAAATTAGTCAAAATTAATTCTAACATAGTATAAACTATATGAATAATACCAGTATTTTGTCACATTACCAAGGTATCTCTGTTGCTCTCTGTGTAAAATGATGGGATGTCTTAACGAGAGATAGTGGAACACTAACTCTTATGCTATGGATTAACTAAGTTTGTAAAATAAATAACCTGATGTATTTTGTTTAGCACTTCACTAACATGGAGCCCAGAAAGCAGAGGTCGGATGGAAGGCTGTTACTGCCACAACAATCAAAGTCCATGTGTGTCACTGGTCCATTTTGCCCGCATGTTACCAAGGCAACATCCTCAACCTTCCTGGACCTGTTATCCAAGTGAGTAACTCTTCTGTTGGAATTCAGTTCACATTGCTATGGCAGGAGATTGAGAAATGTTTAGACTATTGATGCACAAAGAAACTGGAGGCTAGTGAAGAGATACGAACTTAAAGAGAACGTGTCTAATTTACTCAGGACTGTACATTATTGCTAAATCAGCAAAACACTGAATCACATTTCTTTTGACTTTCCATGGGTTTGTAAAGTAAATGTCAGAGTATCAGCCTATCTACCCGTTATCGTGGCAAACAGGATTGTTATTTTGAAGCAATAAGATCCTTATTTTCGGAGGTTTTACATTTTGAAAGATGATACGAATCATTTATTTTTCTTCAAGGAATGTTACCACTTTTGAACCAAAATGTCTTTTTATACTGAATACAAAACAAGCATATTTTGTTGCTGTCAAATTCCCAACATGTTTCTCCCCCTGTTTCCTAAACCAATTCATCATTTTCATTTATAGGCAGCCCATCATATAATAATCTGAAAATAAGGATCTTTGCATGTGATACAGGACCTTCAAAATATCATCAAAACATCTCAATGCGCTTTGCGGGCTTCGCTGTAAAGTGAAGTGACTGCATTTTGCAGATGAATGTGGCAGCCAATTTGCACACAGCAATGTCCTCAAAACAGCCCTGAAGCGAATGACAATTGTAACTAGGAGATTCTTGGCTGGGACATTGGGAGAAACCCATTGGGATCTTTAACACCCACCTGAACAGACAGATTTTCATTGGTTTTAATAATTGCCTTTTAGCTTTCACGAACACTGCAGAATAAATCGGGCGGTGGTTGGGGGGGAAGTGGGGGGGGGGTCGGTGGGAGGGAAATGAGATGAGTGACATGATAAATCATGTCCTATTTTCATTCCCTTCCCCCATGTTTCTTTAATTCCGGATCAGATCACTAACATATTAGGAGGTGTGAAGGTTCGTGTGGAGTACTAACACCAGTATATGATTGAATGAGCTGAGCATAACATCACACTTTATTCCAAGTGCGACGTAATATAGTCCTAGACTGTAGTCCTGAGTCATTCATCCCTGACCTATGAGATGATGTCGATTTGAGTGTGCGATGTCAATTAGAAACCTGCAGAGAATATTATCCAGAAAGCTCTGTGATCACAGCAGCACTGACTTGCTATTGGCTTATTGTTTTATAACAAGGGATTACTGTGTACGCAGGAATGTACCACCGTGGTGATAAGCTATGACACAACTTGTTATGATTTAATATTTTAGGAGTATTTCCAGGATTGGTGCAATCAGAATTTCAAAGGAGTGTTTGGGGCGAGGAGAATGATCATTTTATCAGTCGTGTGTGAAATTCTCCGTCTCACGGTTCTTGAAAAGAAACAGTTTCTCAAAGTTGTGATGTGTGAATGATACGTAAATGATACATCCTGCGGGTTTAGTATTAAAAATACTAAATATATATATATCTTAGCACATAGCTATCCCTCTTTAAACTATCCCCACACCTCAAAATAGGAATAGTGTACAAAGAGACAACATCCTGACAATGTTTGGGGCATCAATCCCACAGACAGAACTTGTGGAGACATTCGAGCTATGTACCAGGCCAGACACAAGCATCATTTTTGTCCATCCTGACCTTGCTTCTTTGGAGGATACATAACTGATGGTGTGGTTCATTAAACTGTATTTATAACAAGAGTTAACTTGACTGCATTGCCAAGCAGTGTCACAAGAGCAATGTGCTATTTCAGTTTGGTTCATAAACGGTATAAGTATCACAAACCAACGGCAGGAGTTATGTTGGTAATTTACATCATGTTCAGATTTACTGACTCCTCCCAATGCTAATTTTAAGGCAATTTTGAATAGTAAGATATGTAAATGAAAACAGGGGAACTGACTGAAGCAGTAGTTTGGGTGATGGATCATGCACTAAAGCCTTCATACAGGAAATATAGCTATTTAATGTGTCTTTCTGATTCAAAATACTGAAGGCTGGGACTTCAGATTATACCATCCCCATTGGTATCTCACAAGTGGTGTGAAACAATACAACTTAATACACATTTACATTTATATAATGCCTTTCAAGTGGGGTTAGCCTTGTGGGCAGAGTAAGACTCTTGCTGTATGTACCATATGTAAGAGAAACAAGACCATTTAGTCAGAAAGAATATTCTGGATAAATGTTACTTCCGAGTGTTTATTTTTCAAAAAAGGATAGAGAGCAACATATAGACAGTTTTCAACATTCTCCAAATAAATGAGAAAGGGAGACAGTATTTTTTTTCAAAAAGTCAAATGATACACTGGAAGTTCACACACTGACATGAATAAGTGCAGATGTTTCACAAGAGCCGGCTATTTCTGAGATGTTCAGCTTCTTATGCAATGTGGCAGTGAGCTGACATATTTTTGGGGTGAGGTGGGTGTCTGACACAAGCAGAAACCCATCACCGTTGCTTAAGAGTCTCCAAACCAAGCTGAGAATTCCTCCCAGGCATTTCTCAGAGATAGATTGTGAGCTACACAAGCAAGCTCAACTGCACAAATGATCTATTTATTTTCTTCTCTGTTGGTTAAATTATCTGAGAAATGAGGAAGGAAGTAAACACCCAGTGAATTGATGGATTTTTAAGTGTTATCTGACTGTTTCCCAACATAAAGTCTGACAGAATGAATAAATAAACTATTCACAACTTGCGGGGCATGAGATCAATTTATGAGTCCCAGATGCACTGAATACGCAAGTGAGAAAGATTGTAAAGTATCATGGAGAAAGGCGTTTGGAACACTCCCTTCACAAAGATCATAAACATCTGCTTAATGACTATTCCATCTCCGATTTGATATCCTGTGCACTTAACAGAAAACCACAAAAATTTGTTCAGATGTTTATAGATTTCAGATAGCCATCCCACTGAAATGAATTACAGAATACAGAGCTACGAACAAAAGGCAAAACGCTGCAGATGCTGAAAATCTGAAATAAAAAACAGAAGTGGCCAGAAACCCTCAGCAGGTCAGGCAGCATCTATGGAGAGAGGAAAGTGAGTTAATGTTTCAGGTCCATAGCCTGTCGTCAGAACACAGCTATGAAGCTACACTCAACCTGATAGCACGAGCAACAAAATTAGTCCAGCCTCAAAGGAATCAGCTGTTCTGTAGATTATAATATATATTTATTTCATATAATAATAACATTTATTTATTTCTGAACCAAAACATATAATTCAAACTCATTCTGTCTAGACAGATGGTAGCACTTTGTGATTTGTGATTAGAATTCCCATTTGAAAAGAGAGGTGGTGTCGAGGTGTCCTGAGCAGTGTTGCCGTTCACTTCATTGGCTGTTTGTGAGACATCGTTGTGCGCAGATTGGCTTTTTAATGGCTTAATGCACAGGGAAGATGGGAACATTGGGGATGTCTCAATACTTAACTATTGATCTAAGCACCCACATAGATCCACCCACACCCTCTGTGCAGCTCGTTCCTTAATCCACTTGAGCACCCTGCCAAACAATGACCCCCGTCAATAAGTAATGTTCCTCATGAACTGAACTATAGTTGGCTCGCACTGTACGTACTTTCAAGCACTAGGTAATGGGTAATGTTGCATAATCTGAGCAAGTGTAAATCTTATAGAGTAAAAAAGAGAATCTCGTTTACAGTATTAAACGTAGCTTCAGAGCTTGCTGTTGGCCTCAGTAACATGTCGAGAGCCACAGGCCAACAATTGTAAGAGAAAGAACCAAAACACTGACATTTACTGGCGTTCAGTTTAACAAAAGTAACCCCTTAAGGGGAATAAGGAAGATATAACAATAACACTGGAAGAGAATAGTTAAGGCCTTGGACAACTCAGGCTCCAGAAAAGAGGACAGTTTAAGGAGATGAAGGCAATTATAATGATTCATTATTTTATGTAAAAGATTTCCTTTTTTTTCATTCATGGACTTTAAAGGTTGTTAATAATGCTTCATTCTACAATGGCTGGTGTGGCTGGCAGGCCATACGTTAACCCATTGTTTGCAATAACCTGTTTTCGCAGGAAAATATAATGTTTGCTTGTTTATAACTGTGTTTGGAAATGAAAGGTATAAAAATACTCTATGCACTTGGGACCCACTACCCTGTGGTTTATATGTATAAATAGCCTATGTATTGAGCATGAATTACCTGGATACGGTGGTGGAGTCAGTGTCTGACACTGTTCTCAATACTGACACCCATGAAACCAGGTCAAATATCAAGGCTTGTAGATCATGGAATTTCACCGAGGTTTGCTTGGTGGGTCAGTCTGAATACCAGTGTGCCACACAGTGACATAGCATTGCTACTGAGAATTATCCCCGACACCTGCAGGTAGACAGTTTGATCAAGGATTTCCAAATATAAATGCAACCAAAGGTGGATTGTTCAGCCACCCTCCTACCCTCTACCCTCCCTGTCATGCACCCCTCCTGATCCCACCCCCCAGGTTCAGTGGTTTGGGATGTCCTCCTGAAGTGAAACCCCACAAACAGTCGTAGATTGAGTGACCAAATTGTTATTATTATTTTGGGGGGCAGGGATTAAGAAAGCAATCCGCCAATCGACTAACAGCTGGGTTCCTACTTACTGCTAGGTAAACAGAGATATTTTGCTCTCTGTGTTATACAGTTTATGTGTAGAATGACAGTGTTACTTTATTTTCATATTCAGAGCATTTGTGCTATTACAGATAAAATACGATAGAAAATTACATTGCTATAGATATATTCATTGGACATCAGCCCTACTGAATCATTAAGGAATATATTTCTAATCCACGTTTATTCCTTCAATCTCATTGACTTGAGAAATGATACGTCACAGGGATTTGACGTACTGTAAACTAAGCCTATAGTGATAGCTGAAGTACACAGTCGTTGGGCTGTTGCTTTCCCTGAAGCCTCATAAATAATGCATTGTCCTGAGAAGGATATTGTAGATTTTGTATCCTTGAGCTATCAGATGTGTGTCAGCCCAACATGGTGACTGCTCATTAGTTTAATGAGACCCAGAAAGTAAAGTGCTTCCTTTACTTCTTTCCAATTTTCCTAGATACCAGAATGCTGGGACTACATCAGAAGCTGCTGCTGACACATCAGGAAAGCATTTGGTGGTAAGATAAGACTATTTGCATTAAACAAAAAAAATGTGTTTTTGATGACAGAATATGGTTATCCATTGCGACAGTTCAAATTCAAGTAAATTTCACTAAAATAAATTCCTGGATGCCACATGTTGTCATCAGATTAAATCATTTGTGTGTTTGAAAACAACTTTAGTTTATTAAAACTTTATACCGGCTCACAATAATTTATGAGCATCTTGGCAGAGTGATTTGCTTAAACAATATATGTGGATATTTATGTATGCAAAGTGATTCCTTTTGTTTAATGCAATCATGGTTATTCATATATTAAACCGGTAATTAAAGTTTGTAGCTGTAATACTTTATCACAGAATATGATCGTGTTCAGAAACAGTACGAAATTGATATTCTATCTTTGATGTAATGCAAAACAAATGCCACTGAAAGTTGCCCTGAGGTTATTTATGGTGCATTCACAATAGGAACCAGTGGTGTGTGGAAAAATACACCAAGTCCTTCGTGAGTCTTGTGAGCGTGTATAAGTGGTGGGGTTAATATCCCAAATCATTGCTTCAAAGGTGCCTTACCCTTGTGTTAGTTCTTAGACATTTTAGTTCTTGTGGAAAGCTCCAGTTTGCACCAAAGCAGTACAAGTGATGTTACGCAGAAAGGTATTTAATTGGCTATCAATGTAATGGTTTACAGTAAGTGTTCTTATCCATATCGGGCTGCCTCCTGACTGTAAGGCACCATATTTACTGTAAACTCTGAAAAAAAATAATCAGCTTGTTTTGAGGCATGGAAAAAAACGAGAGTTGCCAATTGGTGAAGGAAATGGGTGGTAACAGGCGATAACAAGTTTTATCTTTGAAACGCTGATGTATGGGGGAAGCTTTTCATACTGTTTTTTCCCCAATATTTACTTAAGTAAGAGTTGGTTTCCACAGGGTAGCCATTACATAGCGTATTGTTTTTTCCATATAAGGAAGTGATGAGAATTTACTCTGTTCCTGACCTGGTTTCCTGTTTGCTGGGAATTTCTCCCCGGAGTTCAGCCAGTGCTATTGACTGAAGGTCAGCTGTTTGTCTAATATTTGCTGAAGAAAGGAAAACTGAGGCAATGTCTTTTTGCAGTGACTGTAGTTCCCGCATGATCAGGGGCTTGTTGGCTGGACTTTAAATAAACTCGTGTTGAACTGATTGTTTTTTTTAAGAGAAAATGTGGTTCAGCCACAAATGGGATCCATTTTTATAAACACATACTTTCCTTCTGACTGTCCCGATTGTGTGCCATATGTTTAAATTTTTGCATCTCCTGATTTGCAGGGAAGCGAGGCATTGGCTGAGTGCCTGATCAAGAAGGGTTCGTTGAGCCTTCTGAAGAAGAAGTGGGAGTCTTGTGATCTTGCTACATCGCCAACAACAAGGACTTTGCTCAGAAGCAAGTCCTACAAGTTTTTGCCTCATTGCTCTGCCAGTAATGTGAAGTTACCACTGAGTAAATCAACTCAAACCAGGCTCTGCCACAGTACTCGTCAGTCTTCACCTCACTTCAACAACGGCCTGAAGTCCACAAACATCCAGAGCTTCCACGTTAGCCACAGTACCAGCAGTAACATCAATACCCGAGCTAGAATTACTGTGGTAAGTTCACCAGAAACCACCCCTGTTGTGAGACAGTCCAAGGCTGTTATTTGTACCAGAATGGAAAGTGAGTTGGAAACCCAAACCGTTGGAAGCGAAAGGCTGGGAAAGAAGGACATTTCAGCTTCGCCCACATCCCTGCACGAAATGGAAACGAACGGGAATGAAATTGTCAGGGAAGACCTGGAGGCTGGCCGGAAGATTGAACGATTTGTGATCCCACTCGCCAATCTGAAGATGATGTTTGAGATGTCAGACACGGCCTTAACTCCTGTGCAAGTGAGGAACAGCAATAAGGTAACACATTACATGCATTATCGTAAAGAACTGTTTGTTTGGCAGTAATAATAATAATAAAATAATAATAATCCTTGCGTTTGATATAGTGCCTTATCACATCTTCTAGACATCTCCAAGTGCTTCACAGAATCTATTGTAAAGTGAATTGACTGTGTATTTTGGGGGTGAAACGCAAAATATATAGCACTAGAAGGAAAACTTGATAAGGCAATATATAAATAGTATTTTCACCAAAGTATCAAACGATTTTCATGCCAAATGGGTGGCAATAGAATCAGAAATTTGAAAAAATTCAGAAAAATCAAAGAATTGAGTCACGGAATTTACTCTTACAGCTAAACCGCTGCTATGTTCTTTATACCTCAGATACCCATTGCTGAACAGTTATATACAATACCAATAATCCTCGCATTTGATATAGAGCCTTACCACACCTTTGAGACTATTCTGTAAAGTGAATTGACTGTATATTTTGTGGGCAAGAGATATAGGAAGCGGTAAAGTAATAATAATAATCCTTGCATTTGATACAGAGCCTTAACACGTCTTTATGATGTCTCAAAGTGCTTCACAGGATACACTATATATATACAGTATAAATAATGGGAAGTACTGTATTTTCCAACATAAAAAATACTGAAACGTTAGCAGATTGTGGCCTAATATTTTTTTTGAAAGAAGGTAGCTGATTGTAGCAGGTAGTTGATTCTAAGCGACATCAATGTGGTGTAAACTGAGCTCACAAGTAACCTTCACTAACCTCTGAGAGATCAAAGAGAAGGCTCGTCAGTCTCTGACTTTTGAAAAACTTTGGGTGATTTATTTTTCAATACAATTGAAATCCGAGCTGGGTGCAGATATTTTGCGCCGACAAATATCTGTTATCTCTTTATTTTATGGACGTCTTTATTGCTTTTCTCCCTCCCCCAATGGG
This sequence comes from Callorhinchus milii, assembly GCF_018977255.1. NCBI lineage: Eukaryota > Metazoa > Chordata > Chondrichthyes > Chimaeriformes > Callorhinchidae > Callorhinchus > Callorhinchus milii. Next base: position 29,640,832 of record NW_024704747.1, on the reverse strand, counting down.
AGCCTGTCCATTCCTCTCTACCGTTGCTCAGCTCACATAGCAATGTCAGACAGTTTTCAGGCCACAATTTTGATGACTTGAAGGATGAGGTCAATGTTGCTCCCTGGCTTCTTGCCAATAGAGGTCACAGAGAGATGTGAGAAGCATTGCTTCCCCCTTTTTCACATTTTATTCTGCTCAAAAAATTATTCAGGTTAACCCAGCGAATGTTACTGTTGTGCGATTGGAAGTCTGAGAACAATTATCATTCAAATGACAAGGCCTGCAATTTAGATCCACCAGGCCCCTGATGTGACTGTGCCTGTTCCAACTCAGATTGATAATCATTCGGCTAACTTTGATATATTGCTGTTGTGAGAAATGTAAAACCAGTCCCTTCTCCTCGCTCCCTCCCTCGCCTCCTTCAAGGCCCGGCTCAAGACCCTTCTCTTCGACTCCTCCTACCCCCTATCCTGCCCGGCCTCCACCCCTCCTGATCCCAACCCCCAGTTCGAGCCCAAATCTCTGGGTGTCCAGTGCCTTGGCACGTCCTTCTGACGTGAAAGGTGCCGTGTAAATTTGTTGTTGTTGTTCATTTCATTTAAAGGTTTTTTTTTACACAGTGTTATGGTTTTATGAACAACGTGAATGCAGAGACCATTACAGTTGGGAAATAGCACAAACTGGTAGCGGGAAGCATAAGTAACTGACATGCGACTCATTGCATCTCAGCTCCCACTTTCCCAGGAGGAAAATCAAAGCCATTTCCTGTGCTTAATCTTGTCCTGTCTACAGCAACTTGTATAATCTGTACCAGCAATGCCAAAGTCCCACTTTAACTAAGCACGGTTTTTAATGTTTTACAAACTCTCGGTGAAAGGAAGCGATCATTTAGTTCCCCCACCAGGCATTTTTTTCTTAAGAAAATGTTAATACAAGAGGATAGATTGCTTACCCTGTAGCTTAGTGATTGGAGCACTTGCCTCGCAAGCGAGAGGATCTGGGTTTGATTCCCGGGCAGGGTGAAACGTTGGGCAAGTTTCCTTACTCCACACGCCTCTGTTTACCAGCAGTAAGTAGGACCCGGTTGATTGACGGATCGCTTTTCCAAGTGTAATAATCCCTTCAAAAAATAATAGTAATAATTTTGTCACTTAATTCACGGCTGTGTGTGGGACGCTGCTGTGAGCAATCGGCTGCCACATTTCACCCATAAAACATAGTCAATTCACTTTACAGTATGTCCTGTGAAGCGCTTTGAGATGTGCAGGGACTGGAGAAAAGGCAGGTAAATGGGACCCAATGGATTGCTCTTTCAAATAGCTAGTGATGGAGGAATGACCTTCTTCGGTCCTGCCAATGTCTATGTTGGATACTCTATCCTGCACGTATGGCCACTTTAGCTGGTGTAGGAATGTGAGTGTGCTCCAGTCTGTGAAGACAGTGAGATGACCTGTTAGATGACCTCCCTCTGCGATTGGTGATATCATGTGACAAAAGTTTCAGATTAACAGGCATAGGTGTTATAGCTCAGCAATCAAGCGTGTCTTTCTCTGGGCCTTTTCTACTTCTTATCAAACAGCACAGACTGGCATTTGGTATGAGAATTCAGAACCAGGGCTACCTGCGAGGTCAGCTACACAGTCTCAAAGCGCTTCACAGGATACACTGTAAAGTGCAGTGATTGTGTACTTTGTGGGCAAAACAAATCATCACTGAAGGAATCTGAACATTCAGCATTCATTGTAGGAAACTGCTTTAGCCCTTTTTTTAAAAAGAAAACAATGCTGGAAAAGAATGCTTATTAAATGATTTTATTTTAAACCAGTGAAAAGAAGCATTGTTCATTTTGTACTGTAGTTATGAGAAGAACCAGCAGATGATGGGGTGGGTGTGGGTGTTTACTTGGAACTAAACTTCTTGCTTGACCTCAGATATGCTCAGGTCCACAAAACAGGCTTTAAGGCATCAGGTAACTGAAACCTCAACCAGTTCTTGTACAATTGTGTGTATTTGCAGCATAAATGCCGGTGAGCAAACTGTCTATATGATCATTTTATACAAGTGGGCTTCTAAAGAATATATCGCATGTTAAACCCTTATACAACAGTGGATGATGTTCTTTTAATCTATTACTCTTAAATTCTACCAGACACAGTTTTTTAGTCGACTGTGTGGCTTACCCTGTTTTTATCATTGGGTTTTAATCACACAGATAAAGATCTTCAAAGGCCCGTGCTTACTGTGCAGAAAGTCTAAAAGAAAGTGGCTGCTTACAGCTGAGTGTTTTATGAAATGCAGGTTCAGCAAATTTTACCTTTTCTTTGTTCAGTCATGAATTGTTCATTGATGTATTTAATCACTCATACGGGGTGCATTTGATCAGATTAGTTGCTATATATATGTATATGTATACACACACACAGTATTTCCCCAATTACAATGCTAAGTTGCAGTTATATGTTGGAAATGTACTTAGTTGTACATTCTATCAGCAGAACATTAAATGTAAATGGTGAGTTTTTGACAAAAATGCATTCTGCTCCTCTTTGGCTGCAGCAACAGCTGCCAGACTACGCTCAATGGTCTTGCAATAGTAGAGTTATAATCATTTCCAGGGCAAGTTACATGACAAGATCCAGAGCAAGATCTGGGAAAGTAATTTCGATCATACTCATTCGTGCCTATGTTTTGCTGAATAATACAAAACCTTCCAGATACCCTTCTTTGTGATAATGTGGTAGCATTTTGCTGGCTAAACGCTTTTGATGATTTTAAAGGTAAGGCTTTTGTGCGATGCCTCCTCAAAGGAAAGGCTTGGGGCTGACATATGGTACTGGTTATTTAAAGGAGAAGAGAAAACAATCAACAGCATGAGGCAAGTTGATGTGGCCACACATGATGTGTGAGGTCTAGCCCGTTAATTACAAGAGCCCCAAGTAAGATTGGGTACTAACCATACCCCAGGTAAGGGAATTATTGATAGGGAAGTCAAGACAGATCATTGAGGGGCATCTCCTCATAGGGAGGCCACTCATCCTGTTCCACCAGCTAAACCCATTTCCTGTCTGTCGCACACGCACACCCCACTTTACTCCTCGAGCAGATCTCCATTATCGATTGGCGGAGTGCTTTCCGTGGGTAATAATCCTTCCCTTTGGTCTCTCAGTCCACGACTGTTTGTGGGACGCCGCTGTGCGCAATTGGCTGTCGCGTTTCACCCACAAAATACACAATCGCTCCATTTTACAGTGTATCCCGTGAAGCGCTTTGAGACGTCTCGAAGACGTGATAAGGCCCTATATCAAATGCAAGGATTATTATTATAGCTAATTCAAGTCAGCCACTGACACATTGCTTGAATTGAGTCAGACCCTTCTGGGCTGGGAAAGTTTGTACAGCCTGTGGGGTGGGCCTTAAAAGGAAGGGATTCAATTGATGAATCACATCCTTGCAACCAACTTGTTCCTGTAAATTTGCTGTAACCTAACCTTGAGATGAAGACTCTTGGTTCCAAGCAAATGCAAGGCTGTTCTTTATTACTGTATTGTTTTTCCAGGAACTATTAGGGAAAGAATCCAGAAATGACCTTGTTTTAAACAATTAGATAGAGTTTAATAAAGCAACTGGCTAAAATGTCCAGCTACTCACTGCTGCCAAATATTAATAAAAGTCACTGGAGCCCCTCAGTACATTTTAGTTCATCATGTTTATCTAAGTCAAATACTATTACGTTCCTTTGCCTAACTGTTAACTCGATTCTGTTGTAATACATAATCTATTAGCTCAAAGAATACTGTTTATTTTAGTGAGGAAATTAAAGGGGTATTTCAAATGTGCTCTAAATGTGTGTCAGCTTGGGTCAGTGATAGCATTCACCTCTGAGTCAGAAGGTGTGGGTTCAAGCCGCAGGTCGGGACTTGGAATCACATAGTCTAAGCTGACACTCCAATGAGGTGCTCGAGAGTGTGTTGTATTGTCAGAGGTTCCATTCTACAGAATAATAATAATAATCCTGGCATTTGATACAGTGTCTTATCACATCCTCAAGACGTCTCAAAGCGCTTCACAAAATATACTGTAAAGTAAATTGACTGTATATTTTGTGGGCGAAACGCGGCAGCCAATTGCGCACAGCAGCGTCACACAAACAGTCGTGGATTGAGTGACCAAATTGTTATTTTAATTATTTTTTTAAAGAGATTATCACACCCGGGAAAAGCGATTCGCCAATCGACTAACAACTGGGTCCCTACTTACTGCTAGGTAAACAGAATAATCTATCGCAGTATTTTCTCCTCTTTATGATTTTAAAAAAACCTTGCATTTGATATAGGGCTCATACACTTCAAAATGCATCCTCAGAATGCCTTGATGTGAGGGCAGAAAGCGGTGGTTTTAGTCTGGAGAGTCTCCAATGCTGCTTTCTGTAAATTAAGGCGAGGATCGGGATCAAATTAGTGTAAATCAAGTGGATTCCGTTTCATAATTGAGCCGTTGCAGCTGCAGCTAAAATTGTTTTCAGCCGGTAGTGCATTAAAATAGCTTTTTTTAAAAAAAAATATAGTAATGCTTCAACATTAAGTTAAATTCTTCATTTAGGTACAGTTTATAGTCAGACTGTAGCTGGGTGTTGGCACGGTGATGGTTTATGAGAGAGCATCATGTTTTACCAGCACAAAGCAGCTACGACAGAAACACAAAGTGCCTCCACAGCACATTGCGAAATGTCAAACCACTAAGTGTGTGTATATCAGCCTTTGATCACCCTACTCCATTCAGGATTACTTTAAGGCAACTTGATGCAAACATTTTCGAGCAGGCCACTCTATTTACTGATCGCTGAAGCCCTTAGTGACACGACTATAATTTCAATATTATTACATCAAATGTTGTTAAGTTATTAGTTCATTGGACTCCGGCTGCTCCATGTCTCCCGCCCGAGCCGCCCTACGATCGGTGGCCGGGCCTTCAGCCTCTCTGCCCCTACACTCTGGAACTCCATCCCACTGTCCCTTCCCCTCGCTTCCTCCCTCGCCTCCTTCAAGGCCGGTCTCAAGACCCTTCTCTTTGACTGTGCGTTTGGTCTCCCTCCCACCTCTCTGCCTTCCCTCAGCCCTATACCACCCCTCCCCCAATGCTCGGGCCCCGACACCTGACTGTTCAGCGCTTTGGGACGTCCTCCCGACGTGAAAGGCGCTCTATACATGTCATTTTGTTGTTGTTGTTGTAGTTTGCATTAGTTTGTATTGCTGTAAGATTCCATAAAAAGATGCACAAGACGTGGAGTCCTGTAACTCAGTGGTTAGAGCACTCGCTTTGCAAGCGAGAGACCTGAGTTCAATTCCAGGCAGAGGGCGAAACCTTGGGCAAGTTTCCTTACTCCACACAGAGCCTAATAATATTCCCTCCAAAACCAAAAACAATAATAAATTGGTCATTTTCAATCTACGACTGTTTGTGGGACATTGCTGTGCGCAATTGGCTGCCGCGTTCGCCCACAAATATACAGTCAATTCACTTTACAGTATGTTCTGTGAAGAGCTTTGGGACGTCCTCCCGACGTGAAAAGCGCTATATCAAAATGCAAGGATTAAGACGGTATTGAACAGCGAAGCTTGCATCCCATTGATAACAACATGTCAACATAGCCCTGAAAAGTCTCTACATAAGAAAGGGAAAAACATGCTGTTTTTAAAAGCAATCTTACTGATTGTGACATTAATAATAATAATAATATTCCTTGCATTTTAAATAGCACCTTATTATTTCTTCAAGACATCTCAAATCTCTTCACAGACTGTACAGTAAAGTCAATTGACTGTGTATTTTGCAGGCGAAATGCACATTAAGTAAGGTGTTAAATAATCTGTTGACTAGTTATTTGTAGACTTTGCGTTGTTATTAAAGTTGTTTAATTGAATCTTCCCCTTTTGCAACTAGCACACTCCCTCATTAAAGCCCGTCATGTCAGTCACAGGCATCTATACCTGTGAGGGTAGGTGCGGGAGAGAGTTCTGTCTTTAACTGCTAACCCAGGGCTTTGAGCTGAACATTAATTAGTTCTCTCCATCAAACATTTATGACTTGGCAATTGCCTGCAATTTGTACTAACTCTTTTTCACTTACTCTTTCCGTATCCACTATTTGCTTCACCTTTGTTTTCACCATGTTCTGTCCTCCCATAACTTTCACCACACGCAGAGCAACAAACTGACATCCTTCAAGCATCATAATTCAATTTCAATCCCAACACAAATAGGCTGATTAAGGAAGCTTAAATGCTAATTCTGGAATGAGGTGATGCATTGTAATGGCTACATACGCCATATATTTCTTATGGCTTCTCATTTCACTTTCACACATCAGCTGGCGCTCAGAGGAAGTGCTTATGCAAACGTCGAGCTTTCAACGTATTTTTGACATCTTTCTTCAGTCTTTCCTGTTACTCAATTACGTTTATAATTCAATAAGCTCAATGTGAAAACTATGTGACGAAATCATTGGAAGCCAACTTAGGTTGATAAAGTTTAACAAAAGCTTTCTGTCGCTTTACCAATGTCATACTTTTCATTGTGTTATGTTGCATTCAAGAAAAATAATAATAATCCTTGCATTTGATACAGCGCCTTATCACGTCTTCGAGACGTCTCAAAGCCCTTCACAGAATATACTGTAAAATAATTTGACTGTATATTTTGTGAGCGAAACGTGGCAGCCAATTGCGCACAGTAATTGGTAGCATCTAATGTATGGTGCAGAGTGTTGGGGGCAGACTTGTACATATAGGGTGGGAGCCAAATATTAGGCCAACCAGCCTGGGGCATAATGCATGGAGTAACCTGGAAAAGCTCATTATTGGATGTTACCATGAAACCAGTGTTTAGTGTTGGATAATTGGAGCCATTTAGTTAAACTGACCTGTAGTTTCTCTGTAATTATTCCCAATATAGTTGCAGATCAAGTGAAGAGCAATGGAAACAACAATGCATTCAGCCTGCTAATTAATTGCAATCTGTGAAGTGGACAGAGATATAAATAAAATGCTCGCCTTGTCCACCCACACCTAGCCACTGAGTGTGAAAATATTTTTAGCCAGGACTGTCTATTGAGTGGTTACAGTGTGTGGTGCTGCTGTTCTGTTCATGTTTCTTGTAAAACAGCAGTTTAGGAAGGAAACTTTCTTTTTACACTCAGTTCAATCTGACTACTGTGTTCCATTGGGTTGTTCTTAATTGTGGCTGTTAGTGTGTTCTTTGTGGAGTCGCGTAGCTCAGTGGTTAGCTGAGTGTTTGCCTCGCAAGCGAGAGGACCTGGGTTCGATTCCCAGCAGTGTGAAACCTTAGGCAAGTTTCTGTTTACCTAGCGGTAAGTAGGAACCCGGGTGCTAGTTGATTGGCAGAATGCTTTCCGGGGGTAATAATCCCTTCCAAAAAAAATGTGGTAACACTGCTGGGTGCAACTGGCTGCACATTTTGCCACATCACATCATTGAGACGTCTCAAAGCGCTTCACAGAATATATTCTAAAGTGTAGTGACTGTGTATTTTGTGGGTGAAACCCAGCAGCTAATTGCGCGCAGCAATTGTAAGAAAGGAATAGAGGGAGTCCTCTTTGACACAGCCTGGCCATTTATATTCATATTTAATACTGAAGGAATTTTTCAATTTCAATCACAATTTACCGTGTGGTAGAAAACTCCATGGGCAGAAAAATAGTGACATTCTGCCACTTGGTATTCCACACTGTGGCTTTGAATTAATGCTGAATGTTTGAGGTGTGGATTATTGTGTTCCATTACGCACACTGACGTCTTGCTTTAACAACAACAACAACAACTTCGATTTATATAGCGCCCTCCACGCTGGAAGGGGTTTCAGAGCTCTTTACAGTAACAGATACAGTTAATGCTCCTGTGTCAATGTAACATGGTACACAGTGGCTCTGGCAGAGAGGAGGTCAATATTGTCCAATTCACTGGCCTTAATGGCTTTGTGTTGACCTGAGACTAACAATACAAAATGGACTGTTTCTTTGCTAAAATTAAATGGGCAACAAGACTCGGACAAAACATACGTATGAGCTTCGTAGATCGCTGTAAACACTACCTACATAAAATGCATCTCATGAATCTGCAAATGGTTCAATGAATAAAATTCCTGGGGTCGGTAGCAACAACAACTTACATTTCTATAGAGCCTCACAAACATAGTTAATGAGATTTGAGCTTTAATGTACAACAAGTTTTCATGAATATTGTGCCTTTCGCATCGAGAGGATGTCTTGGAGTGTTCCACAAACATAACAGTAAACAGAGAATTATTTGGAAGGAAAATTGTACAGATGTACCATTTTGATAAATTTTGTTTCAGCGCTTTGAGTACTTTTCAGTACCTTTAGTACTTATACCTTCCCTATGTATTTTTCCTGTGAAGATCATCCAATGATTTCATTCAAAAATTAAGACTCAAGCACACAATTCTTTAATCAAATGATTGTAAATCACACATCAAATATATCATGATTAGTCCAACAAATGCTTTCAAGGAAATGTACGATGACCTTTTGCGATAATAATAATAATAATAAACCTTGCATTTGATACATCGCCTTATCACGTCTTCGAGATGTTTGAAAGGGCTTCACAGGATATACTGTAAAGTGAATTGACTGTTTTTTTGAGGGCGAAACAGGCCATTGTAGGTAAACAACAGGAACGTACTTGTCAACAGAAAAGGGTTTGGGCAATTACGTTTCAGCTCAGTGGCTGAAACATATATATATTACAGCAAACCTTGTGTTAATATGAAAGCTCTGCCAATATCTCTGTGTAATGTTCACCAGCACATGACCATGCAGTTACCATGGAAAATATACCTCGATGCAGAAAGCACATTTTGTTTTGCAAATGAGATTTTGTAAAATATAACAAGCTAATAATTTGCATAGGTATGAAAGGTATTGGACATTTGTCAGGTTCTGAACAGGGTGACTGTTAATACTTTGCAGTGTAGGTTACAATCAGCTTTGTACACTCAAACCGAACATTTAAATCTTAAAGTAAAGTAACTTTTGCGTTGGGATCCTCCAATGAACCATTCAAATAAAAAAAACAACTATTTACATATTTGTTGAAATGAAAAACTATTGAATGGCTTCTTACAAAGCGCATTGTTAAGGTATAAAATACACAGGCTAGCTCAAAGATTTCTCTGTTGATTTGATACTGAGAGGGAGTGATTGCAGCTTTTCCAGGCAAGCTATCAGCCATTGATTGATTTTCAGGCCTGCCAGAGAAATTGTGTGCAGAGAAGGTTTCGGAAATCAGTTGATGTGGAGAGATAAACATTGGTACATACGGTGTGTGTGTCACTCGCTCCCTCATTCTCTCTTACTCTCTCTCTCTCTCTCTCCCTCTCTGCCCTTCTCCGCTCTCGCTCCCCACTTCCCTAAGGCTGGTCGCCAGCATGTTTGTTTCCATGACTAACTAATCCATTTGGTAACGTGGGTGAAAGTGAGAGAACTGCACAAACACCAGGACGCAGATTATGGGGCTGAGTGAGAACTCTTGGTTTGAGAAAAGTTCGTGCAAACCTTGTCGCTGGAGGATAAAGGGATTGGGGTGTTCATTGAGGAATCCTGCACATTTTACCCCATTTTTTTTTAAAAAAAAGACCTAATTCTTAAGCAACTTGTAGGACTTTTTAAGCAAATTCCTGACTTGCCCCGAAACTCTGTAACACTCTCCCTCCACCCCGCCCCTTCCTTCCCCGACTTCAGATCACGCCTGAAGACCTTCCTCTTTGACCGTGCCTATGGTCACCTCCCCCGGCCTGGTGTCATGCTCTGCCACTGGCAAGTGCTCTGGGACGCTATCCTGCGTGAGGGGAGCTATATCAAATGCAAGGATTATTATTATTACAGTGAGAAGCACAAACTGCTAACGTGTGTTTGAAATTTTAAAAAAATATATACTCATTACATCTAGGAGCAATTCGCCCACAAAATACACGGTCACTACACTTTGCAATATGTTCTGTGATGCGCTTTGAGACGCTATATCAAATGCAAGTAGTAGTATTCTTCGTATTATTAAGCATGTTTAAGGAAGCAGTAACGTGCTCTAAGCTTCCACCCCGTGCGCGAAAGGTCTTATATATAAATGCAAGTTGTTGTTTAGTTCTGTTCCAGTAAACCCATTTGCAGTAGTCGTTTAAGGAGTGAGCGTTTATCGATGAGTTCGTGCTGAGCTGGTTGCTAACCAACATCTGAACAATGGCCTTGTGCTAATCTACCTTGCACTGTACACCACACCTGATGCCTTTTGTTTATCAGGTGATGTCATTGTTCCTGTTTTATATTTTAAAAAAACCTCAGCCTGTGCTGGAAAAGTTGTTGAAATTGTCAGGTCGTGTGTGGCGGCTAAGTGTGGCTATTCTCTATGTGTTACTGTATGATCAGTTTCGCTGATAAGGGCTGAAGCAGCAGAAACTGCACGAGGAAAACCACAGATGTTTCCAAATAGCCATTAGCATTGCAGACTTTTTTTCTCTCTCTCTCTCCCTTTGTCCTGTTACAGGAACTGAGAGGTAGAAGTTCGATCTCGCCACCGTCCAAGCAGCAGCTTAAAACTCCTCCGGGCGACTTGTCCAGAGTTCCAGATCGTGCAGTTAGCAGGGAACCTGAAACTTCTATGACCATGGAAGGCAAACAGTCAAACAACATCAAGGGTAAGTGCTGTAATATTTAAACTAGTTTAGATCCCTCTACTGTATTGTCAGCTCAGCTTTACTGCTAGACTGTGTTCATTTACCAAAGCAAATATTAATGTTTATTCCTTTGTAAAAGTCAGGACCCGAGTGTTTTTAGTACATTCTTAGAAGATACCATGAAATTGAAGATGTTTTGCGTGTTGTTTCATTTAATGTGTGTTCCTGTTTTCCTTCTACTGTGTCTGTCCCTAGCTCCCACTGCCCCTAGCCCCTCACCCAACTACCCAGCCAGGTTTTTCCAATAGGATGTATTTGCTGCCTTTTCCTTCCTCCAAGGAAATACCTCAAGGTTCATCCCTTCCCCCAATATATGGGAACTGGGCTTAACATAGTTCGTGGGAAAGATGAACTAAGAATAAATACATCTTATTCTGTGCTAAACATATCATTTGTTATAGAATTCTCAGCAAGTTCCTTATCACAATAAAATTTGGCATCAGTAGTCCACACAGGTTCCTCCGACTGACCAGAACTAATCGTTTGTAACTAAAAGAGAAATCAGTAAATTGTATAAGGTTGTGGTTCAGTATCCTGGGGAGAGCTATTTCCCAACACTGTAGGCAGACGGACATCTGCTTCCATCCATTACTAACCATTGGAGAGCAAAGCAGCTGTTGCTTAAGCTTCGCATCTCCAACTGGTGGAACCATCGCTCAGTGGGAAGGGATGTGTGCCTGAGCTGCAGACAGGAAGATGGTGGGAATGCTCTCACACATTTCACGGTGAGCTTATGTTGCTCACCAGGAAGCTCGCAGGGAGATCCTGGTACCTACCATCCACCTAGTGAGGCTCTGTGGGGGTGGGGGGGTTGGGGGAGAAGGGGTAAGTGGAGGCTCCTTGGAGTTGAACTGGTAGGGTAGAGTGGTCCTGGCTGATAAGCACAACCCACACTCTGGGCCCCCCCCCAAGCCTTGGCTCTCGCCAACCTATGCCTAATACTTTCCGGAATTAGGTAAGCAGGAGGCGTCCCTCCAGGGAAAGAGAGAGAGAGAGAGAGAGAGAGGGAGCGCATTCCATTCCAACACTCTCTCACTGGGATTTCCATGTGTAGGTGGGAGGCGGGGAATTCTCAGCTTAGTTTGGAGACCCTTAAGCAACGGTGAATGGTTTCTGTGTGACCCAGCCGACCAAAAAAAAAGGATGTCTGCTGACTGTGCTGTGTGTGTTGGAATAGTTATGTGATTAGCAAACCAGGGGTTATGGATTTTGAACATTTCCCTCTTGGATTGCATCTAATATAGATGGAGAGATCGTGGTTAAATAAAGTTTTATTTCTTAAAACGCTGCCTATGTGAAACTGTTTCACTTATAGTTTGAACCGTTTGCGTGTGACAAGTGGAATGATCATTTATACGGCTCTAACACACAGGTGTTGAAGTTGCTCTAAACCGTTGACCATTTAAGGGCAAACAAAGTTGACCCAGTCGGTCGGTTTCATTTAGTTTTAGTTTTGAGTGTCCGAGGGAGTGCTGAGGGTTTAATGTCCTGCTGAGAGAGAATGTGAACCAGGGCTGGAATGTTCCTCAGATCATCTCCAGGTATTTGAGACGAGAGGTCCTGTGTTTAAATATAATGTGGTATTTGAGTAATGACGGAAAGTCCATTTTCTACCTAATCTGGCATCACATGTTAGCAGAGTAAATATTCCCGCCCACGCTTCTCAAAGATAGCCACTTGTTTTTCCATTTTTTTGGATAACAATAATCCCTGATTGTCCAGCGCCTTGGGATGTCCTCCCGACGTGAAAGGCGCTGTGTAAATGTCATTTGTTGTCATGGTAACAAACTGCTGACGTGTCAAGAGCGGCGTTAATGCTGTAACATTAGCACAATCCTCATTAAAATAAATCCGTTAATTCTGTTCTCTTTGCGTTTCCTTATTTGATGCACTCCATGTTCTGGTTGCTGACCCGGGCAGGTTTATCCCGAGACACTGGTAATGATAGACCAGTCCGTCTGCCTGTCAGCAGGACGTGACAAGGTAGACTAATCAGTGGCTAGGATTCTGTACACTCTGCTCCTCTTAACCTTGCTATCCCAAACCCTTTAATAACTAATGTATTATTCTTTATGTTCAGTATAACACTGCTTTCTAAACAGTTCCTTTATATAAAATGTACATTTTTACATTAGAAAGAGTTATGCTTTTGTTTTGCTCTTTATATGGACCCTACTCAATATTTAATATGCCAGATATGGATTTTTTTTCTAATGCTATGGAATAGATAATAATAATAATCTTTGCATTTGATATAACGCCGTATCACGTCTTCGAGACGCCTCAAAGTGCTTCAACGAATACACTGTAAAGTGAAACAAAAACAGAAGTCGCTGGCAACACTCAGCACTGTTCCCAGAGATTTCTGTTTTTTGTTTCAGATTTCCATCATCTGCAGTATTTTGCTTTTTGTTTATACTGTCAAGTGAATTGACGATAATTCACTGTAGAATTGTAGATAATTCTCAATAAAAGAGCTGGTAATATTGAATGAATAATTATTAATCCTCTTGTGTAAATGTTCCTCACACGTCCAGACCTGGAATTGTCTCACAGTGACAATCTGCAGAGACAGGCGTTGCTGGCTTCAAACCAGTTGAACCCCCGCAAGTGAACCTGAAACTGCACATGCTTTACACAAACTCCAGCGAGCGATTTTTCATGGCTCTAATCTAATCTCAGGGTTCAGGTGATTGTTGTAGCCTCGGGCTAGTTACAGCTACACTGGCTTCAGAGATCCCTTATTCCACACAAGATTTTTGAGTTTGTTTAACTCCACATTGTTTATTACTTTGAGGCAATATCCGGACACTGGCTACCTATTGTATTGCACAGCTTAGACAGATTTTGAGAAAACTCCACTACAGTGGGCACATTCCATTGTGATTAGCACTTGCTCAAATTCCCTTTTTCTCAATGGCAAGAAACCTTTCGACATGATAGACGTGGCAATATGATCTGGTTACGTTTACCCCTGGATTGCATGTGAAACTCAAGCTTGCATCCCATTATCCTAAGGGCACTTCCACGCCAGAGTGTAATGTATATGGCGTGTGTGGGGAGGGGGAGGGAGGGAGAATGACCATAAAAGTCTAGGCTTTCATAGAGAAATCTTTCATAGATTTCTTAGTGAAGAACACTGATCGATGAATGTGTAACGTCTGGTTAGCTACAGTATATTGTAAGCTTCCACTGACTGAAGCAGAGAGAAAGAAATCCTGTTGGAGATTTGTAGAAGTCAAATAACCAAAGCTTCAAACTCTAGCGTGTGTGTGAACTCATTTCTGATTTCTCTAATATGGCACCTATTGACTGTAGAAATGGCAATATAAAAACAGGTAAGACTTTGGTTCGCTCTCCATCAAACTTATTGTCATCTTTAGCCTTTTTGTCTCTATAATTCCATGGTTTTATTTTCCTATTAGTGCAGAAATCTCTTTAGTGATATTTTGTTTGACAAAAAAGAAATCTCTGAATAAATTAGATTCTCCTTCAAAGATAATAATAATAATAGTAATCCTTGCATTTGATATAGCGCCTTATCATGTCTTTGGGACGTCTCAAAGCGCTTCGCAGGATATACTGAAAAGTGGAGTGACTGTATGCATTGTGAGTGAAACACGGGAACCAATTACGCACAGGAGCGTCCCACGAACAGTCATGGATTGAGTGACCAAATTCCACCAATGGACTAACTGCCATGTTCCTACTTGCTGCTCAATAAACCGAGTGTGTGGAGTAAGGAAACTTGCCTGATAGAGGTGTATTAGGGAAAGGGGATATGGTACCAACTGGGAGATGATGTCATCCACTTTAGCCTCCGTGTTGAGCAGCTCCTAAGGCTAGTCACAGGATGCACAGTATTTTAGTTCCATTTTCTCATGGAGTCTGGAGTGAGGATGTTTGAAGTGTTAGGCACGACAAGTGTCTGGGTGTTTGATTTGGCTAACTTTATGGCCCATCAAACGGTAAAGAAGCCTGTAATTTCTATGAACTCCAGAGAAATTGTAGAGGGCATGGCAATTTTTTTTAAAAAATGAAAGGCAGCTGTACGCTGTGTAAAAAGTGGTCCATTTCCCCGTTTGAAAGTTGTTTAATTATGAATAGAGAACACTCAGCGAGTGAGCTAACCCTTTCTGGTCTTTGATCACTTGCCTAATGTAAGCCACAGATCAATATGTTCTAAGTATTCATTGCATTTAAATTAAGGTCTGATTTGCAATCACTGACTGACGCCAAGTTGAAAAGTGAAATTGGTCTGTGGAACCTCTTTCTAATTTAGCTGATTTCTACAATCTTGACTTGTAGAGCATTACTCAATACCCTGTAATACGAGGGATTGATAATTATAGTGTGAGCTTTACCTAATGGCTTCTCCTTATAACATGGTGATCGCTTTGATTGGTTTAACAGGTGTTAAAGACACGCAAAGGGCAGCGTGAGTGAGTGAGTGAATCTGTCTGTCTGTCTGTCGTGCGAAGTAGGTTTGTAGCTCGAGTGATGAACCGGACACAGGGATCTATAGGCCTCACCTCCTAAAAATAGCCAGATCCATCCCTTTGCGAGAGGCTAAAATAAAATCAGCTGTCACCGTGCAGTCTGAGAGGAGTGAGGACGAGACAGGGCTGACTGGAGCTGGACTCCAGCAAAGAGCTGCCACGAAGAGGGATTTTCACTTGAGCTGGACACAAGGCAGAAACCCGCTGGCACGGGATTAAAGGGACAGCTTTTCTACATTAGCTGCTACTTTGCAAAATCTTATTGAATTAAAGGGGTAAGTATGGTGCATTATAGTAATAGTGAGTATACATACACGTGGGATTTACACTGTAGACTGTTGGGCATGGATGCAAACTGCTTTTCTCTTTCTAAACCAATCCTTTATCTGAAAGGTATGTTTTCATAAATGGGAGAATTATGTTTTTACTTTGCGCTTTATATGGAATTGAAGTAAACCGCACTTAATATTTAATATGCCAGACACGGATTTTTTTTAATACTACAGGGTAGATAATAATAATAATAATCCTTGCATTTGATGTAGCTCCTTATCACGTCTTTGAGACAAATTAAAGCCCTTCACGGAATATACTGTAAAGTGTAGTGACTATATATTTTGTAGGCGAAACGCCCACGTAGTACTCACCTCCTCTGCAAATCCTATGTGCACTGCCTGCAGGGTATGAAATAGCATCTATCTTCTGGGCCTGTGTGTATTTTGCTGTGAAGCCATGTGTATGGGGTACACCCACAATCTGTGTTGACTTCATCTCTTCACTCCCTTTTTGTCTCAGGAGAAGTAACTTAATTCCCTTTAGCATGTCTTCTGATTGCTATGCCTGAGATTCGGAACTCCTCAGGGAACCCTGCTCTAATCTCTGCCCATTCTGAAGTGTAAGAAATGCTCTAACTTAATGCACCATTTGACACGACGAGTTGTGTTTAAGATATCCGACCATTTCTTTTTTGGTCAACAATTTTTTGACCCTTTGCTCAAGTAGGTGAATATTGCGATCTGAAACCCAGGGGATGTTTGGTTAAAGTGGATAATTTGTTGTGTATTTATATACCATTGGTTAAGGTGAGGTCATGTGGTGACATAGAAAAAGTAATGGTTAGAAGCAGTTGCAAATGTCTTTTCTTGATCTTATAATTCTGCAGATATCCCAAGGTCTCCCGAGACTGTATGAAAAAGGCTTCCAGGGAGCAGTCTCTCCATCTTGTCCAATAATCCTGTTGACCTCTGGCTCTCCTATCTTTATTCGCGGAGAATCACTTTGCCAATAAAGCAACTACTACAATCTTAGTTCCTGTAGAGTAGTGGTTAGCGTGCTCGCCTCACAAGGTTCAATGCTGAGGCAGGGCAAAACCTTAGGCACGTTTCCTTATTCCACACGCCTCGGTCAACTTAGCAGTCAGTGAGAACCCCGTTGTTAGTCAATTGTCAGCTCGTTTTATGGGGGTAATAATCCCTTCAAAAAAAAATGGTTAATCAATTCACGACTGTTTGTGGGACGCTGCTCTGCGCAATTGGCTGCCGTGTTTCACCCACAAAATACAGTCAATCCACTTTACAGTATATTGTGTGAAGTGATGTGAGACATCTCAACGACGTGATAAGGCGCTATATCAAATGCAAGGATAATATTCTGTGTGTGTCAAAGTAATGCTTATCACATCATGTGAAGTGTTTGAGGTGAATCTTACACTGTGAAACAACAGCATTCATATTTGCCTTTGTTAGCTGTTAAACCTTGTTGTTGGTGATGGAGTGGTTGGTTGAGCTAGAATTAATTATTTTAAATAATCCCTAATTATTTAAACTGTAATTTTTGTGATTTGATTATTATAGTGTAGTAATATCTCTCGTGGAACATAGCGTTGGTGATTTGATCCTCATCAGCTTTTAACTTGGAGTAAGAGTGTTAAATATCCATTGAGACATCTGCCTTCTGTTATGTACAGTTCTCCTGACTTTAAGGTGGATTTGCGCGATGTGAAAGTTAACGGAGGTAGAAAGGATTCTAACGCTCTTATGTTTTTGTAAAGCTGGGGTGGCTGGCTGGTGCTGTAAATCAGTATCCTGAATTAGTTCAGATCTCACTTGACATTGTGATAACTTCACTTTCCACTGATATCTGAGCCCTTGACTGCAAGCAGCTCCCCAATGTGTCATTAAATACTTCAGATGTGTTCTGGTAGATTGCCAGATAAAAGAAAATTGGATAAATTATCTTTGAGCTAGAAAACGTTAGCAAACCTCCATCAAATATAAGAAGTGCTTTTTTTATTAACTGCTCGAGTAAGATTAAAATCTCTCTTTTTTATATAAAGTGAAATGGTGACTGGAGTGACCTAGTTTATTTTAAGAGGTTGCTCTGCAAGTATCTGATCTAGTAGCATAAACCTGATAGGTTTGCAATAGCATGCTGGTCAGAACTGGAGGAACTCATAAGAGGGAGCGGTTAAGAGTTTTAAAAGGAACATGTGGTGATCAGATGGTTGTCTTTGTCAGCTCACAGGCGTCTCGCCAACGTATGGAATGTGGGTAACGAACCCAACAAAGTATTGTTCCAAATATGCACATCATTTTTTTAAAAACAGACGGTGAAAAGCGATTGCTGTTTTTAGTGGAATCGGCCGGTTCAGTCATCTCTCTTGTCGAGATCGATAGACTGCTCCATGAATGGTGACTCATTTGGTCCCAATTAAAGTCAGCACTTTCATCAACAACAACTAGCATTTACACAGTGACCCTCAGGCAGGGCAGCGTCCCAGAGCGCTTGACAGTGGTGGAGCACGCCACCCAGCCGGGGGGGAGGGAGGTGGGAGGTGACCGTAGGCACTGGTCGTAGAGGAAGATCTTCAGGCGTGATCTGAAGACGGGGAAGGAAGGCGCAAGGCGGAGGGTTCCAGAGATTCGGGGTGTAGGGTTGAAAGCGCGGCCACTTTCAGAAGAGAAAGAGGAAGATCAAGAGGTGTGAATGATTTTTTTAAGTGATTGAACTGAAGCTGTGGTAGAAGCATGAAGAGGAGACGTCTCGCCCACAGGGGGGAGAAGGGGATGGAGGCTTGTGTGGTGTACAGGCACCAGCACAGACTAGTCGAACTGAATAGGCCTTTCCATGCTTTAATATTCTATAGATAATTATATGGTTTGCTGTTTGTGGGCATGATGACTTCTGTGGACTAACACCTCACAAGTTGCCAGTTGCAACTGTCACACATTTAATAGCACTTATTTAAAAATTCCATTTCACAGACCTCTCACAAGAGGCTTTAGAGTAAATACGTTTGCATAAAGGTAAACTTGTACTGGTGTGGCTAACAATCTGTCTGTCAGCCAATCAAAAGATTGACCATTTCAGTGCTGGAACTGGATTGAGGGGTCACAGCTGAAAAGCTAGGATTACAGTCCTTTTGGTGAAGTTTGGAATCTCTCCCGTAAATGATTCTAACACCACGCTATAGTCTACTTGGGCTGTGAAAATCAGCTGTTCCGCTATTGAAGTCTCTCCCCTCCCTGTGTAAGAAGCTATCTTGGTTCATTTTAGTTTTTTTTCTCTCAGCTGAAACCTTGAGCCTTTTTTATTTTGTGGCTTTTCGCCCCCACAAAATATACGGTCGATTCACTTGACAGTTTATTCTGTGAAGCGCTTTGAGACGTCTCTCAATGAATGTGATAAGGTGCTGTATCAAATGCTATTTTTATTATTATTATTATTACTACATCGTTTTTAAACCTTTTAACCAATTTAAAGACTGCTCTTTGCTACTGAATTGTTAGGACATTTTTTAAACTGACATAGAATTTGTGAATAGCAAATCACCACCCAAATCTCAAAATATTGTATGATTTCAGCACAATTCCTAAAGAGAACATGGAAACAAGTGGTTGCTATGTGCTGCAAAAATGTCTTACTTACTTACAATTGTGCATTACTGCCATCTAGTTGTCTGGACAGTATAAATCACCTTAAAGGCCCTTTGTACCAAAACTGTACATTCTGTAATACGAATGTTTTGGGTCTGTAATTATTGGAATCTAGGTGTAATTACTGTATATGGAAACGCTGGGCAAGTTTCCGTACTCCACTCGCCTCTGTTTATCTAGTGGAACCCGGTTGTTGGTTGATTGGCAAATCACTTTTCCGGGGGCAATAATCCCCTTTTTTTTAAAAATAATTTGGTCACTTAATCCCCAACTGTTTGTGGGACGCTGCTGTGCGCAATTGGCTGTCGGGTTTTACCCACAAAAAAACAAAACCGATTCACTGAGCGTGTGAGTGTGTGAGTGTTTGAGTGTGTGTGTCCCAAGTAATAGTAGTGCGGTAATAGTAACTGGACCCATTCCATAATGATTAATCCCCACAGCAGGTGAATTTCGCCACAAAATATACAGTCACTACACTTTACAGCGTATCCTGTGAAGCGCTTTGAGGCGTCTCACAGACATGGTAAGGCTCTATATGTCAATATATATTTGCTAAATTTCCTTCCAAGACTAGCCAGGAAAATAGGGTCCTGGGTAACAGACAGCAGCAATTGGAAAACAGATGAAACCTTGAACAGTTTTTTTCCAAATTGCTGCCAGGCTTGTTAATGAGACACCATTATAAAATGGTTCAGCTATAACACCGCTATTATAACTATCTCTCTCTCCCACACAGCTGCCCCCACATCTGATGAGCCAGGCACAGCTCTCTCTGCACCTCTAGATATCCAGGAGAACATCTCACTGAAGGAGAGAATGGCGATGTATCAAGCGGCTGTGTCTAAGAAGGAAAGCGGCAACTCTTCTGGTCTTGTAAGTAACAATTTTATTTATTTAGTTGTTATTACATTAAGTGTGGATCTACTTAAGCTTTCTCGTATTTAACATAGAAACACAGCATGTACAATATTTAGCCTTCAGTGAGTGTACCATCCAGGGCTGCTTTAATATCGATAGACACAGCCATTGTGTAACAGGAGCGGAGTGTCAGTTCTTGCATTTTATCTCTGTTTTTATCTCAGCATTTCAGCGCTTGTGTATCTTGGTATTAATGTGAAGTTCCTGTGCTTTCTCACCCCCACTCTCCCTCTCTCGATCAAGAATGCTTGTGTGTCATTGCTTTACTCTCCTCTTATGCTAGGATTCCAACCCTCTGAATAGCTTTTTTTGCTGCAGATTAATTGAGATTACCTCGTGTGTCTACTTTCTGATGACAATCCAGCTCTTTCTACTAAAATAACCGATTTAACCAAACTCACAGCTCGGCTGGCCAGGATGGCTCAATATGATGATCTCTCGCTCTCTGAGTTGCAATCCCAATATATCACAATAGATCAATGTAGGATGTCGTTCTTCACAAATTAAAGTACATTGTGTGAGGGATGCGTTAGAGTTCTGTCTTTTCACTGCTAGGAAATGGGGTTTAGCTTTACCTCCAACCATGGATGATGATTACATTCTGACATTCTGTCGTGTAAATGCCCTAAACAAATTGAGGTTGGGTAGTTTTTGAGCATGAGACCCCCAGTACACACCAACGCATACGCTGATGGAAATCACAGGAACCACTTGGCTTACAATGATCGACATAAATGCAAGAAATGAAAATGACAAACTGATTTGCCTGTGATAGTCCAGCTGCCAGGAATTATCAGTGTGTGCTTGCATACGAACTTGGTTCTTGCAGGGTATGGTACAGATGTACCTCACTTTTATCGTCTGTTAGTGGGGTTTTTTTCCGAGATGTTGAATAGTGTTACCTATAAATTGCAAATGATATGAAAGAAAGAAATGTGTGGTGCCAGAAGCAGTGTAGGTTACTTGTGGCGTATGTAATCATTATAAATAGGTGTTGACCTTATAGTCACCTTACAATAAAACAAACTTGTTGAAGCTTACATGGCCTTGTAGTTTGTTGACAGGTGCCAGTCTGTGGGCTAAGTTTAACTGAGTGATGGGGTATATATTTTTGCTCTGGAGTTTGCTGTATGCAAACTGTACATTGAGCAATGGAGTGCAATTGGTTTGACCAGCCATTGGAGATGGCTCATGACTTGTACACTGAATTAATGTTATTGCCTCATGCGGAGGTGATTTCATCAGTGTTGGTGGGGCTATTTTATGAAATAGTCCCTTCCCCATTTGAGTATGTATCAATTACATAACATTTTTATTAATAATAATCCTTACTATTGCTATATCGTTTTATCACGTCTTCAAGATGTCTCAAAGGGCTTCACAGGATATACTGTAAGGTGTAGTGACTGTGTAGTTTGGGGGTGAAATGGTAAATAAATAAATATTTAAATAAACACTAAAGTCAACAAAAAAAAGCTCTCGATAATATGCAAAAATTAGGAAAAGATCTTTCAGCAGCTGTACAAAAAAAAATGCAAAGGTTTTCATGTGCACTGAAGTCTTGTAGCCTGAACTGTAAAGGGAGTTTAAACAGCAGGGAGATAGGTAAGTGATTAGCCAGGTAGCAATACCAACAGAGGAAATGCACCTGATCAAAGGTCTGCTTCTGACTTTTACAGGGAATTCTGGATTTGTGTGTGAAAGATCCTCTAATTGAAAATGTAAGGCTTCAGATTGGTGAAGCATTTCAGACCTTATCAAAACGGTTCTCATGTTGTCACTTTTCTGGGGGATTCTTACAATCTCTGTGAGCTACCATCGTTATCTGAGAAAAAAGGAACATCTTTTCCCTCAAGTGTCGGCGTTAGGAATTCAAGTGAAATATTGAGTAGATTTGATGTAGGAAGAAAGCTTCTGCCTCCAGAATGTGGTTGCACCTAACCTCTGAAGAGTATTCCCTAGTGCACCATTTCCATTTCTCACATTAAATCCATTTATCATCTCTTTAAATCAGAATGCTAGTTTGTGTCATGTCCTGTGAACTTCCTCCCACTAGGACCAGGTTGGATACTGTCCACGACCAGATTCAATTTAATTGGGATTCTTACAGATGGCAAATAACACTGAGAACGGACCAGGAAAATGTACTGAATGATGTTTGGCATCTCATCGTGCACACTTATCCAAAAAGTGGTGGGTCAGAGAACCCCAAATATACAGTCACTACACTTTACAGTCTATTCTGTGAAGCGCTTTCACAGCTTGTGAAAGATGTAATAAGATGCTATTTCAATTGCAAGGACTATATTATTATCCATCTATCCATTTATCCGTCTGTCCGTCTGTCCGTCTGTCTGTCTGTCTGTCTGTCTGTCTGTCTGTCTGTCTGTCTATTATTATAGTATTTGTTTACACTACTCCTGTGCTTCTGTCAATGTTAAGCTAAGTAAACAGTTAACTAAGTAAGCGTTGTGTATTGATTGTACCGGTTTGGATTTTGTTAATAATCAAATTTTGATGGTGTAAATGGGGGAATGTCTACGATACTTTCTCACTCCATCTTTTGTCAGCCTTATAACCGTAGAACGAGAGTCTAGTTCTTGATTCATGCCACCACTCAGTGTCGCTGACAGCCTCTATGCTTTCTATGTGAAAGGCGCTATATCAAATGCAAGGATTATTATGTATCGTTATCCTCAGGGGGGCTATTTTGTCATCAGAATGTATGTATGAGTTAATTTCATTCCATTGCATTCTTAGTATGCAGCCTGACCATCTACCTCGCATCCCAATGAATGTCTTGTACAGCTGTCATTTGTCAGTCTGACTGCCACATCAATCACTGACTCTGAACAGATGATTACGAAACATCAGAGATTAAAATGGGGTTCCCTCATTGGAACCATCAGCAGACATTATGAATCCATAAAGAGAACTGTGTCTGCCTTTTATATCACAGGATTTCTGGATTGTGATGGTGTTACTGGGTGACCGAGAATTCTTCTGGTGTCTCTAAAATGCATGATCAGAACGGCTTGAAGAGTGATGACATTTTACGTTTTATCACTTTCACAAATACATTAGCTGGTGAATGAGTTCTTTGTTGCCATTGGAATTGGGTGTAAAACTCAGGAAG
Source organism: Callorhinchus milii (assembly GCF_018977255.1). Taxonomy (NCBI): domain Eukaryota; kingdom Metazoa; phylum Chordata; class Chondrichthyes; order Chimaeriformes; family Callorhinchidae; genus Callorhinchus; species Callorhinchus milii. Next base: position 29,617,596 of record NW_024704747.1, on the reverse strand, counting down.
TTGTAAATAAACATTTATGTGCGGGGGACAGGTGGGGGGCGGCGGGGAAGAAGAGAGAGAGAGAAGGTTTAAATGATTTTAATCTGAATTGGTGGGGTTTAACTCGTATGATTCCGTCCATCAGTCCATTAAATTAGTTCTTTTTCAAATTGTGGCCTCGCCCCCACCCACAAAGCTAATTTAGTGCTTTGTGCAGTTGAATTTTCTGTTCCTGGTGCCAAGTTTGTCATTACCTCATCTGAGAAATTCTAATTTGGATGAACCAAAATAACCTTTTGTATCCCGTTCCACAAATCATTCTCTGTTCTTCGCTAGTGACCTTCATAGAAATTAATTAATAACAGTTTGTTGGATTTGCACAGGGGTGGCCGAACATTTAGATTCCCAGGATTTAACAGCATTCGCGTCTGGATCGAGGTAATATTCTTAACATTACTTGGTCATGTTCTTAGGCTCCAGAGGAAGAGGCTTGCACGCTGCCCGGAGGCCTGGCGAGTGTGAAGAAACAGTTTGAATCACAAGAGATCACAGCCTCACACAGCACGGTTACCCAGTACCATTACCAGCAACGATCTGTACAGGTAATTACCTTCTGTTATGAGATCCTTGACATCCACACACTGACATTGATGTCTCCCTCACTGACCCCCCCTGAACCGGTGGCTGACGAAAACCAATATCACAAGGTGTAGGAAATAATTGGCATTTCCAAGAAATGGTTTCCAAAGTCCAAGACGCGAGTTGGTTTTGGTCCAATTTTTTTTTGAAAGTTCTGAATCTTAGTTGAAATTAGTTTAGTTTCAATTCAGTTTCCGGCGCTCTGGGACGCTACCCAGCCTGAGGGGTGGGGGCATTAATAAATGCAAGTTGTTGTTGTTAACCCCAGAGTCACTTAACCCCAGAGTGTAAGATGCCCCTAATGCTGAAAGAGCACAGCAACAACTTGCATTTATATAGCACCCTTCACGCAGGGTAGTGTCGCATTAGAGGGTACAAGGTGCAGGAAAGCAGTGAGACCAGTTTGAGTTAGGATTGAGACTTTCCTAAAATAAACACCTGTTTCTTTTCTGAGAGAGAGGAACACGAGAGTTTGAGTATAAAATTTCAGTAAAATAAACAATTGAGAGTAATCTGGATTAGATTGTCAACGCACAATAGACCCAAGGGAAGGTTGTGTGTCCTCCCTGTACCTGTTCACACCCACCCTCTGGTGGTTAATGAGGGGGAAGCCTTTGCCTTGTTTTATAAGGTTGAAGTTGATGCAATGAGGGGTGAAGTAAAGATCTAAAGAGGAAATTGATAGCCATAATAACATTCCTTTCGAGATTTGTGCTTAAATATGGATTACGATCCTAGTGAGGGACTTTTTCTAGTAACCAAAAATGGGTAACTCAAGCCTTAGGAATTTTGCTATAAGCCCCAATTTGGCATTAGGTGCATCGAGTTTCTTTACTTCAAAATGACTATTATTTGATTTCACCATGATCCCCTACAAAATACACAGTCACTGTACTTTACAGTATATCCTATCTTCAGCTCAACGTGCGCAAAACTGAGGCCCTCCTGATTGGCTCGCGTCAGCGCCTCCGCACCTCAGGCACTGACAGCATCAGCGTCCAAGGCTGCACTCTCCACCTCTCAAAGCCATCAGGAACCTCGGGGTTCTGGTCCACCCTGAGCTGTCCTTTCTTCCTCACATCCGCGCCACAACTGGCACCGCCTTCCATCACCTCCGAAACATCGCCAGACTACGGCACTACCTCACCCCTCACGTGGCTGAAACTCTGATCCACGCCTTTATCACCTCAAGGCCGGACTATGGGAACTCTCTCCTCGCCGGCCTTCCCGGCCCTCCCTCCACACTGCAGGTCATTCAGAACTCTGCAGCTCGTGTACTGTCCCGCACCAGACACTGCAACCACATCACTCCCACCCTCGCCCTCACCCTCGCCCTCGCTCTCACCCTCGCCCTCGCCCTGACCCTCACCCTCGCTCGCCTCCACTGGCTCCCCATCCCCCAGAGGATCGAATTCAAGATCCTCATCCTCACCTACAAGGCCATTCACGGCCTCGCTCCCTCCTACCTCTCTGACCTACTATCCCCCTACCTACCTGCCCGTACCCTCCGTTCCTCTGGCTCCGGTCTGCTCCACATCCCCCGCCCCAACCGCCCGACCATCGGTGGCCTTCAGCCTCTCAGCCCCGAGGCTCTGGAACTCTATCCCCAGTGCCTTCGCCGCTTCCTCCCTTTCCTCCTTCAAGGCCGGTCTCAAGACCTTTCTCTTTGACCGTACCTTCAGCTCCACTCTCGACTCTCTACCCTCTCCTCGCTCCCTCCCTTCCCTCCCCTCACCCTGACCATTTCCCTCCAATGCTCGGGTCCCAACCCAACTGTCCAGCGCCTTGGGACGTCCTTCCGACATGAAAGGCGCTCTATAAATGCAATCTTGTTATTGTGGTATGAACTGCTTTCTTTGAGATGTCCTCCTGAGGTAAAGGGCACTATATCAAACACATGATTATTATCTACAGTAGAAATTTCAGATTGGTGGAAAATATATCCATTTGTTTGAGTCGTAAATAGAACGGCTAAATACAATCAGTTGGTCATGTTACATTTTAATCAGCAAAATATATGATGGATGTGACAAAATGAGCTGCTCTGATGCATGTTATTTAGTACATTATTGAGTTTCAAGTGGCTCTGTACCTGAAACACTGTGGTGTTACCTTTAACATTTGGATTATCATTAATTTAGATTTCGTTATTCAGACACTGGTCTTTAGAACAATCTAGATCCTTTCATCAGATAAGGATTTGTTTTTCTCTCGGTCATGCAGTTGAATGAGGAACAGCAAGAGCTTCTCGAAGGATTAGAATAAATCAACACATAACAGTGCCTCACACACAGAAAAAACATGCTTACCTGTTTGCTTATATAACACCCTAAATCCACAGGGTTTAAATTGCAGGGATGTGAAAATGTCTGGCCTGATGCAGAAGATAATCTTTTTGGGTCTTCCTGTGCATGTCTTTTAGAATTCAATGTGCAATTATATTTATTTAGCTTCCCCAATATTTATTATTTTCCACTTTGACCTTGGTGTGTATTTGTGATCATGACGTGGAGTAAATAATATTTAGACGATGCTATGAATAAGGCCCTCGAAGCTTTGCTTGCTTCAGTGTCTTGTGTTACCCTATTTTAGGAGATGACGAGCGCCAGTGAGGTTCAAGTAAATAGCAGCATTAGGACAACCGAACAGGAAAATGGACCACCACTGAACAAACAGCTCGAAGCTTACCAGATGGAAACGGTAATGAACATAGCGCAATGACAACCTCAGCTAGGGGCTTTTTTAATTCATTCTTGTAAAGTTTTCATGAGATCACAAGAGTGGGTCATGTGGAGAAGTTCCCTTCATAAAACATAAGAATTTGCTAGGCGGAAGAAGACCAAGGTCCATCTAGTTGGCCTTCCACCTTCCTGGCAGTTGTTTGACATGTTGTGTCCCAAACTATACACTGTATCTCCAGATATTATTTTCTGGAGGAATATCCAGGAATTAATTCATTTTCCAATCCTATTGATGTCCCAACTGAGCTATTTCTCAATTTGTTTTTTTACTCAAAGTCTTTTCTGAATTATGTTATATAAGACAAAGCCGTAATATCTAGATCTTCGGTCTAAAAATCTGATGTTTTCATTGCTGATGTTTTTTGCTTTGGGTTCTGAGTAAAACTATTGGGGTCAGAAATACTTTGTCTGAGTTTGAGCAACTGATGTCAGCAAATTCACTGAATGTATTTGTGAAATAGAAATATTTGATGTTTGTGTCACTTTATTAATGAGGTACACATATAAAAACCCCTGATACCTATTACATATGATTCTCATACATTTGACATACTTTTCCTGAATATTATTACATGAAATCACAGTAATAAATTATTGTAATTTTGCAGGCGTCTGTTATTGAACAGAATACTCATCAGTCAAGCAGAACTGCCAATTTTGTAGATAAAGGTGAGAGCTTTCATTCTGTTGCATGTGCTGGAACCACAGCAGTATTCATATTATAGTGTTCAGACCAAATTGCCTTTCAGCTTCAAACTATTGTACGATGCCATTATCCAGTGGAGTCCTATAGTTTAGTGGTTAGAGCACTCGCCTCGCAAGCGAGAGGACCCGGGTTTGATTCCTGGGTCAGGCCGAAACGTTGGGCAAGTTTCCTTACTCCACACGCCTCTGTTTACCAGCAGTAAGTAGGAACCCAGTTGTTAGTTGATTGGTGGATCGCTTCGAGACATCTCAAAGCGCTTCACAGAATATACTGTAAAGTGAATTGACTGTATATTTTGCGGGCAGCCAATTGCGCACAGCAGTGTCCCACAAACAGTAGTGGATTGAAGTGACCAATTTATGATTATTATGATGCACACCATCACCACTCCCTCCTTTCTCTACAACCCCACACCCTTTATTCCAAGAAACGATCAGATGTAATGAATTGTCTATGTTTGTACTTCGATAGCGGATGTGATGATTGAAGATGAAATGCCTAAAATCTCGACTCAGATGTTAAAACAGCAGTTTGAAAAATCAACCCAGCCTAGCCCTGTTAAGTCTATTCCCACCAAACAGACCAAGGTATGTATTAGTGTGGTGTTGATTGTGATAAGGTATTGATGTGGTATTGATGTGATAAGGTATTGGTGTGGTATTGATGCGATAAAGTATTGGTGTGGTATTGATTGTGTGGACAGTGAACAGCAATTGCCTTTTGGGTTTGCTGATTGTGTCAACATTCGTTTCTTATCTGTAAAACATAACTAACAGAAATATAGATTTGAGTGAGTGTGTGTGTGTGACTTTCTAACATTGTGTTGTGCTTACCTCTAATTCTTTAATGTCTCTTCTCTCTGCTGCATATCATCTTCTCTTCCATTTCCTGCTATCTTCCAAATATATATATCTATATGTCTCTTGTCCTCACTTTCCCCCCTTTTTCAAAACGTTTTTGGTTTTGTCGTCGGTCCTAAATCATACAATTAGGTATAAAAAGAACCATTGTGACAAGGGGAATGTTTTGAAGAAAATGGAAAGGTAAGAAATCATTCTCCACTACATGGTGCCTGTAATTATCACTTCCTTCACATAAATAGGCACAATTGTAACATCTGCAGCAGTAGAAGCAACTTTAAAGATCAAATTAACGCTACAAAACCCGTCCGTCCTTTGGTATTTTGTTTGAAATAATGCCTTGAGTGTCCAGATAGACTGCTTGGTGGAATAGCCCATTGAAGATGCTGTGTTGAAAATTGTTGCATGAAGACATTTCCTTGCTGCATGCTGAGGAACCAAAGTCGAAAGAATGTGCGACAAAGTCCAACATGATTCTTGACTTTTCCATTAAGACAGAGAATAACTTACAGCAGCACCTCGTTGTGTCCAGTTCAGTGAGAGAAGGCCGGATTTCTGAAGATGCCTCATTAAAGCATGTAAATGTTGTAGCTCCTGTCACTGTTCCCGTCTCTGCCAATTCCAGTCACTGTGGAAGCATAGAAGAATTCCCTCCTCCCCCTCCAGAACTGCTGAAGATCCCATCAGAGATGACGACCTATTTTTCCCAATCTCCTGAACCACCCCCCTCTCCGAACAATCCAGTCATTCCTAAGGAACTCTATTCCAAGCAAAGGAATCTCTACGAACTGAAACGTTTGTACAAACACATCAACCCGGAGATGAGGAGGAACTTGGAAAAAGACTTCATAGAAGAGATCAGTGAGATTGTGACTAATGAAACGAAAGTGAACGATGTAGTGGGAGATGTTCAACAGGCAAAGTATGCATTTGAGCACACTGGACACAGCCCCCAGAAATGTGTGAGCCCGGAACGGGAATATCTGGAGTGGGATGAGATCCTTAAGGGTGAAGTGCAATCCATGCGCTGGATGTTTGAGACTCAACCACTGGATTCCATCAAGGACGAGGCTCCCGATCAATACAACTGCAGATCTGTCTCACAGCAAGAAATGATTGCGGGCGGGGATGTCAAGTACACCGCCTGGATGTTTGAGACGCAAGCCATTGATACACTTGGTACAGGCTCTTCTGATTCTACAGAAGTCAGTATTAAAGTGCCCGAGTTAGCAAGAGGAGATGTCCGCACTGCTACTTGGCTGTTTGAAACGCAACCTCTCGATTCCATGAATAAAATTTATCAAGAGGAAGACCAGGCGCTGGCCGAGAAAGACATCACCGCTGGCGATGTCAAAACCGCACGGTATTTGTTTGAAACTCAGCCACTCGATATTCTAGGACACTTGGATTCAGTGGATGAAACAAATTTCCTGCATCTGAGAACTGAAGTGGAGGAAATCAAGGGAGACGTGAAGAAAACAACCAGGTTGTTTGAAACTCAGCCGCTCTACGTCATCCAAGATCAGTCCGGTCAGGTCCTGGAGATCAAAACTGTCAGCAGAGAGGAGACTGAACGAGGAGATGTGAGGACCGCACGTTGGCTGTTTGAGACACAGCCTCTGGGGATGATCAACAAAGACATCTCACAGGTAAAAGTGGTGCGTGGTATCTCCATGGCGGAAGTTAATCAAGGTGGCGTGAATCGAGCTAAATGGTTGTTTGAAACGCAGACTTTAGACAGTATCAAAGAGCAATCCGAAACAGAAAGTTCTGTTCAATATAAAGAAGAAATCCAGGGCGCTGATGTTCGCAGACAGTGTTGGGCGTTTGAAACCCGACCACTCGACTCCCTGAAAGATAACGATGAGGCAGAACCTTTGGAAACTAAGGAGATAATGGGAGGTGACGTACAGTCCACAAAGCACTTGTTTGAGACTGTCCGCATGGATGTTCTAACAGACCGCCCAGAGGTAGGGAAACTGAAGCCAGTGATTGCGTCTGAGGAAGAAAAAGGGGATGTCAGACACCAAACCTGGGTCTTTGAGACTCAAGCCCTTGAAATGATTGGGGAAGAAAAGGAGAAATATGCAACAATACAGCTCGAGAAAATCAATAAGGGCGGTGTTAGCAATTATACACAGATCTTTGAAACCATGAATTTAAGTGGCATTGATGAATCTAAAAAGATCCAAGTGGAGGGTGTGACCAGCGGTGCCGTGAAGTCGAACAAAACTCTGTTTGAAACGACTCCTCTCTACGCCGTTCAGGATAGCGCTGGCCACTATCATGAGGTCAAGACCGTGCGGAGAGAGGAAATTGTGAGGGGGGACGTGCGAACGTGCAGGTGGATGTTTGAGACCAAACCGATCGATCAGTTCGACGAGAGTATGGAAAAGTTTCAAATCATCAAGGGCATCTCGAAAGAAGAGATACAATCTGGGGACGTCAAGACTGCCAAATGGCTCTTCGAAACCCAACCTCTCGACGCTATCAAGTATTTCAGCAACGTTGAGGATGAAAGTAGTGCCACACAGCAGAGCGATATTGTCCGCGGAGATGTACAGACATGCAGGTGGCTGTTTGAGACACAGCCGATAGACGCTCTTTATGAAAAAGCAGAAATGAAGAGTGAAGTAGATGAGGTCCAGAGAGGTGATGTGAAAACCTGTACTTGGCTATTTGAAACTCAGCCACTGGATACCATAAAGGACAACTCAGAGACCGTTATCACAGTGCGGACAGTACAGCAGGAGGATATTCAGGGAAGGGACGTGAGGATGGCCCGCTTTCTGTTTGAGACTGAACCTCTGGCTAGGATCCAGGGGAAGGAAAAGGAAGCGTTCAGACGGGTGACCGAGATAGATGTTCAGTCCGGGGATGTGTCGCGTAAGAAATGGATCTTTGAGAACCAGTCTCTAGATTTGATCAGTTCCGGTTCGGACCGGGTGCTGAGAGAGATCCGAACCACCAAAGCAGAAGATATTCAGAAAGGCAACGTTCTCAACTGCACATGGCTTTTTGAAAACCATCCCATCGATGCCATCAAAGAAAGCTGTGAAGAGCAGGATATCATGCGCACAGTCACTGATGTGCAAGGGGGAGATGTTGGTAAGGGACGTTTTATTTTCGAGACTTATTCTCTGGATCAGATTAGATCAGAGGAATCGTCAGAAAGCACTGACCTCAAACAGTTCAATGTGGAACAAATCGAAAAGGGAGACGTGAAAAACTACACCATGCTGTTCGAAACTCAACCGCTGTACGCCATCAAAGATAAGGAAGGGTATTATCACGAGGTCACCACTGTTCGGAAGGAGGAGGTGATTAGCGGAGACGTGCGAGGGACCAGGTGGCTGTTCGAAACCAAACCACTCGATTCGATCAAAGAAACCGATGAGGTTTACGTTATCAAAGCAGTGACACAGGAGGATATTCAGAAAGGAGATGTCACTTCTGCACGATGGAGGTTCGAGACGCAGCCACTAGACGAAATCGCGGATCACGAAAAAGTTGTCGTCAAAACGATTTCCGACATCCGAGGTGGCGATGTGAAATCCAACACCCAACTGTTTGAGTCTGATCTGGATCAAAGGTACATTAGGACAGTGAGCGTGAGTGAAATCCAGCAAGGTAATGTGAGGACCGCGACATGGCTTTTCGAAACGCGCACCATCGATGAGCTCAAGGGCGAAGACTGTGAGTATAACGAGATCAAAACGGTCGGGAGAGAGGACGTCCAGAGAGGAGATGTCAGGCAGGCAATCTGGCTTTTTGAAAAACAACCATTGGACTCGATACAGGAAACAGACGAAACCAATACAAGAGTAATCCGCGAGGAAATTCCACCAGCGGATGTCAAGACAACCACCTGGCTCTTTGAAACCACACCTTTACATCAATTCAACGAGAGCTCAGTGGAAAGGACAGAAATAATAGGGAAAAGTATTTCACAAACGCTCAAGTCACTGTATGACTGTAACATTGTCCAGTCTCAAGGAGTCCTGATTGAAGCCGATGAGATTGGAGATGTCCGAATGGCCAAATATAAGCTCCTGAATCAAACCTCCCCTGAGATACAGAGAGAAGAGATTGTCCGAGGGGATCTCCGAAAGATCATGATGGAATTGCTGGCCAACAAGGAATCCACAGAGAGAGGGATTAAAGTGGGTCAGGATGAAAAAGGCAACGTTCATTTGACCACGACACAGCTTCTGAACAGCTCAACCGACATTAATGTGGAAAAGGAAGAAATAATCAGTTGTGATATTCAACAGATTATCAACAGCCTTTTGAATGATGACGTCTCTGCCAAAAAAGGGATTCTAATTCAAGAGAGTGAGAAGGGCGATGTCAGGATGACCATTTATTCCCTTCTTAACCAAAGTAGCGAGACCAACATTCAACAAGATGAAGTTCTAGGAGGTGATGTACAAACTGCCATTGATAACCTGTTAGCCACTTCCCAGGGCAGTAAGATGGCACGCAGAGCTGTAATCGATGACACTGAGAGAGGTAATGTTCAGTTCTACACCACCTGCATAGAGTCTGGAGCTTTAGACTATCTCAAACTTCTCCAGCAAAGTTCTGACGAAAGCTTTGTGTGCCAGGATGAGTCCAAAGAAATAATCCACGGGGATGTGGAGGGAGCCAAGAAAATGCTTCAACAACAGCAAATTCAAGTCGAACGCATGGTGGCCGAGTCTGAGATTGTACCCGGTGATGTTCACAATACATTGATTACTTTTATGTCTGAGCAGAAAAATGATTCTGCCCGTGTGGGCCGAGAATCTATTATAGGAGGTGATTTAAGAGCCACTTTGGACTCGCTCAGTCAGGCCGTAAACAAACCTGCGGTGGTGGAAAAGGAGGCCATTGTACCAGGTAATCTATCTGCGACTTTCAGATCTCTGGAAGAAGCAAGATATCAACTCAAAGATCTTGAAAAACCTGAAGTTGTTTCAGGGGATGTGAGAGGGACCCTGGAATCTCTGGAGAAGTCAGTCAATACCAGGGCAGAAGTGCACAGAGAGGAAGTCATGCCAGGTGACCTCCAGAACACTTTAAAATCCTTGAGAGAAGCACAAAGCTCAACGAAGGAGATTGAGAAAGCTACGGTCGTAACTGGCGACCTTCAGGCAACAATGCAAACGTTACTGGAGACGGCGGCTGAGAGGAAAGTCGCACCACGTCAGGTGAGCAACAGAGGAAACGTCAAAGCTATGATGCAGAGTTTACTGGAGCCCCAACAACAACAACAACGACAACAACACACAGTTCAATACCAAGACAGTTCAGAAGGCGTTCAAAGCACCATTAAAACTCTGCTGCAAGGCGAGGAACAGATATCCTTTGCAAATGATGTCGCTTCTGAAGGAGATTTGCAAGTTTCCAGAAAGTTCCCTGCAGCAAATAAAGATCAAAGGAAGATAGAGATTGTAAGAGATGTTAAAGAAACTGTACAGACAATGAGTGCTGAACAACATGAGCAACAAGTTCATATGAAAGCGGCTGATTCCGTCGTCAGGAGCCATCGTGAGAAACTCCAATGTCTCTCAAATGCCAAAGAACAACAACAACAACAACAACAACAAAATAACGTGTTTGGAGCCATAAAGAGAGATGGAAAGAAAACCGTGAACATATCTGAAGACTGTCACGTCCGGGTGCCGTGTAAGCAGAGTGGTGCTTCAAGTACTCAAGTTATCAAACAACAAACTACAACAGCCAGGGCTTCGACTGATAAATACACTGTGCACAGAACACAAGAGACCTCTGGTGTAGGTAACCCCCAAAAGGTGACACAGCAGGTTCCAGTCTCAAGGAGAAATGCTAAACCTATTGAAACACCCCAAACTGAGGTCAATACTACAGCCGATCCAATCCTTACACAAATGACTATAGTTCAAACCATTCAAAACCCAGTCACTGCTCCACAACATTCACAGATAGCAACCCAAGTAATCCAGACTTCCCTGTCTCAGTCAACCCAGGAGCATAGTATCAAACGCAAGCAGGAAACACTAAGTATGAAAGAGTCCAATACAAGTCTAGAGAACTACAGCAAGTTTATACATAAAAATCCTATTCCTAGCATGTTCCTACCTGGAGCTGCTTCATTGGAGAGATCTAATCTACCTGCAAACAAGATTGACATTAAAACTCATAATCCAGGAAAGAAAGGAATAAGCCAGGTAAAAATGGACAAGAACAGAAGTCTAACTGACCTTAATTTCCCGCTCCCCCCACCACCCCCGCCACCTGCTCTGCAGCCCTCAGACACTGACCTTCCTCTCCTTCCTCTTCCTCCTCCACCATCAAATCTAGACTTTGAAAGGCAGATGTTTGCTTCTCCTCAACCATCCCTGACGTTAGTTCAGAACAATCAAGAGACGCATGAAAGCGACCACCTTCTGTCTACAATAAGGACTATTGACCACAAGTCCACAGCGGGTTGTCTCACTCCATCTCATTCACATTCTGAATTAGATTTATTGCCATTGCCCCAAACATCACCCCCTCCCCCACCACCTCCTCCTCCTCAATTACCTTGTACAGGAAGAAAATTGCTAGATAAACCCATAAAGTTCCACCCTTTGCAAACCAGCCCAAAATGTGAGCCTATTAAACCCATTGAGCAACGGAAGCCTAAAGTATTACGTGGGCTTCCTGTTTTGAAGCCAACGACTCAACCAATGGATGAAACTTCTGCACAACCCAAGGTTCCAGAGCAGAGACATCACAATGTTGCGCAAGAGAAACAAGTCAAACCATCACAGCCAGAACAACCAGAGATCCAGCCTTCAAAACGCCCATCTCCTATCCCATCTTCATCCCATGAAGCAGTAATCAGACCCATTCCCAAACTCGCACAGCAACGAGAAACTCCATCCTCTCCCGTCCCTCCTCCTCCTCCTCCTCCTGTTAAAGCTTTTGTGCCATCGAAGAGGCTTCCCTCACCCAAACCAGACAAACCAATAGTGACACCCAAACCTTACGTCAGGAGGTTTAAAACTCCTTTAATGATCGCTGAAGAAAGATACCGAAAAGAGAGAGAGGAGATGGAGAAAACTAATGTGGCTAAAGTTCCTCAGCCCATAACTGCATGCAGAGCAGTGAGGAATGTCTCAGAAGGTTCAGTTAAAGAGATGCCGGAAGGTCTTGTAAAGGATTTTACAGAGAAACCTTCAACGTCTGTGATTAGCAGCTCAGCTGTGGATCATATAGTTTCCACCCCTTACCAGGCCACAGGAAAACCCCTCACGTGTGGTGCAGTGCCTTGGGTTCCTCCTGAACAAACAGGATCTGCTGTGGAAGAGCCACAGATTGATCATAAGCCTGTGGGGTCTGTACTTGCAGAGCATCAAGCTTATTCCAAACAGGCAGCACACACACTGGACGAGGTCCAGATTTCTGTGAAGCCCAAAGTCTATTCTGCTGCAAGGCAGGACGTTTCTGCAACAACAACATCAAGAACAATTTCTTCCCAGTCCACAGTGGTATCTGCTTCAGAGCAATTACAGCACATCCTGCAATCTTCTTCAGAAGCAATGAGTAGCAACCAGCAGATCTTGAATGCATTTAAAGACTCGAGGAAAGATATTGTTTCAGGCAGCGTGAAACCAACACAGCAGCAGGGAAGGGATCAAATAGAAACAGACAAAAAGACAAAAATTGGACAATCCGGCCCACTAAAAACCCAGTCAGGGCCTCTGCCGAAATTTAAAGTCAAAACTATTGAGCGACCAAAGTCGGAGCAAATGATACAAGCAAATAAAGAAAATGTCCTCGCACATACACGTCAGCAACATCAAACTACCAGCCACGCAGAAACTAACGTACAAGAGAGAAGTGTTAAACAGTTTGAACAAAGGGAGCGTGTGGCTGTGGTCACACAAGAGCAACGTAACACTGCAGTTCATCAATCCCACCTGACGGAAGCTCAAACAGCGGCGACTGAAGCCACAGACCGGAAGGTTGAAAAGACGCCTGCTTCACAAACACTTGGGTTGAGCTCAGCTGCACAAAGTCACATGAAAATCAAGGGAGTCCATCTGGCAGATCAGCCATCGTATTCAGGCCATTTTAAAGAATCGGGGAGAATACAGCAAAGGGAAAAGGGAGCAATATCCAAAGAGGCAAAGACTGAAAAGGCCCAGAAACATTATGTTAAGCCTCGGAAGGAAACCTATCCGATGGTTCAAGGAGAGCAACTTAACGCAGGCTTAGCACACTTGGCAGGAAGGTCAAAGGGCTTAAGTGAGCAGGTCCATGTGGGAAAGCAAGTCAACTGGAACCAAACAATGGTCAGGGAAAGTCAGGTAGAACATAAAACTGAACAACGGGAATGCTTTCAGGCAGAGGAGCAAGTGAGTTATGCGAGAGAAGCAAGTGGTAAATCCGGCCTGGTCCCTACACCTGTCAAACAGGTGCAACAGGCAAACAAAGAGAGTGTGAATCTAAAGCTATCTGACAAAGGCAAGGCCAAACCAGCTCAAGTGGAAGTTGGCGAGTGCTACCGGAAGCGTGAGGAATTGCAATACATTTTATTCCGAGTGAAAGAGTTTGAAAAGGAGAATGACTACGTGGATTTCAATGCAGTGAAGGCGTTTCTGGAGAGAGTTCCTGAATGGTTAACACACTGGGACGGGAGGGACCCAAGGGAAGTGGTCAAAGAAAAGAATCTGCAAATAGTAAAACAAGAACTAGCGGCTATTAAACAGGAAGCCATCGCCAAGCTGATACAGTGCGATGATTTGATCCAGAAAGGTCTGATGTCACTCTCTGGTGTCAAACCTGCCAGAGAAACGTATGGACCTTCACAGAAGATATCCAGGATAAGCATTGGATCTTCTAAACTGGACAAACAAGGGAAAAATCAAGTTTCGCAAGAACAAATCGACGTAAGTAAGAAAGAGCAGTGGCGTGAGGTCAGAGTCACTGAGCCTAGAGCCCAGTCTCCAGCCAAGAGAATGCCATCGCCTTCGCCCTCCTACATCACCATCGAGTCCACGGCAAGACGCACAGAGTCTCCGCTGAGACCTTCTCCCTCTCCGTCACCTTTTCAGAAAGAGTGCAGCCCCCCACCCCCACTGGCCCGAGACTCCACCCCCACCCCTCCCTTACCCCCCCGTAGGGCAGACACGCCAACCTCCAGAATCCGCACGAACTCCACCTCGCCCTCTCCTCCCAGAGGGAAACGTGCCGACCAGCTGGCCAAGCTGAAAGACACCACAGCCAAGCTGTCGCAAGGCGTCTCACAATCCGTGCAGTCTGTACACGTTCACGTGGCGGAGAAGAGGTCAGAGATTGTTTCCTCGCCCGCCACTCTTCGACGTCAGCTAAAGGTTGACACTCCAGTGGCAGACATATCATCTAAACCAGCTTCCCCTGTCATGTCCGTCACGGTTAAAGATAGAACAGACAAGTTTGAAGAGGTCAAAAGAACAGAAGAAAACCAAATCTTTGTGCGTAGGGATGTCTCAGATATTTCTCAGGGTTTGGGCTTTGACACGAACGAGGCAGGATTGGCGACAAGCAAACAAAGTGACCACAAGCCCAAGGTAGATCTCTCGGAATTAGTTCATAGGTTTGAAAGCCCAGATCCAACCACTTACTTTAGAAAAGAACCCATCTTAATCACTGAAAGGCTGGGCAGTGATAGTGAAGATGAAATCCTTGAGAAGACCGGTATCGTTGAAGAAATCCCAACGCTTGATGTCAAGTCTGTCAGGACGGTGTTTGAAAGTTCCGGACGAACCACAAGTCCTGTGAAGCAGGGAAAGTTCCTGAGGGATTGCAAGGTTCCCTTGAGCAAATCTCCTCAACCCGGCCACAGACTCAATAAAGATGCGAGTCGGGGGAAGTCGGTGAAATCGTCCGCATATTCTGAAGGAATCAGTCAGCAGGTGGTAGGGGTGGAGGAACGATGTGCTGTTGGGAGTACAGTCACCAGCTCAAGATCCAGCACTTGTTGTTCTGAACGTTTGCAGGCGTTGACTCTCGCCACGCGCCACCGGCTTACGAAGACGTCATTTCTGGACAAATCTTTGACATTTCGGCCGACGACTCGCCAGAGGAATTGTTGAAGAATTTCCAAAAGACTTGGCAAGAGAGCGAGCGCGTCTTCAGGAGTCTCGGCTACGAAATCTCAGAAACCAACGAGATCGGCTGGCAAAGTGACCAGCTTCAGGAACGTGGGTCGCTGATCGGTAATTCTGCACGGACAGCCTGGTGTGTGGAAACTAGAGAAATAATGTGAATAACTTAACCGTATAATAGAGGTCAAAACTCACTGAGCTAACATCAAGCTATTTTCTGCTTCTCCGATTTGCTTCTTTCTTCTATTCTTAATGCTACTTGCCTTGCTGTGAGTGTGATGATTGGTACTACTATTGAACCGTAGAGATTTCATAGACACTCGTGTTGTGGTAATAAATTAAAGCTTTGTCGTGGATAATAGTGTGATATAATTACTACACTCGCCTGTAAGACTTCAACTCAAACGAAATTCATATAGCAGAGTGTTGCATCTGGAGGATGTGTAATCAATGAGTTATTGAATTCCTGTGGCCACATAATGTACAAGTGACATAGGCTTAAGTGATTCACTTTCCATTTGGTCTTCCCTAATGTTTGTTTGTTTTGCGTCTCTCGGTGGTTTTGTTTTTGGAATGTTTTTGTCAGGTCCTGTAGTGGAACAAGATGGAATGGTTGATGGGTTACTGCTGCTATGGTCCACGCAAGATCATTGTGTTCATTTTGAGACCCAACAACCAAAGCTCTTGAACAATTAAACTAGAGAGAAAGATAAAGGTTTGCAATGAAGCTACGATCTAGTAGAATGTTGGAATAGGCTTTGGGGGCTGAATGGTCTCCTCCTGTTCCTATGTTCCTAGAGAATAAAATTCTGAGCCCAACTTTCATTGAGGAGAGGAGTGAGCATGTTTTATTAAAGAAAATAAGTTTTATGTTATTAGGTTTTCAAACACAGAGGGATAGATAAGGTAGGTGTAATCAGATTATTTAACTTGGACTTTGGGCACTTATAAAAAGGGCATGGGAGTAAGCTTAATGAAAAATTGTATGATATTTTGTGGTTTATTACTATTTTTGAACTAACATTGTGCCAGTATTTATCTGACTTGTTTTATTAACATTTAGTGAGCCTTGAGCCTTTTCACAATGAAAAAACTATTTGCCTGGGATATTTTGCATCTTGTTTCATTCATCAACATCCTAAGAGTAATAATAATCTTTTCATTTGATATAGAGCCTTATCATGTGTTCGAGTCGTCTCAAAGCACTTTGCAGGGTATACTGTAAAATGAATTGACTGTATATTTTGTGGGCGAAATGTGGCAGCCAATTGTGCATAAATAATGAACAACTTTTCTGGCTAGCTACATCCTTCAGTAGACTTGTAAAGCAAAAGTGGTTTCAAAGTCTGTTTAATGAAGGGAAGCATGGAGATATTTGCATGAATTCAGAAATTGTCAAGTTAATGGTGTAGAAGTTCCCCTTTCCAAAACGCGTGGAATAAGAATAAAAATTAAAACACTTTCCTCCTGTGTTAGATAATCCAGCTTCCAGCCAAGGAGACATGCACGGCTTGTCAAAAGACGGTATATCCCATGGAATACCTGGCAGCAGACAAGCACATCTTTCATAAGTCCTGTTTTCGTTGCCATCACTGTAACAGTAAGCTAAGGTAAGAGCTGTTCCTTCTCATCTCCAGGGTTCCACAGGTAATTGAAGTGGTTTTCTACAACGACAAATGACATTTACACGGCACCTCTCACGTCAGGACTTCCCAAGGCGCTGGACAGTCAGGGATTTGGACCCGAGCTGGGAGTTGGGATGGAGGGGTGGAGGGCAGGGATGGTGGGGGTAGAAGGGTGACCGAAGGTGCGGTCAAAGAGGAGGGTCTTGAGACGTGCCTTGAAGAAGGCAAAGGAGAAAGCGAGGCAAAGGGACTGTGGGATGTAGTTCCAAAACATGGGACCACAGAGGCTGAAGGCCCGATCGCTGATGATGGGGCGGACCGGGCGTGGGACATGAAGCAGGCTGCAGCCCGCTGAGTGGAGAGGTTGATATGGCTATTCAATTTTGTTTTCTGGCCTTTCTACACCTCTCAGTATTGGTTGAATCCAATTTTTCCATTGTGTGAATATTGCAAATTCTCCTGTTTGGAAAATGGAAGTCACACCTTATGCATTGCATTGGTGTTTGTGAACATTTGTGACAAATTGTGCCAGTGGGCATAGGCTTTCTCTTCTGCACTAAATAATTCACACACACCATAGAAGAATCAATAGGTAGGAGTTAGACTTCCAATGTTTGTTTACAGTACTTTAATAGTGAAAGTCAAGTTAAATTAGAAAGCAACATCATCTTGAGAAGGTTAAGTATGGTTTAGAAATGGCTGTTGGGTATGTTTAATTCAGTTCCACAAATACAACTTGGACAATTTGTCTAATTTAACTTGAAATATATTTAACTCAACAGCTGAGAATTCATCCACTATGAATCTGGTTTGTGCAATAGGTCAGTGAGCACACAAATATTGGGGCTTGCTGTTGCTTACTTTGTAAATGACATAAATTGGAATATATTGGGATTGCAGGAGAGTTACATTGAAATGTACCTTTTCTATTTTCTCCAGTCTTGGCAGTTATGCTTCGCTTCACGGACAGATGTACTGTAAACCTCATTTTAAACAGCTCTTCAAGTCTAAAGGTAACTACGATGAAGGTTTTGGACACAAGCCACTCAAAGACGTCTGGTTGAATAACAGTCAGAATATTTCTCCTGACATTAATGAAGAAAACCCGTACAATACAAGCAGCATAAATTACACGAGTGAGATGCTTGAGGAAACTAACAACAGCCCTGAGAATGATCAGTTGGTTCCTGAATATACTTCTGGGGATACGGAGGAACACCTTGAAAATTCACCTGATCAGGTCAAGAAGACTGCAGACATCAGCAAATTAACCATCACGTGGCCTCCCAGCTTTGAGTCGCCTAAAAAGCCTTTCAGTATTGAAGAGGATGTGAAAGTATTGAAACCAAAATGGCCTCCGGAAGATTCCGCTCAACAGACCAGCGAGTTGGATTCCAGATCTCACAAAGCTGTATCATTGAAAGACACACATGAACGACCTCTGGAGTCATCTGATGCTCCACAAGCGCAGGGCAAACAGGAAACTGGGGACAAAGAAGGCTCTTGGCACATTGAAAACGTGAAGAGTGTAAGTGAAGGCAGTAAGGCAGAGAGTGGAGTCAATGGTGAAGAGGATGTGAAGGTGGAACTGAGTAGCGAGGAAACTCCAGATGCAATTAATGCTAATGGAACGAATGTTGTGTTTAATGAAGAGGGAGGGATGGATGAAGACGTCGATAAAGGTAAACAGGATGAGCCTCTAGAGCAGGATATCGGTGATGAAGAAGCTGCAAATCTGGGAGAGTTCAATTCCAATAACAACAATAATGTGGATGTGCAACAAGATGAACTGGGGCAGCGATTAAACTTCCCGTTTGAAATCCCCTCAGCTCAGGGTTTCCTCCCAGCTGAAGCCGAGGAGAAACAGACGGCAAAACCAGAGCAAGTTCTGGAGGAGCAATTAGGAGACCATGTCGCAAGTGATCTGGTCATTCTAATGGATACACCAGGTTCAGGCTTCTCCGATACTAACCATTTGGTAACTAGTTCTAAACAGGGTCTCAATTTATTTGATCCATTTGGAGAGGACTATTTGACCGCAATTAAACAACCTGAAGAGAAAACCATGAGTCTCCTTGATGAGATCTTTGGAATGAGTAATGAATGCCAGCCTCTAACCGCTAAGAATTCAAGGGAGGATAACTTCATGGGCTTTAGTCAGACAGAATCTTCAGGGAAGCAGCCAAACAGCAATGCAAAGCATTCAACTTCCTTTCTGGTTGACCTTTTGGATACTAGTACAGAACCAAGCAGAGCTGCACCAGAGGGTAATAACTTGACTCTTGATATTCTTGGCTCCTGGCATGAGGCAGATCCAGTAATTGACAGCAGCCTTGCAGAAACCCAACCTGAGCCACTCACAGTTGAGGAACAGATCAAGAGAAACCGATGGTATGATGATGAAGGTGATGATTAATGCATAGAAAATCTGAAGGTTTTACATATTAATGTGGGTTGATTTTTTTTTAGAAAAATTTGTGTCTTGTGCATTTATTTTGATTTTTGGTCAATTAGTTATGTTAAGTCTTGGCCAGCTTTTTATATACATATACATCATATATATATATATAAAACCTTTATTACTCTGCTTCATTATCTGACTTCAGTAACGAATAAGGGTGCACGTTCACAGAGCGATGACTCATATGGAAATTTTGATACAACAATGGGAATCGATGGGCCTTATGCTACGTTTTATATTTTACAATCTTATCAAGTTTTTAAGGTGGATGGAGTTATCTCTATTAATGTATAAATCATTGTAACATTTAGCAACGCACCTGGAGTGCAGGCAAGGAATGCTCTTATTTTAAAATGTTGTCATTTATCCATTGAGCTGTTGCTCATGATTGACAGAATGGTTATACTGTACAACTGTGCATAATTCTTTGAAATCGCACACAGATTTAATTACATTAAGATTTAGTTACATGCGCATCAGAAGAAGCCATATTGTTTAGCAGCATTTAGATTGATGACTTTAAACCAGTTTGAAACTGGTCACTCTACATGTAGTCGCGTGTTTCTGCTTCTTTATATGTCTTTGGGTTCTTCATTATTACCAAGTTGTAACCTTGCGTTTGAGGCTGATTTTTACGCATAATAAAAAGCTATATTCACAAATGTGTGTTCCCATTATTTGAAATAATCTGTTTTGAGCCCTGTTCTCTGGAATTCCATCCCGGATCCCCTCTCCCTCCCCCCCCCCCCCCCCCCCAACCTTCAAAGCCCACAGATGTTGCATAGGTTATAAATAATTCAATGTCACTGAACAGTCTGTTTGATCCTTTCATTTTTCCAAATAAAGCAATAGATTTTGTTTGTTGAGAAGATTGTGGAGGAAGTCCATAGAAAGTTGATGACCTCATGTATTTTCTGTGCTCATTTTCTGACAACTAACAGCATCTCATCTGATTCCCATAATAATAATAATAATTAATAATCCTTGCATTTCATGCAGCGCCTTCTCACATCTTCGAGACGCCTCTAAACGCTTCACAGAATATACTGTAAAGTGAATTGAATGTATATGTTGTAACTCTATGTATAAAGCATTCAATTGCATGAATTTAAGCTATGGTTCATTATCTAAGCTCACATTTCTTCGTATTTTTAAATGATTGAAAGATTTCACAAAAAAATCATTCTATATGTGTGTGTGTTTATTAACCTATAAAAGCTGGGGTGTGTTCCTGCAGTTGACCCAAAATGTAGACACCCCTGAGCCTGAATCCCGTCGCCATGTCTCTAGGAAATGTTACCACATATTTAACCTCAGTTCATAAATAATTTGCTTTCAGATTCTTATAAGGAATATTCTACTCAGCATTGTCATACAGAAAAGGTTAAAACATGTAGCAACACTGATGAACCCAAATTTCGTGATTCGACTAAACATTCTGTCTCGTATGCGTTTGGAATCCAAAATGTCTCTTTAATTACAGTCCTGGACCTCTCTGGTACTCACTCAGTAGTGAAGAGCCCATCGACTGCATGTTCTATGCCCCCAAGAGTTTAAGATGAAGCTGCAGAATCTTTGGTATGTAATTTGCTTCTTTTGGCTCCGTACACCGTCACCATAGTTACCAGTGCAAATAAATCTCACAGTTCAGGCGAGAAACAATAGAGGTATTACGTTTCTACTTGATCTCTAGGCTTTCTCTTTTTCGGTAATAATAATAATAATAATAATCCTTGCGTTCGATACAGCGCCTTAGCATGTCTTCGAGACGTCTCAATGCGCTTCATAGAATATACTGTAAAGTGCAGTGAGTGTATATTTTGTGGGTAAAACGTGGCAGCCGATTGCACACAACAGTCATGGATTGAGTGACCAAATGGTGGGATTATTACCCCCAGAAAAGCGATCTGACAATCGTCTAACAATTGGGTTCCTACTTACTGCTAAACAAAGGAAACGGAGGAAAGCGAGGCGAGTGCTCTAACCACTTTTTATATATGACTACACTGATTAGTTATATATTAGTTATACATTTTCTATTGTATGTCAAAGAGCTTCTTTATAATACGATTGGCATTTATGATCTCTGATATGAGCGTCATTATCTAGTTATTCAGTGCAAGAGAACAGTTATATAACACTCTCTTTGTTAACGATGTTATGCCTCCAATATTGCAAACATTTTACAGGGAGCTATTTGCCTATTGAGCCACATGCTTTTGTGGGTTTCACAGCTGACAGCTAATACAACTTTAATAGCAACTTCTATTATTTTTACATAAAGATATTTTCAGTGGTTTTCTACTTGACAGCAGCTACAATTCTGCTCTGAAATATATTATAATAATATATAATATCTGCAGGTACACAAAGGGATATCTCCTGCTGTGAGCAAATACTCTGAACCTGTTACACAAGGGAAGGAAATCAGTTCACAAAAACTCTTAAATTTGGATGAGAACAGATAGTCGTTCTAAAAAAAATTCCACAACTGCTTGTTGTCAGCTGCTGCTGCGTTTCACCCACAAAATATACAGTCACTACACTTTACGGTATATTCTGTGAAGCGCTTTGAGACGTCTCGAAGACGCTACATCAAATGCAAGGATTATTATTATCTTGTTTTCATTTGTTTTAAGCCGACAACTTGTGCTTAGATACACAGATACAATACATCATATTGCTCTATCAAATATTTTTGTCGAAAAGTGTCACAAACACAGAACGTTTAGTGGTCTGTGTAAAATAATTAAAGCCCTGATAAACATTTTGTTTTGTTCACTTGTGTTGAATTGAACCGTATTTCTATATTGGTACAAACGATCAATGGTTGTGAAAGTAAGTAAAGGCATTTCTCCTTCCTTAGGTCACAGTGAGACAATCTCTTCTGTATTATGGTTTACAATTCTCATGCGTTACTTTATGTAACATTTGATTGCTCTCAGTGTCCACTGTACTGCAGTACAAATAACATGGGATTCAATGTCAACAATCTCGAGTGACTTGTGTATCATTATTTCACCCACAATATACACAGTCAATTCATTTTACAGTATCTTCTGTGAAGCACTTTGAGGCGTCTCGAAGATGTGATAAGTCGCTATATCGAATGCAAGGATTATTATTATTATTATTATTATTGATAGTTTTTCAACTTGGGGCTGGGTCACCAGCACTCAGTGCAAGCTGAACTAAAGGAGAAAGGAAAATTCTCACAGAAGTTTATAAAAGCATCACTGAGTGAATGAAGCATTGGTGTCTGAGAAAGCAGACAACATCCTCAAGTCATTCCAGTCACAAAGAATCCTCTAGCCAAAAGGTATAGCTCGGAGGTGGAGAGAGAGAAAACTGCAAAGCAAATTCACGAAAAACAAAATGTATCTTTTTACGTTGTTATTTTTTTAAAATTGTGTTAAAATGTTAAATACTCCATTTTACGCTCTGGGCTCCCCCTCAAGCCTTGGCTCTCGCCAACCTCCATGATTGCATGGCGGGGCAGGCTCGAAGGGCCAAATGGCGTACTCCTGCTCCTACATGTGTTATGTTATAGTATCCTTTGCCTAATACTTTCCAGGAATAAGGTAAGCAGGATGCATCCCTCCAGGGAGAGAGAGAGAGAGCGCATTCCATTCCAACAATCTCTCTCTGGGATTTCCATGTGTAGGGGGAGGCCTGGAATTCTTGGTTTGGTTTGGAGACTCTTAAGCCACGATGATGGGTTTCTGCCTCAGACACCTGACTGACCAAAGAAAACAAACAAAATGTGTTGCACTGCTTTTTCAGTGAAGCGCCCTCCATTCATTACTGTGAAGCGCTCTGAGACGTCGTCCGGTGTGGAGGGCGCTATATAAATCCAAGTTGTTGTGGTTGTTTAAGAAAAGCAACTTTGAAAAGGATTGTGTGACATATAAAGCAACAACGTCAATAAAACGCATCAATACTTCCCAGGCATAGTGAGATGGAACAACTCAGGTATTTCTGATATTGGTTTTATTCAATTTGTCCCTTTAACATAGTTCAGAATTATATCATCTGTGGAGACTGGAAATTCACACATTAAAATTATAACAAAAATACGTAGTCCAGATATGATGACATAATAAAATGATTTTTTAAATGATTAATCTGAAATCCACGTTAAAGGAATGTATTTGGTACATCAAATCAATAGTTAATAGGGATTTGGTACATCAAGTTAATAGTTTGTAGCGAAAGTCTTCAAACACCAAAGGAATTGGCTGTTTGAATCTGTCAACTCCACTTCAAATCAATGTGAAACAGAACAACTGTCCATGTATGGCAACTCAATGAATCAAATAATCTGACATGCTCAATCATAATCACATAACCTGGAGCATATATTATCCAAATAGTTGAACTAATAATAGTCTCAAGCAATCATTGAATTCTTTGTGTCAAAAGGGTTTTATATATGGAGTCTTGTAGCGTACTGGTTAGAGCACTCATCTCCCAATCGAGATGAACTGGGTTCAACTCCTGGTAAGGGTGAAATATTAGGCAAGTTTTCTTATAATTATATACAATCCGATAAAGAAATTATTTCTTGCTACATCAGTGACAAATTAACATATCCAGCTTACTTATTCCTTTCTCAAGATTTGAAATGATCTCATGGATTATTCAGCAATTTGCTCACATAGCTGAATTAATTTGAAGCATTTAATTAACAAACGACTGTCACCTTAAATACCCCTTTTGGAAAATCAAAG
This sequence comes from Callorhinchus milii, assembly GCF_018977255.1. Lineage (NCBI taxonomy): Eukaryota > Metazoa > Chordata > Chondrichthyes > Chimaeriformes > Callorhinchidae > Callorhinchus > Callorhinchus milii. The sequence goes on along the minus strand of NW_024704747.1, from coordinate 29,593,758 downwards.
TTAAGATGAATTATTATTTATATGGTGCTGATTGGAACATATTTATTTGGTAATACTGAAAGTAATAATGTTATCAGTGAAAATATTATATTGGGGCAGTATCAGGCACCTGAGTAGGCACCAGTGGAGATAATAAGACTGAAACCAGGTTCTCAGTAATTTTACCACCAATTTAAATGGCAAAATATAATTAAAAAATAAGTGGTATAAATATTCTTAATGGTGTAACAACACATCATATTCCAATGTGGGTTTTAACCACTACTGAACTAAATACATCAATTTAACCAATTATCCGAACGTGGATTTAATGAGCCAAAGTTTTGCGATTATTCTTATGTTTTATACCCTAAGACTACAGTGTCACAAATCACATGAGGATTGGGATTTCATGCCATTCGTTGATTTAAATTAATTTCATTTTTTAATACAAGATTGAATCCCAAACATAAAATTACGAATTCAACCCTACTTTGTCATATTGTATCAGAAAGCAATATTATTTTTCATATGTACAACTGCTGCTTAGTCCAATATTGATCTGAAATCTGTTTGCATTACATTTTATTGATGTTGTAAGAGGACCCAGGTTCGGTTGCCGGACACGGTAAAACGTTGGGTAAGTTTCCTTACTCCACACACTTGTTTACCGAGCAGTACGTAGGAACCCGCTTGTTAGTCGATTGGCAGATCGCTTTTCTGGGAGGTGGTAATTGATTTGAGACAAAAATAAATTTTAAAAAATAATAATTTGATCACTTCAATCCCCGACTGTTGGTGGGACAGACACCGCTGTCTCGCTCACAAAATATACAGTCCATTCACTTTACAGTATATCTGTCCTGTGGAGCTCTTTGAGACGTCGCAAAGGCTCTGTGTCAAATGCAAAGATTATTGTAATAATAATAAACAAAGATAAAGCAGGAAACCGAAATGGCAATGATGCCCAGTAGTGAACAAGAGAAGGCTGATCTGGGGGGGGGGGGGGGGGGGGGGGGGGGGGGGGGCATATACCAAAGGCTGCAGTGAGTGTAGGAGCTGTTTCCCTGTTACCTGTGGTTGCCCTGCCCTGCCCTGCCCTGCCCATCCCAGCCCTGCCATGCCCTGTCCTGCCATGCCGTCCTGCCCAGCCCTGCCCATCCCAGCCCCGCCATGCCCATCCCTGCCCATCCCATCCCTGCCCAGCCCTGCCCTGCCCAGCCCAGCCCTACCCTGCCCAGCCCTGCCCATCCCATCCCATCCCTGCCCATCCCATCCCTGCCCAGCCCTGCCCTGCCCTGCCCAGCCCAGCCCTACCCTGCCCAGCCCTACCCTGCCCAGCCCTGCCCTGCCCAACCCTGCCCATCCCATCCCTGCCCATCCCATCCCATCCCTGCCCAGCCCCCTGCCAGCCCCTGCCCAGCCAGCCCTGCCCAGCCCTGCCCTGCCATGCCCTGCCCCCCTGTCCAGCCCCGCCATGCCCTGCCCTGCCCAGCCCTGCCATGCCCTGCCCTGCCCTGCCCATCTGGTGGGTGGGAGCCCTACAGCAGTTTGCGGAGCTGCAGTGTGGCAGCGGATATCCCGCCCCCGTTGCAGCTTTAATTGGAGCTGAGGCTCGGGGGGGGGGGGGGGGGGGGGTCCTGTGGAGGAGGTTGGCTTTCCGCTGTCAGCTTAGTCATTGAGCCGGAGAGGCGCAGCACCAGCACCAGGGAGCTCGCCATCAGCACCACCAGCACCAGCACCAACACCAGCACAGCCCTACACCAGGTACGCCATCACCCTCACCCTCACACCCACACACACCCCCTCACACACTCACACACACACTCACCCCCTCACTCACACCCTCACCCCCTCACACACACCCTCACACACTCACACACACCCACACCCCCCCACCCACACAGCCCCACACCCACCCACACACCCCCACCCTCACGCCCTCACACCCACCCACACACACCCACACCCCCCCACCCACACACCCCCACCCTCACGCCCTCACACCCACCCACACACACCCACACCCACCCTCATCCCTCTCCCACACCCCTACCCACACCACACCCCACCCCCACCCTCATCCCTCTCCCCCACCCACCCCCCACACCAGGCCATCGGTGTGATGTGCAATGTAAATTGTTCATCCCCCCATCCCTGTTTCATTGCCTGGAGAGGCTGGTGCTGGGGGCTGGGGGGGGGGCTGGGGGCTGGGGGGGGGGGCTGGGGTGGGGTGGGGGGGGCTGGGGGGGGGGGGCTGGGCTGGGCTGGGGTGGGGGGGTGGGGGGGGCTGGGGTGGGGGGGGGCTGGGGTGGGGGGGGGGTTGGGGGGGGGGGGGGGGCTGGGGTGGGGTGGGGTGGGGGGGGCTGGGGGGGGGCTGGGCTGGGGTGGGGGGGTTGGGGGGGCTGGGTGGGGGGGGGGGATGGGGTGGGGGGGGTTGGGGTTGCACTGAGGTCGTGCTGTCCCCTCTCTGTCTCCCACAGGGAGATCGGGGCTGTGTCTGCAGACGGAATGCAGCATCGCTGTGTGAGGGAGAGGGGGAGCGGCGGGGGGGGGGGGGTGATGGGGGGGGGGTCGCTGTGGAGGGGAGGGGGGGGTGATGGGGGGGTGGGGGGGGGGGTCGCTGGGGGGGGGGGGGGGGTGATGGGGGTGGTGGGGGGGGGGTCGCTGTGGGAGGGGGGGGGGGTGATGGGGGTGGTGGGGGGGGTCGCTGTGGAGGGGGGGGGGGGGAGGGCTGGAAACATCTGTGTGTGGTGATGTATGTTTATTGGGAAGGAATAGAAGGAGAAGGGGAGCGTTTGTGAGCGAACCCCGTGATGTGTGTGTGTGTGTATTAGTGACCCATCGACATTGCCCTCTGCATTACATTGCATTACAGACAGTCCGTGTTTTGTGACATTGACAGCAGAATGAACAGTTATTGATATATATATATATAGAGAGAGAGAGAGAGTGATGCCCTGGGATTGGATCAGATCATTTTCGTTCTGTAGAGGAACAATACATTTTTAAAATCAGTATTTTTTAATCTTGTGTCTTGACTTAACCGCTCTGCAAAGCGACGATGAGCGATGTTAATGGATGGAATCCGCTTGGGGTTGGCGTGAAGTTCGTGCTCGCTCACTTGCCAGAGAACTGGCCATTGATTAGCGGTGAACCCAAATCCCTAATTCCATTGGAAAATGTATCGTGTTATTGGCCAGTGCGGAATATGTAACTCTGGAACTCTCTTCCCTCAATCCCTCCGTCTCGCCCCCTCCCTCCACACTTTCAAATCCCACCGAAAGACCTTCCTTTTTGATCGTGCTTACGGTCACCTCCCGAGTCCAGGCAGCTTCACTCTGACAGGTGTGTGCAGCAAACTAAATAACCTGTGTGTTTATCAGCCAGCCATCATTTTAAACTCTTGTCAACATGGACATACATATAAACCTGTGTATGTTTTTCCAAAGTGATGGTGTGACAGTTCAATTCTCACCGCAGTCTTTGTTTGTCTGCCTATAACGTCCCAGTCGGCTTTAATAATTAATAATTGAGTTGCACGCCACCACTTAGAAAGCCATTAGAATAAGTATGACATGGGGTTGTATACATTAAAAGCTGGAGATAAATTGCAATGTCCGCCTCTCCGTTAGCACGCTGATTTGCTACAACTCTAGTCTGGTCTGCATTCACCATTACCATCAGACAAGGTGGTAATGTTCCCACAGCTTACTGTAAAATGAACTGGTGGGGGTGGGGGGTGGGGAGTGACAACAACAACTTGCATTTAAACAGCGCCCCGTCACGTGGGGTAGCATCCCGGAGCGCTTGACATGACGGAGTCTGACCCCGAGCCACGGGGAGAGAAGGGGGGTGGGGGGCAGGTGACCGTAAGCACGATCAAAAAGAAAGGTCTTTAAGTGGGATTTTAAAGTAGGGAGAGAGGGGGCAAGGCGGAGGGGTAGAGGAAGAGAGTTCCAGAGTTTCGGGGAGTAGTGGCTGAAGGCACAAGGCACTCGGAGACAGACTGGGGAGCAAATGGAATATGGTACATTTTCACATTTTGAGTGGGTCATATTTCAAAGCTCCTGGAAAGGGTTAAAAGCAGCATATTCGTTACTTCAGTATATTTATATTAAAGGTCTCCTCACTGACCACCGTTGTCCTGTCATTTGCGTGACTATTAGACAATCCAGCAGAGATCTGTACATTCTGTAAGGATTATGAGTCTAACCCAGCTGGATATCCCATATCCCCTCAGAACCATTCTTCTCTCCTAAACTAATTTAGAATTGATGATGCTCTTAAATTTATAATAATAATCCTTGGGTTTGACAGAGTGCCTTATCGCCTTATCTTAAAGTGCTTCAATGAACTTTACTGGAAAGTGTGGTGATTGTATCCTTGTAGATAAACAACAAATAACGATGTTTGTAACTTAAAGAAAAACAGCAATTAATACAGTATGTATTGTTTTGCCAACATGGTTGCACTCTTATTTGAGCGTTAGGAAAATAAAAAATAATTTGTTTAAAAAAGTTATAATTGAAGATTGGACGATTACTTCCTCCGGCCATTCGAACCTTCCAGAATGTTGACTAGTTTCTTATCATTTCAGCGTCAACTGGTTTCTTAAATAATGGCAATGCTGCTATGTCTGTCTATTCCCTGACTGTCCAGCGCCTTGGGATGTCCTCCCGAAGTGAAAGGCACTCTACAAATGTAATTTGTTGTTGTTGATGATGGTGTTGTCTACCAGGCTTTGGGATGTCTATCCACTACTTGCCCCTTTGCAGCTCAGAACCTAAGCTCGAACCCGGTTGTTAGTCGATTGGCGGATTGCTTTTCCGGAGGTAATAATTCCTTCAAAAACAATTATAACAATAATTTGGTCACTCAGTCCACGACTGTTTGTGGGACGTTTTTGTGCGCAATTGGCTGCTGCGTTTCGCCCACAAAATACACAGTCAATTCACTTTACAATATATTCTGTGAAGAGCTTTGAGACGTCTCAAAGACGTGAAAAGGCGCTGTATCAAGGATTATTATTATAACGCATACTCTGTCTTGCTGACTCAGTTTTGTTCCAGGTTTATTTTCTCTATGTAGTTAAGCATCTCATATATCATCACAGTGCTCTTTCTGAGGATGAAGATCCCTAGTTTAACTAATCATTCCTTACACTGTAACTCATTCTTCACTCCTTTCTTCTGCAATGTCTCTAGGGCTTGATTAGCACTTTCATATTGCACTACTCAGCATTGTATGTGAAAGACACTATACATATGTAATTTGTTGTTGTTGTATACAAAGTAACCCAGGTGTTGCTTAGACTGGAGCACTGAACAGCTTGAGGAAAACTTCTGGTATCTGAACTCCACTGACTTGGTTGATAGTGTAGTCCAATATTCACACAATACATTGTAAAATGAATTGTCTGTATATTTTGTGGGCAAAACACGACAGCCACTTGCGCACAGCGATGTCCCACAAACAGTTGTGGATTATTATTATAATCAAATTATTATTTTGAAGGGATTATTACCCCCGGAAAAGCGATCTGCCAATTGACCAACAACCAATTTCCTACTTCCAGAGCCGTGTGGAGAAAGGAACTATTTAGTTCTGTTGGTTGCGCTTTAATCAAGGTTTTTTCCAGTGATTTGTCATCCTTAAATAAGTAATTTTTTTATGAACATTTAATCTCTTGGTTGGTTGTTAGTAATGGAATACCGAATTCTTTATGTTTTCTCCCTCAATCACTCCGCCTCAGCCCTTCCCTCACTCCCCACTTTCAAATCCCATCTAAAGACCTTCCTTTTTGATTGTGTTTACGTTCACCTCCCCCCTCCCTCTCCCCCCCGGCTCGGGGTCAGACTCCGCCACTGTCAAGTGCTCCGGGACCCTACCCCGTATGAAGGGCGCTATATGAATGCAAGTTGTTGTTTCTCTTCCGATTTTTAAACCACGATCAATGGTGTTCTCTCTCCTGACCCACAGTCCAAATATTACCTCTTAATTTTAGCTCGATGTCCAGTTTTAATATGACGGAAGTCTATCTGAATTAGCTTTGCTTGTATTAAATGTAAATTCTGCATTCCACATGGTGTAACCAATGTTTTTGTCATAATATAGTTAAAGGACAAATGTAAATGCAAATTATTTTCGGTATCCAGTTAATGTTATTACCTTGTGATTTAATTCCCATAAGGGGCTCTCATAAATATTTAGCATTACTTTGTGATGGAGAAAGCTTTTCCATGTCTATTACATTAAACAATAAGGTACCTTGTTACTATTCCGGGGGAAAAAAAGCTTCCATTTCAGATTAATGCTGAAATAATGCAATGTTTAATAAGTATCAACAACAACAACTTGCATTTCTATAGCACCCCTCACGCAGGGCGGCGTCCAAGAGCACTTGAATGGCTCAAATTAATGATTAGGGCCATAAATATACATGTAAATTCCAATATCTTTTTAATATTGATATTGTTATTGACAACCTCGGGTTGAAACCACATCATCAAAGTTAGGTGTAACTTTGCTTTCCAAAGTAATTATTGATTGTGTAATATAATCTGGTGACCCATTGGGATAGGAGAAGCTGAGGACTGGCAATCTAGTGATAAGTGATACATTAACTCGGTTAGTCTAACTTGTGTGGAGCGTGAGATCATCCTTCCCATGTGGTCTGTCTGTATTGTAGTGCGTATGCGTTTGTCGCTGGCGCATTTGTCATTGTGCCTTTTGCCATTGATTTTGTGGGACAGCAGTTGTTGGTTTCTAAGCTGTTACTGCGTGGATTTGAGAGTGCATTTATTTTCCCTGTTTTCCCAGTGGTTTGATAGCTATGCTGTGCATTTGAAATGGGGGGGAAAAAAAGGACGTGGGTTGAGCTCCTGTGAAGGACAATAGAATCGTTGGCCTTGGGAACATGACTGTTCCCCCCCACAACCCCTCCCTGGCTCGGGGTCAGATTGCGTCATTGTCAAGCGCTCCGGGACACTCCCGGGGGTGATGGGCGCTGTATAAACACAAGTTTATTGTTAAATAATATTGTTAAATAATACAGCAATATTGTTCTCCTGACAAGGTTGTAGTCGCTTCTAGCAAAAAAGCACAAGTGATGGTATTCAGACACCAGATTATATTACACAAGTGATGGCTCCTCAGAACAAACACCGGGGATGTTTAATCGCAGGTCTGTAATGAATTCGGCGGTGGTGTGTTCGCAAAGGTAATAAATAAACTTGGGAGGGGGGGAAAGCTCGCAATGTTTGTGGAGACTGACTCATAGAGATTGTTGCCAGCGTTTTGAATGTTTGAAGCAGAACTTGGAGGGATTGCCCAAAGTCAATCGAGTCTCCAGCAGGGAGATGAATAGAGGTGGGGAGTTTTCTGGTAAATGGGAAGGTACCATGCATGAGGGGCACTGTCTACATGCAAGTCGTGTTGGTGTTGATTGAGGTTCCTTAACCTATTTGCTGTCAATTATTTTAAAGTCTCCTTTTGAACGTGTGTAAATCTGAACACGTTTTGAGCATTTTATATAAGATTCCATAATTTACGAGACGAAAGAAGACCAAGGTCTCCATCCAGTTCACCTTCCATCCTATCCTGGCAATCGCATGGATATGTCATGTCCCAAACTATAATCAATATTATAACATTAATAAATCCTGATTATTATTAAATCCCAAATACCATTATTAATAGTTACGTACATCTTTATTATTAAAACAAAGTATTAGTGAGTTGAGTGAGCCTAAGGTACTGCCAATAATAATAATCCTTGTATTTGATATAGCACCTTATCACGTCTTCAAGACTCCTCAAAGCGCTTCTCAGAATATACTGTAAAGCTAATTGACTGTGTATATTTTATGGATGAAACACGGCAGCCAATTGCACACAGCAGTGTCCCACAAACAGTCATGGATTGATTAAGCCAAATTATTATTAAGTGGAAGTGAGAGATGGGAAGATCTTAAATTATATGTTGTGCATAATTATTTTTGTAGCATAAAGCACATCAAAGTTTCAGTGCTTCAATTGCAAACCATAGTTGTCCACCTTAAATGAACCAACAATTAAGTACTTTAAATGGGTCGGTTTACCCTGACCCAAATGTCCTGTGATACGCCTTATGCCAAGAAATGACCCTTTTTTTTCAAATGAGCATTTTCAAATCTTATCCATTTTTCTCCCTTTTCTCATCATCATTTACACAGTTAAATTGGTTTATCTTTTTAGTTTGTTTTCCCTGTTTCCCTTTAAAAAGAATACCCTTTTATTTTATACCTTTCTGTCGGGCAAGTTTGATACAATTCTGTTGGTTACTATTGATCAATGAATGTTTGTAAAATAGAGAATTTGAGCTGCAGGTATCCAGTACTTTATATAAAAAGTATGATATTGATTGTGTACAGCCTTTTCACCAGAAGACCAGGATTCTTTGGTTTGTTATTTATTTTGTTGCTAACAGAGAATGGAACCTGTACAGATTGTTTTTAAACATCATATGTTATAAAGCAACAAAGCAGATTGAATCAGTATCGTAATATCGTGAAAACCTACTGATCAATAGCATACAGCTCCCTGATAATTGATAGATTGTCTGTTACATATACAGGTATTGCCCTGTGTAGGTTTGGACTGTTTTCTGGTACAGACCTTGTCCTACATTTGTTATAACAGTGTTGGCTTCACCATTGATCATGCTCGAAAGCAAAGGAATTCAGTAAGTCCAAGCATGGCTTTGATTTAGTAAAGATGTAATATATTCGGAGTACACTTAATTTCCTGTCACGCATTATTCTTAGTAATTTTACACACTCAACTCGATTTAACCTTTTTTTTTCCTGTTTGGTATCATTGTCAACTAATGCTAGCAAAATAGACTTTGCTACGTGATTAAAAAATCACTTGATATCTTCCTCTTTGAGCCTCAGTAGAGTATTTTCTCACCTCCCAACACACAGCTTTATTTGATTAAAATTGGTACAAACAGATTGTTCAGGATTATTGAAGGAAAATAGTCTGGAGATTTTTCATTTTGTTGGATAACTGTACAGCAAAGACTGTGTATTAATCTAGAGTTCAATTTATTTTCTAATAATAATAATCCTTGCATTTGATGTAACGCTTTATCACATCTTCGACACATCTCAAAGCGCTTCACAGAATATACTGTAAAGTGAATCGACTGTATTTTTTTTGGGGTGGGGGAAACGGCAGCCAGTTAATACTATTATCGGTATTATTATTATTATAATTACATTTATCTGGAAATTCCACTCACCAAAATCAGATTTCTACCCTCTCAGTCCAGCTAGCTGTGGTTTTAATGTAATTTGCGTTCATTAGATAACCTTCTTTCTCTGACAGCCATAAAGGCTGGACATGAAATGAAATAAAATGAGAATGGTCAGTCTCAACCAAGTTACTAGTGACTGTGAGTTTGCAGCATAAACCGTCTATAGGTTGGTGTTAATTGGTGCTCCCACTGAGCAAGGATAGCTGCTGGGACAACGGATGTCTCGTTGGTGCAGTAAGCAGGGCTATTTGAGGTTGAGGCTAAAGTACATGGTACATTAATTAATAGTAAATAATAATAATAATCCTTGCATTTGATATAGCGCTTTTTCACATCTTCTCAAAGTGCTTCACAGAATATACTGTAAAGTGAATTGACTGCGTATTTTTGGGTGAAAAGCGGCAGCCAATTGCGCACAGCAGCGTCCCACAGACAGTCGTGGATTGAGTGACCAATTTTTTTTTTCTTGAGGCATTATTCTCAGGCGTATGGAGTAAGGAAACTTGCCCAAGGTTTGAATTGAACCCAGATCTCTTGCTTACAAGGCGAGTGCTCTAACTACTGAGCTACAGGACTCCACAATTACCCGTCTGACACACATCTCATTATGTGAGTGTTACTTTTTTATGGTTATTTTTAACAACTGCATGGGCCAAGTTTTTTTGATCGCAGGTGTTTAAAGAGGCATGATCCCGAAAACATTTTATCATCCATCGCCACAAAGTGAAGATTAGTGCGGCCAAATTAATATTAACGGATTAGTTTCATGATTTTCTGACATGCTCTCGCACTGAATAGATCCTGTAATAGCTTTCATCGATACGTCACCACAGCATTCATTATGACAGTGTGTAAATGTGGCTTGTGTTCTTAATGAGTGGAAGAACACAGCAAAAAGGACAGGTTGAGTACCTCACTAATTCAAATTAGTGCTGGGATCCTGCTGTTAAATACTATTTTAAAAGCATTGCTAGTGTGGTGACATTTAGTCTCCACAGTCTATTCAACGGCAAATTGAGTAAAACTCCTATATTTAATGCTACCACTCATTTTTTCATTATCTCCTCAGTAAATTCACAACATCGCACTGATGGTTAGAACTCACCGATGTGGCCAGGTGATGTTTCAGCTGTGCTTTTGTGAACACGAGCACCATTGCGAATGAAATGGATCATACCACTATTGTATCATAGAACAGAAGATTCTTTGCAATCATGGAGAAATCTCAACACGCAGGAGTAATTTTTTTTAATATTTAATGTAGGTACAAGATAAACACAGTCTATCCATCAACATCTATATGAGCGGCTGGGATGCATAACCTCAAACTCGATGTTCACAGAACAGGAGCAAAACAAAATTATGGATCCAATTAGAAGGAAATGTCAAATGATCACATAAGAGAATTAAATAGATTTCTATTCATCAGTCAAATGATTAGCCCAAACTTCTTATGAATGTAAATGCCATCTTTTGTAAAAAAAAAGAAAAACTCCCTATTTGGATGTGCCTGCAGCTGGCAATTGAAGTGTTAATCGACCACAGTTTCATGGAAATATTACTCAGAAGAACAAAACCAGATGGTGTGTTCATCTCCCTCAAACAAACAGAAGCATCGTAAATTATAGATAAATGGTAAAATGTCTGTTTCCAGTGCTAAACAGTTAATTATCCTTATTATATGGAATAACAGACAGTGTTATTATGTAACGGGACAGTAATAACCTCTTGTTATTATCTAATCCTACTTTAGATTTGCTGAGTACTGACAAGCATTTGAGAACAGATCGATCCCAATGTCTATAACCATTTCCTCTACATGACACGTGCAGCAACAACAACTTGCACTTATATAGCACCCTCCACGCAGGGCAGAGTCTCAGGGGGCTTAACAATGGCGGAGCCTGTGTCCGAGTTGGGGGTGAGGGGGGGGTGCAGAGGTGGCTGTAAGCACGGCCGAAGAGGAAGCTTTTCAGGCAGGACTTGAAACAGGGGAGAGAGGATGGGATTGTGCAGTGTAACAATCTCACACCAACAGCTAGGATTAGTACACATGTTGGAATCCCTTCATGTCCTGGCGACTCCCGATCTCTCCGACCTGCTTACTCTCCAACCCACTACCCGCTGCCTCCGCTCAACTCACTCCGGCCTCCTGCTTGCCCCTCATGCCCTCCGTTCCACCATCGATGGATGCGCTTTCAGCCCAAACTCCCCAAAACTCTGGAACTCGCTCCCTCTATCCGTCTGCCTCGCCCCTTCCTTCGCCATCTTCAGGTTGTGCCTGAAGACTTTCCTATTCTACCGTGCCCTTGGTCACATTCCCCCGGCTCAGCGTCGAGCTCCACCACAGTCAAGCGCTCTGAGACACTACCCTGTGCGAGAGGCGCTGTGTAAATGCAAGTTGTTGTTGGTAAATACAAGACTAAGAAACAGCGTCTTCCATACGTAATTGGGAGGTGCACTGGGCTGGATGGTAAGTTTAGGTTTCTAAGACCCTGTGGGGAAAGGCTTGGGTAGGAACGTAGAGCTGGGGTGGCTGGGGGCTGGAGTCCTCACTGACTACTTTGATAAAGAGCTTAGCTTTTAAACATAAGACTCTGACAACCACCCCAGGCCCTTAAGATGACAACTGAACAGCAATATTAGCAGACACGGTGATGAACAGGCATCAGCGACTGGAAAACAGCCTCCAGACATTCTGCTGAGACACAGCCTTCAAACAAAGAAGGCACATTGTGCGAGGCAGATAGACCAGGGCTTAGGAGAACAAAGTACTCACAGGAGCCTGGGAAGTGATACACAACAGAGACTGGTAGACAATCTGGCCAGAGAGCCTGGAAATCTAAAGGCTGGGTACAGAGAGTTGGAATTATTGCAAATTGAAGTCTCTTCCAAAGGAAAAGAGTAAATAGTAAAGTGCAACAACAACAACTTGCATTTATATAGCACCCTTCAGGCTGGGTAGCGTCCCAGAGCGCCTGACAGTGGCGGAGTCTGACCCCTTGAAACTGGGGAGAGCCAGGGCGAGGCGGAGGGATTGAGGGAGAGAGTTCCAGAGTTTTGGGGCGTGATGGCTGAAGGCACGGCCGCCGGTGGTGGAGCGGAAAAGGAGCGGAGGCGCAGTTTGGAGAGGTGGGGGGGGAGGGCCCAGGGCGCGAAGGGATTTGAAAATGAGGGAGAGGATCCTGAAATCAACCGTAGAGGAAGTGACCAAGATTTTTTAAAAAACACACACATTGGGTTTAAGTTTGAAAATAAGACCAAGGATTTTAAAAGAAAACATTGTTGATCAGTAGGGATGCAGACACCCTGAATAGGAAGCGAGCAGACATTTAAATTAAACCTACTGGAAATGTACTGCCTGATTCAGTGGCTTTCCATGGTAACATTGCACAGGTTTTTATCGTGTAGAGAGGTTTCGCCTGACTGCCCTTCTTATTTCCAGCTTTTTAATTTTGAACTTGCGTTCTCCAGTGTTTGAACTCTTCAATGCAACAAGTAATTTGCTGCTTTACCGGATTTCGTGAGAACCACTACAGAGTCACGGCCCTGCTCGCCTCACTACCTCACTGCCCCAGGGTATTGTATAAGCAGGCTAGTCATTTTATCAACCTCGAAAGGTACAAAGCTTGAGTGGAATTTTAATCCAGGACTGTCCAGAACTCAACTGACTTACTTGAGGATGTTTCGTCCACAAAATATACGGTCAATTCACTTCACAGTGTATCCTGTGAAGCTCTTTGAGATGTCTCGAAGACATGATGCAGCGCTATATCAAATGCAAGGATTATTATCATCATTGAGATCCACATGGATATTGTCCTTTCGATAAAATGATTTTCTTTCCGACAGTATAAGTATATTGGTACGTAATACATATATTTGATTGATGTATTTCTAAAAAAAAGTTTACCATAATTTAACAACCTAACAATGAGTGATATTTAGCTCATTTGCTTTATTTTACAATCAAGGTAGGAGTTCATTCCGTTTATATACTTAAAAAAAACATGAGGGAAACTTTTCAGTGGCAAAAATATTTTTAAAAAGTGTCTCCAGACATTCCTTCACAGGAAGTAATTATTTCATGTACGTCGTCATTTTAACCGAGGGCTCCGTATAACATTACAAAGTGTGGAAGGAATTTAATTCGATAAATTGTAGCCTGGATCCTGGTAATCAATTTTTTTTCACAATTAGTTTGTCCACATGATTATATTCACCTTAAATCTATTACATTTTCGTTACCCAGTCAGGATTAAAAAAAAAGAAGCAGTCTTGATAAATTATGCACGTACACATGAGCAGCGAATCCTATTTGTCTGAAAATGTAAATGGAGCTGATTCTCGTCTCTAATTACAGTGGTCATCAATCTATTTTTAAACTGTGTAAATTCTATTAATTTTGTTGTGGCCAACAAGTCTCTATATTGTGGAAAGGAGACGAGGAGGGAGACATGAGTTAGAAATGGTTCCCACTGCATTCTAATTTTCATTCTGCCAACATTTGACATGGCAACGCAAACTAATTATTTTCTGGTCTTGACGCTTTCTAGTTTTAACGTCCTCTCGTCCCCATTGACGTATATAACAAACTAACAGCCGCGCAAGATATTTGACTTCTATCAAATCATCGAGCTTTTAATGTGTTTCCAGGGACCAAATTGAAATCCAGAAAGCAATTTAATTCTGGTGGTGACAACTCTAACATCTTATCATATTAACACACAAACATTGTGGTGTCTCGATTCATGTTTCCTTCCTTCTTGATCAGCACCAAGTCGTGTCTATCATCCATTTGGCTGAACTTGGCCTGAACCCCCGATTAACATTTCATTTAATTCTTCCTAAACGCTTCCTTCTAGGTTGTGTGTTGCCATGGGAACCGAGAAAGGTTCCAGCTATTTCTGTTCTTTTCGTAGGATATTTGGAACATCCCTTGTTCCTATCCAACTCGAACATCCCTGTCCTCTTCATCATGACAGTGTTGTTGATGATTCCTCGTCCAACTCCGCAAGACAAGAGGTCACACACTCAGGGTTGGCCAGTGCCAATGGTTGGACAGACAGCTGGAAGCCTTTCCTTACACAGTGGGTAATTAGCCGCTGGTACAGATTGCCAGCGAGCCTGATTCACGCTAGGAAAGTGGGTTTACTTAAGAAACATCTTGATACTGTCGTAAGAAAGAAGTGAATATTCTGGAAGGAAAAAGATCAAAGGGTTTTCTTCGCCTGAAACTCTCTCTTGTAAACCTATGGAAGAGTTGAGGAACCACTCCGCCCATTTAGATCTTTGAGGGTCGTGGACATGTCTACAACTCAAGTGTACCTTGTACTAAAAAAAATGGCGGATCACTTTCCTGGGGGGGAATCATTGATTCAAAACAAAAATAAATTTAAAAAAATAATAATTTGATCACTTCAATCCACAACTCTTTGTGGGACGCTGCTGTGCACAATTGGCTGCTGCTTTTCGCCCACAAAATATACAGTCAATTCAATTCACTGTATATCCTGTGAAGCGCTTTGAGACGTCTCGAAGACGTGATAAGGCGCTGTATCAAATGCAAGGATCAATATTATAAGATGATGCTTATTTTATCGACCTCGAAGGCTGCAGGATTTACATCCTTTTTGTTTCTCAGCCAGTTCAGATGCTCATCATGTTGATGTAGAAAGTGTTCCTATCCTCAGCAATGAGACTGAACATCCTTCACTTGTAGAGTGCCTTTTTCGAGTCAGAACGTGCATTAAAAGTTTTGAGATTCCTAAGTCTCAATGGTACGAATTTTCCTCTCAAACACAGTCTGAAGAATAGTAATTTATATTGGAAGACATTTATTAAGTTTTTCTTTCATGTTGTATAAAATACAATTCCACCTGGAGGAAGTAAAACTACTTTAATGCGATGTATTTAATCTTCTGGGCAAACAACATATATGAGCTAATGAGCCCAACCAAATAATTAGAACAGGATATTAACCACCAAACAAATCCCCAATCAAATTATCTGATTGGCCAACTTGTATTGTTATATTACTGACTTACAAATTTGATCGGGGAATCCAGTTTTCCTGAACTCATTAAATTCCAACAATTGAGACCTTTTTTCCACTGATTTAGACCCGGATGCGATGGGAGTTCAAGTTTTGTTAAAGGAAAGCCAGTTCACCGGGAAGAATTGTCCTTTTCACTCTGAATTTGCCGAGCCTGAGTTTTCTTATTCATGCCACGTATGTAAGGTGTCTGACCACCATCTGGTTATTGCTAGTCACTGGAAGGTTCACCGTCCATTATCATTGACAGGCGCCGGCGGCCTGCCTCAAATCCCTGAACAAGAAGATGCAGTATCTGGAATTAATAATAATAATAATAATAATAATAATCCTTGCATTTGATATAGCGCTTTTCACGTCGGGAGGACGTCCCAAAGCGCTTCACAGAACACACTGTAAAGTGAATTGACTGTATATTTGTGGGTGAACGCTGATAGGACTGAGATTCCACTCTCGTGTGACGTTGGCGCTGTGAGATTATTATGCAGAAATTAACATCTGACGTCATGGAGTCCTGTAGCGTAGTGGTTAGAGCACTCGCCTTGCAAGCAAAAGGACCTAGGTTCAATTCCTCGGCAGGGCGAAACATTGGACACGTTTTGTTATTCCGCACACCTCTGTTTAGCCAGCGGTAAGTAGCAGCCCGGTTGTTAGTCGCTTTTCCACGGCTAATAATCGCTTCAGACAAATAAATAATAATAATAATTTGGTCACTCAATCCACGACTGTTTTTGGACAATTGGCTGCCGCGTTTCGCCCACAAAACATACAGTCAATCCACTTTATTGTATATTCTGTGAAGCGCCTTGAGACGTCTCGAAGACGTGATAAGGGGCTATATTAAATGCAAGGATTATTATTATTATTACAAGACTGCCGAGTGTGAGAGAAGTATAGTAAATGTACAATGAAATGCCACATTTGACATGGTTTATAATATACAGTGTTTCCTGTAGCAGAGCTACAGTAACCGCTTTCATACAACAAAATTGTCACATCTGGCAAACCCAGTCAGCCCGCATTTTGTTAATAAAAGATTTTAATGGTGATTTTAGTGAAGCTTCTGTTTCAATCTCTACTGAAAATAAAGTTGATTGCAATTTTATGTGATTAAAGCAACTGGGTATTAGATGGAGAAAAAAATGTAACCCATGCAATGTTGCACCATTTTAATCTGACTAGTTACTGCCATTCCCATGGTATTTAAAAAGTAATTTCATTTTTGTTAATCTATTATAAACTGTAATTTCATCTTCTGTGGCGCTGCCTAAAGCCATAATATGAATCAAAATCAGAATAGAAACTTTTTGAAAAAATAAAAGCATACACACAATTAGGACAGATTAGGACTGTGGAGATAGAGCTGAAATGACTGAAACATTGAGCAAGTTTCCTTACTCCACACGTCACTATTTGTCTAGCAGTAAGTAGGAACTCGGTTGTTAGTCAATTAATGGTTCGCTTTTCTGGGAGCAATAATCCTTTTAAAATAAATTTTAAAAATGATAATATTTTGGTGACTCAACTCGCAACCGTTTGTTGGACGCTGCTGTGCGCAATTGGCTGCCGTGTTTCGCCCACAAAATATACCGTCAATTCACTTCACAGTATATTCTGTGAAGAGCTTTGAGACGTCTTGAATACGTGATAAAGTGCTGTATTAAATGAAAGGATTATTATTATTATAGAACTGAAATGACTGCTCTGTAATGTACTGCTGTTACTGCCAGTCAATTGTGCCACTGGGAATCTCTGATGTTCCTGCAATCATTTCTCTCCCTGCTTTGCATTTGTCAATTTTAATTTTGTCAGTGTCGACAGGAAAAACTCGATGTGAATTGTTACTTGCTGTTTGTTGCAAAGTGGGGGGAAAAAAGTGCTTAGCATTTATTTTAGCACCACAGCCTGACTTGGGAAATTTTGCCTTCCAATTACCATAATTGGCGATTAATATCAAATGCATCCCAGCAGCTGGGACTCTGATTACGATTCAGACAATGATGCGAAGTGTGAAATAAAACATGATTGTGCGGCATAATTCCGTGCCCGAGCACTTAAAGCCAAATGCGTGATATACTGACTGACGTTCTGGGTCGAGGAGAGTGAATGCTTGGGACTACAGTAATGGCCAGGCAGGTATCTTCTCAAGGAGTTCAGAAAGGTTGGAAGCAAAGATGAAGTGCTTTATAACCATCGTCTGAAGGCTGAGATTAAATCATTGCCTTCCAATCACTCGGCTCCTTCTGTTATGTTCACTGTATTTATAGATGAACATTACTTTCATTCAAATTTTCTGCTGTTTTGGTTGTTGGTAGCACATGCGGTGGCATTACCATTGCACTCCACGTTGTTGATGTTTGACGGTAAATCGTTTAAGTGATAATTTACTCAATTACCAAATATACATCTCTGCTTCTTGGTGCAACGTTTGAATTCATAGCTATTTTGCAATGTTTACTAATTATCTAAATCACGTTAATTCAAAAAGCTAATCCTATTAAAACAATTTAGTTCTGTTATTGAATCAATATTTTTTACCTTCTTAGATGTCTAGGAATACTGCATTGGACGAAAATAATTTGTGATTCGTACATTTCTTAAAAGTGTCGCTGATACTGGCTTTGTTGGATCGCCCATCTTCTCCTTAATGATTAATAATAATTAATGAATTGATCATTATTATAATTTTTGTTTAATAGCTCCCCTTCCTTCGGAGGTATCTTGACAGCGTTCTGCTTCTTGGATTAAATGGCTAAAATGCACCACCAAGGCTGAGAGCAAAGCCTCGACCATAGATGATGTGGCCAAAGTCTTCTTTACTTCAGCATCAGAGATCAGCTGGATTAATACTCTCCAACCAATGTTAAAGGTTAATTGAAATAAAAACGGAACTCACTGGGTACACTCAGCTGGTCAGGCAGCATCTATGGAGAGAGGAAAGGGAGTTTACGTTTCAGGTTGATGACCTTTCGTCAGAACTCCAAGGTTAATTAGCTGTTTAAGGAATAATACTGGTATCGAAAAAAAATTGTTGAAAGTGTCTCTTTATTGGGCTGCCACTGTGGTGTGCAATTTAATGGTATTGCCTTTGCCCTGCAGGACATTATGGAATTGTAGGTATTTTTACAATGTCAATAATTTGCAGCAACATGGTCATAAAATAGACTTTATGTATATTTATTCCACCTGGGAGGAATTTCACCCCCAGGAATGTTTAATCATTAATGTTTAACTTTGAGTCCTGACTCTTATTTGGTACTTACAAGTGTAACCATTGGAAACAGTGATCTGATGTGGTGGAAGAATTCACAACACTGAGTGTGAGTCACTGTGCTCATTAACACGCACCTTAGTTTCTTTTTTATTCAGCTGTAGACGTGTTTTGCAAAGCACATTAATTTTTGAAACAAGAAACGCCCACTTTTCAAGATGTTTCACGTTTAGAAATGTCTAATTGTCACTCTTTGTTTAAGCCAACACCAATTGCAAATCCAATGGGTCCGTTAACGATTCAAACTCAATCCCATTTCAGTAATAGAACTTGGAACAAAGTCAAAGCTCGCAATGCAAACAGCACCCATCAGGGGAATGGCATTCACAAAAAGTTTGTGTTTTAATTATTTATTTCTCTGGGATTTAAATTGATATTCATTTCATAACTGGTCCTGATTGAAAATCTGGACTTACTGGAACACTTTTTTTCTATTAGCGATTTGATTCCACAACAACAACTAGCATTTACACAGCGCTCCTCACACAGGGTAGTGTCCCAGAGCACTTGACCATGGCGGAGTACGACACTGAGCCAGGGGGACAGGGAGGTGACCTTAGGCACGGTCGAATAGGAAGGTCTTCAGGTGTGACCTGAAGATGGTGAAGGCGGAGAGATAGAGGAAGCACTAAGTGGCCATTATTAACATGTCTTGGACTGTTGAGCTGATCTCAGTTATTTCAACAGTTAGGAGCCTACAATTGTACATTGGCCCTAAAGGAAAATAAGACAGAAGATCATCTAATCCCTATCCCAGAGACCACTGCTGGAAGGTGCATATATTTGGATGTGATCAGGTTTGACTATGATGTGCCCTGGGATCAATTACCCCAGAGTCAACATGCCTGCCAACACTCACTGTCTAGACTCACAGATTATTAATGGCTGCTGAATGCTCTTGTGTAACTGTGTCACTGAGAGGAGGAGGAGGAGGAGAACAAGGCTTTTAGGAGAGAGATAGTGGATGGAAGATAATTGGAAGTGGATTTGATTTGGTCAATAACCCTCTTGGTTTGTATCCAATGCTAAATATCTCTGTACCAGATCATGTATAATGGGCTGCCCTTACAGTGTAAATAGATTGTTCTATTCTGATTCCAAGTTACCTATTCTGGCTTTAACAGAGAAACTCTTGTTGCTTCGTAGCTCAAACACCATAAGACGGGTTAGGGTCGAGCCTGCTCCACCATTTAATAAGATCATGGCTGATCTTCTAACCTAATTCCATTTACCCCCCATATCCCCAACATTAACACAAATGTTTTGTGTTAGTTTGTGCCTACTTTGGTATGAACCTCAATAAACTCACTATCATATCGACAGTAAATGAGTGGTAATGCTTTGTGCACCAATTATTTTGCCTGTGAAATTCTTTCCCACAGTATAATTGCCTGAAACTCTCCCCTTTACGCACAATTTCATGCGCGGAATTAATTATGCCTCTATGAACGAAGAGAACGTGATTTGTTCTATGAGAAAATGTCACCCTTGGCCTTCGCTACCTCATTTAAAACAAAATTCAGCAGTTCTGCAACTCTGTCGAGGTCTGCATGCGTGACAGCCGTGCCTTCAGCTATTACAAACAGCCTTATTCATTTGGCTAATAGCACAGAGACCAACAAAGGGGGTTGAGTAATGGCTCAACTTTTCTTTGCCAGTGCAATTGTTTCAAACTCCAGAATGGCTCTCTTCCAGTTTCTCATACATCCTGGCCCACATGGCTCTGCCTTTGTCGTTGAGAAAGTAATGGTTTGTAATGCGATTCGCAAATAGAAACTGACAGTTCAACAGAGAATGCTCCCGCAAACAGATGCCTAAACTTGTCCAATGTTTTGCCCGGCCCGGGAATCTAACCCAACCGGCTCCTCTCGCTTGCAAGGCGAGTGCTCTAACCCCTGAGCTACACGGCCCAAATGTATTAATTCGACACATGTATTTGTCACATTATACAGTAATTATACATTAAACATTATGAGAAATTGCATTGTGTTTGTAAGTTACATCCTTCATTTGAATCTTCTTCTATATCATAAAGCCACCTGCTGAAGAGTACATATCTTTGAAAATAGCACAAATGTGGATAGTAAGTGCCAGTATCCTTTAGTAGATTGTACATACACTTATCACAGAGAAGAAAGCCTTCTTTGTACTTTCTGGATATGGAAAATACTGTTTGATTTCCTAATCTTGGTCAAAAATCTGCAGGGAAAGGTGTCAAGTAGAGGTGAGATCATTTGCTTCAGAAAGAATATAACCCTGCAATGTTCTTCTGCAATTCTTAGCAGATGGTTTCAGAGCTGGATTGCTAAAACCGTGGGCGCCATTGGGTATTTGGAGAATGTGAGAGCCAGTTGAGATGTTGGAGAAAGTTAGAGATTTTAATTGAAGAATTAACAAACGTCCTCATTTGACACATTAAAATATTGTATTTTGCACTGAATACGTATATAAATAGGGGTTTAGGTTAATTTGTGTTGTCAGTGATATCCCCACTCGCACCCTGAAGTCATGTGAGAGACTGATGGCCTGTTGATCCTATTTTGCACCCGAAACTGATTGTGGTATTTACAGTCTAGCAATTGATTAGGTGGGTATTGGTCATCTTATTGATATTGGTTAAAAATAGAGCTTTGATATTTTGTGTACACAGGTATCGAACATCGTCAAATTGATTAACATTTTTAATAAGAGTATTAATATTTGGTAATTTTGAGTTTTAATACACAGATCAACAAGCATTGCTTAACCAATGTGTAGCAACCCAAATTAAGATGCCCTACCTCCTTTGGTGAACTTTTGTCATACACCTTAAAAGTCAAAGGGTCAAAATTGCCATATAAAATGTTCTCTTTCTTATTTAAGGAAAGCAGGAGAGAATAAAAGGTTATTCTGTTTTCCCTTCAGGGAGAGATTAAATGTAATCACTGTAAGTTTAATTTTTTTTGATCAGATATTTTGCATAGAGTTTAACTGGGGGATAAACCATAATAGCTATTTCAATCATAGTGGTTTGTATCTTACAGTAAACACTTGAAAATATCTTGTTGTTTGTTAATTGATGGATTATTAATGTTTTTTTTTGATTGAGTAGAAAGATCTGAAATTGCAGATATGGAAATGAAAACCCAAAAGCAACAATTATCATTGATTTACACCTACAACTAAGACGTAATAATGCTGTGTGTTTTGTATAGTGCCTTAGGTGCATTTGTTATTACACAAAATTGCAAATTTGGAAATGAGATGTTAATTGTAATTACTTTACACCAACTATAATTATTGCTCAGTCATCTCTTCCCCTGTATTTTTTTTTAATACCAAAATATTTAATTTGTTAGGATACAACTTTTTTTAAATTCTAGAACCTTGTATTGAATGGGGGGAGGGGGCAGGGGATGTGGGTCAAGGCCAATTTATAACCTGCCATTTCAGAATGAATCCATTTTAAGGTTTATTTATACCAACTTGTCATTTCACACAAGATGCGTTACTTCTGACTAAAGTTTTTCCATTTCATTAAAGAAGGTGAGAGCCGGTGCAGAGATAGATACATTTCTCACGTTCGAAGCATGTCGCTATTTTGCATGCGGCAGTGCAGAACTGACTTGACGTGCATTGAGACTGATTGTGCACTGTCTAAACAAAAGTGGAGTCCTGTAGTTTAGTGGTTAGAGCACTTACCTCGCAAGCGAGAAGACCTGAGTTCGATGCCCGGACAGGGCAAAAAGTTTCCTTACTCCACACACCTCTGATCACTAGCAGTAAGTAGGAACCCAGTTTTTAGTCGATTGGCGGATCACTTTTGCGGGAGTAATTATCCCTTTTTTTAAAAAAAATTATTTTAAATAGTAATTTGATCACTCAATCGATGACTGTTTGTGGGACACTGCTGTGCGCAATTGGCTACCGCGTTTCGCCCACTAAATATACAGTCACGACACGTTTACAGTATATTCTGTGAAGCGCTTTGAGACGTCTCAAAGACACTGTGTAGACTCCAGCGGAATAAATGTTAAAGAAATGTAATTACTTCCACCCAGTCCCTTTGGAAAAACGCACTCTAATTAGTTTGTCTCAGAGAACATGTTGGCACTGCAGTTAGTCGGATATTTTATCAAATGTTTTTATACAACTGGTAATGTTGCTCACTTGCATATTTGAACCTTTTAATTGGTTTCTGAGTTACACAAGCAATGTTGGTCTGACAGAAGTCATACTAATTCTTACAGATAGAAATATATTTTCCAGGAACCCTCAGGTTGGTGAGGGTTTTCTCTTTGTCAATTCAGCATATTCTGTGAAACGCTTTGAGACGTCTAGAAGACATGAAAAGCGATATATCAAATGGAAGGATTATTATTATTGCCATTCGCTGCTAGAAGCATTTGTGTTTGTTCTCGACTGTATAAACAAGGCAGCCAATTGCACAGAAAATATACAGTCAATTTGCTTTACAGTATATCCTGTGAAGCGCTTTGAGACGTCTCAAGGACTTGATAACGCGCTGTATCAAATGCAAGGATTATTATTATTATTATTTCATTCCTCTGACACTGGGGATCAGCCTCATTGCCCTCTGCACTGCCTGAATGGACTGTGTTATGCTCCATGTCATAGAACTTCATACTGAACACAATTGATGTGAAAATGGACCCAGCGTCCTGTCTGCCTCGTTTATTGCTGCCTCGCACCTTTTATAAGTCTCTCTGCATTGACACATTGTGCGGGTTCTACTGGATGATGCACTGTGTGGAAACAGTTCTCGGCATAAACATCTAAGGAGTATAAAGGAAAGGTTAGACGTTCTTTGTGGAGATGTTCACCATCCAGACTAGCCTGACCTTCTCTCTTCCGTGAGCAACAAATGCTACTTAATGGGCTGCATAGGAACAGTTTAAAGGGAAAAATATTAGATGCTTCAGTTTGAACTGGACAATCACCTTGAATTCTGTTGTCTTCAGTTTTAAATGAACTGTGTGTGTGCGTGTGTGTGATGTTGACAGAAACAACAACTTGCCTTTACAAAGGGTAACATCCCAGAGCACTTAACAATCAAATTTTTCATTAAACATCAATTTAGAAACAGAATTTAGGCAGGACATGTGAATGATCTGCAATTGTCCTGAAGATAAACTTAAATATAAATGTAAATGGTGAGCAACATGGGCTAATTGTTGAGCCTTTTCTTATTCCTAATTTAATCTTATTCCACACATCCAAACTTGCAACCATATTAAATATAAGATGAATGAAATGATTTGATGAAACTGTTCCTGTATGTTGGTCAGATAAAACACTTTCGAGTCAGGTTTAGCGCTGAAAGCTCAGCGACAACCTCCTGATACTTTCCATTTGACAGTTTCCACAGCAACAGAAACCAACGTGAGAATCTGTCACGACTTTACCTGGATTACTTTAATGATGGACAAGTTCACAAGAATTCCGGGTGCACTTCCCTAACATACATTCAGAGCATCACAGCACCTTGTAACATGTCTACCTGGTGCTCATTACTAATCCTAGTAAAATGTACCAATGTCCTTTGCATTTTAATTCAGTTTAAACTGAAAGTAATTGATGTGCAGTTAATGTATTTAATCAAGTCTCTAACAATGGCTGTAATTGTTATACGTACATATAACAAATGTGTACACATTATGGATCAGTGCACATAGCCACACTCGTTCATCCGATCCGAGTGAAAATAGTTAAAAATAAAGATTCTATATGTTATCCAGCAGGTTCTAACTTTATTTGGCTAACAGTGCTTTACATTATGAGGCTATTAAAACATATATAATTTTCAAAGTCCCCAAAATAATCTGTCACCTACCAACCACAACTGTCAGCGAGTCAGAATTACTGATAACGGGATCATTTTTCATAAACAAGATTTTTAAAAAAAGAAGTCAATAACAGCACGATTTAGATTCTACGCCAGTATTCAATCGTATAATTTCTTGCTACTATTGGAACAGATTCCCTACAGCAGCAGATCATTGCTGTTTAATGAGTCAAACGGACAGATGGAAAAAAAGACAGATGGATTAAAGAAACTAGAAAAGACTATTAAACCAGTTTTGCTTTACTTCCTTCAAGGATAATGATCAATCAATTTTTTGTCATTAAAATTTCCAACTGCTTCCGCAAATTTCCAACCGCCTCCCTAAAGATCCAACAAACCCTCATTGGAATGGAAAAATACACATTCCATCTGCGTAGTTACAATTCAACCAGACTCTTTTCTGTGGAAAATAACTGCAGGTTGCATTAGAGAACAAAAGAGTAAATAACATGATTTCCTTTATCTTCAAAAGCTGATGTAGCCCAACAACAACAAATGACATTTACACGGAGCCTTTCACGTTAGGAGGATGTCCCAAGGCGCTGGACAGTCAGGGATTTGGACCCGAGCTGGGGGTTGGGATCAGGAGGGGTGGAGGGCGGGGAGGGTGGAGGTAGGGGTAGGAGGGTGGCAGAATGCACGGTCGAAAAGGAAGATTTTGAGACGGGTCTTGAAGGAGGTGAGGGAGGGAGAGAGGCGACATTTTGATGAACATGAATCTTGCAAAGTTCAGTACAGAATTCCAAATTCAGCAATAAGTCTTTTTTTATGATTGAAATAAAAATATAAGAACACAAGAGCATAGAGACATAAGAATTGCCAGGGCACTTCATTCTTAAAAGGGGGCCTTATCAATAAATGTTAAGTAAACCCAGAACAATACTTTAGGATGCATCAAAAATGCGTGGGTAGCACAAGAGGACATAGATTTGGAATTGCAAAAGATAATAGTTGGACAGAAATCTTTCTCAGACACCCAGAGGGATATCAGTGACCAGAACAGGTTAGCGGGAAGGGTGTTTTGAGACCAAGATGATTGACTTGTTTAAAATGAGCTTGGTGCTGTGATGTGTCCAGTGGGTGTTCTGGAAGGACGAGATCATATGAGCGGAGGAGCCTTCTGCATCTGAACTGATCTGGTGAGGGCTATGATGATGTTATTGAAGGTCAATGGGACAAGTAATTGGTGAAAGCTGTGTTTAATGCGCTGAACTTTACCTGGCAGTGCTTCCAGAAGACAGCAGCACTTCATTTTAGATCTTTAACTACAGCTTCTGTGATGGATTAAAAAACGTATCAATGTTTAATATCCATTGTGTTACCTTCATGCAACAATCTGCTATCTTCTCAGACAACGTTATTGATGTGTTCGGCATGCCCTGCTTCATAATCCATGGTGCCTAGAATTTATTGCCTTTACTCTTGCTGGATGCTCTGGTATTGTTGGTTTATAATAGACTGCAATATTTTTCCAACCCACAATGTTGAGCTGTAAGTCTTGTAATTCCAACGGTCATGTTTCTGAGCTTTTTAAAGATTGGAATCACATTTGCCCTTCTCCATCAAGGATTTCTAAGAATGTGCGGATCTCAAATGTTATTGACCTAGAAAACAGCCCAATTAATAATAAACTTCTTGTTCCTTCAGACAGTCAGAAGCTGATGTCCAGGGATTCACTCTCACTTCATCTCGTACGCCTTAGTCCCACCGACACAATCCTTTATCAGTTGAGCTGTTTCCAGAATGAAGGATGTGGTGTATAGACAGAAATCCCTTCTGGGAGAATTCCGAGGATAAAAATAAGGTAAGAAATACATAATGCATACATACTCATTTTATTTCATTATCTTCATAGCTGCTGTGCATCTGCACTCAATTAAACAGCTCAGGATGTAATCATCTTAAAGGCTTAACATGACATCGAAACACAATTAGCTTTCAATCATTTATGCCTTTCTGTGTGTGTGTTTAGGTGTGTTTGATAAAGGTGGGTGCAAATGATATCAAGGGAAAAGGTTCAGAGCAGTTACTGTAATAAGCAGAGTACTTGGAACAAACTAAGATGGAGAAAGTTTACCCAGGTTATGGCACTGTTAATTCACTGTTTATCCTGTCAGGCTCAGTAACTATTCCCAACCAGATTTGCCAGTCATCTGATCAGTATTGACCTAAAAAATAAAAACGGAAATGTCCGGGAACACTCAGCAGGTCAGGCAGCATCTACGGAGAGAGGAAAGTGAGTTAACGTTTCAGTTCGATGGCCTTTCGGCAGAAAGTTCTGAGTTCTGACAAAATGTCATCAAACTGAAACGTTAACTCACTTTCCTCCCTCCATAAATGCTACCTGACCTGACCTGCTGAGTGTTCCCAGACATTTCTGTTTTTATTTCAGATTTCCAGCATCGGTAGGATTTTACCGTTTGTTTCTCGGTTTAGCTGTATTTTCTTACAGTTTTGTATACACACAGAGACACGATTGACAATTTTGTGGGCAGATGAGGTAAAGGTTAAGATAGTTTCTGAAGCTGTGGCCGCATTAATTGTATGTCTCGCTACAGAATGTCATTTTCCATATTTCAGGCATTACAGGATGATACGCAATTTATTTTTCTGATGTTCCACGTCCCTCTGAAAGGTCAGACAATCGCTTTCCTTTGACAGAAATAATGGTCGCAGTTGATGAGCCCTTGCAGTCGGAGGAATAGATCTTCAAATCAGAACTAAATAATTCACAGATGATAGATTATATAAATCAAAAAAATTGCCTTGATAACTTTATCACAGTCAGATACTATAAGTAAATGTGAACCAGATTATTTTGGGGATCAAAAGTAATGAGCAGCATGAAAAGTGGAGTAACATGAAATAGTATATTTTCAAACAAACCTTTTTTGCCAATATAAATTGCATATTACCATGTCAAAAACCATCATTTCTTCCTTTAGACTTGTGTTAGATTATTAGTGCTGTCTTAGTCATACCATCAATCAGGTAAAAACGCTGAGAAGTTAAAAGATGACGATCATCAAAGATTCAGCTTTGGGTTTTGCTAGAATTTCTTTAGAAGATGATTGCTACCTAACTGACAACGAGGTCCAGTTTAAATGGGCATCCTTATTAAGAGCAAATTATATAAACAAGTTCTATCTATGTATTTTCTCCCACTCATTTCTATAGCACTATATTCCTGTTCAGAACAACCCATTTTATTTCTATGCACGATTTGCCTTCACTTATGATCTTAAGGCTGTTGTCACTTGTATCACGTATCTAGCTCTTTCATAAACAGNTTTTTTAAACTCATTATCTACTGCCCTGTGAGCTCTCTGCTGCCCTTCATAGAAGTAAACAACGGTAAATTACTACGTTTACAGTTTTGTTTCCTGCTTTACTCTTCGGTGAAAGAATTTACCTCTCACACTTCATGGAAAAGGTTACTAGGTTTATGTGTAAAATATTTCATTTATAGTTCCTTTAAACCAGAGGCCACAATGATTTCTCTGAAATTGTTGCGTTTCTAACTTTGGCTCCCTTAATGTTCACTGGCCATGAATCTTTATCCTGTAATGTAGATCTGTGCATAAAACCTCATAATGAGATCCCTTGGTGCTTCAGCGAGTAAAGACTCTTCCCATTATTAAACTAGGCTTATATGTAAATGTCTCTGCTTGCTATAGAGTTAGTTGATTTGAGCCAAGGAAGCTGTACGGACGCTATGTCTTACCTCCATTGCTCTTGAGTTAGGAAAGTTTAAAAATCAAGCTGAGAAATGTTCCCGTAAGACTCCTGCCCCCGATAATAATAATAATTCTTCTATTTGATACAGCGCCTTAATCACGTCTTCGAGACGTCTCAAGGCACTTCACAGAATGTACTATAAAATGAATTGACTGTGTATTTTGTGTCCAATTAGCTGCCGCGCTTATACAGTCAGTTTTTATTAAATGAGCTTAGGGGAATTTTAAAAACAATCTTTATAAAATTGTTCCTTTACTTCATGGCTGTTTGAGGGACATATCTATGTGCAAATTAACTGTCACAAAACACATTCACTGCACTTTACAGTCTATCCTTTAAAGCACTTTGCTGTTCTCCTGACGTGAAAGGCTCTTATAGCAAATTTAAAGATTATTATTACCTTTAGTCAGTAATTTATCCTCCACTAGGATTTATTCTAGAACATATTCCTGCACAGAAGGTATTCTTTTGTGCATCATTTGTCCTACAATAAAAATAATAAAATCCCAAATGCTATTTAAAAACAGAAAAACAATTGGTGATATTAGCAGTGGGTACTGCAATAATGACAAAAAATAGACAACATTCATTTAGAAATCTTGATCTATTCACTGTAAAGGAACTGTACAGATGGTTCTGTTCACAAATCACACCAAATCCTGCCTGAAAAATGGTAAACAACCCAAATTAGTCAAAGGGAGTCAAGGCAGCAATCTAGTGCTGATAACTGCCTTTGAACTCATCAAAGCTGCCTCGTAGATGTAGCCAAGGAGGCTGCTGTCAACCTCATCAGAAAGTGAAGCACAATTTGCTCTGATCCTGTTCAGCTTCACAGCACAAGTGACAGACTCAACACGAGTATCTTAGCAACCAGCTGCGAACGTCAGTATTTCGTAAGACACCGACTTTGTGTTAGCGCAGGTAGTGTGTTTATTTTTGATTGCAGCTACGAAAATGTTGCACTCATTACAGTGGGAGCCTGCGGTGTAAAGCCCTGCCCGTCGTAGTTCTAGAATAAACCCAGCGATGTGGACACTAATGACAGCAGACTTCAACACACACGCTGTCCAACTCCTTAGAGAGAGAAGAGACGATCACAGTTAAACCATTTCATACAAACCAGTTTTGTCGGCATGTGGATGACAGCAGTTAAACTAGTTCTACGTTGCTTCATAATGAAGCAGTCTTTGTGTGGCCTGAAAACAGGACAGGAATACATTATAGTCACTTGGTTAAATGGCACTTTGAGATGTCTCGAAGACGTGATGAGGCACTATATCAAATACAAGGATTATTATTATTATAAAGCTATGTGATATCTCAGTCTCTGTAGTGTTAGGCTTGGATGTAACCCACAGTGTAGGAAGTGAAAGTTAAGACCTGGATGTGCGTGGGGGAGCGTGGAATTCCTTCAAGCTGCCAGCAGTGAAAGCATAAAGATTTCAGGTGAATTTGATCATTCACCATCTGGCGATTATCTGGTCTGTGGTAGCTTTGATGTTTAACCGTGCGTTTTTAATAATCCCGGTGTTTGTTGTACGGTCTGCAGCATTGAAAAGTGTGAAATCACTTTGCAGGTTATTGCTGTCAAGTTAATTTGTAGGGAAATCACAGGCACATTTTTAACATTTGTTGGGGAAAAAAAGTGCAAAGTTAAGAACAGACAGGAAATATAAGGTGCTAATAAGAGCAGTTCAACACTCACCTACTCCGGCTGATGTGAATGACATATAACACAACACGTAAGTGTGAAGGTTCTGGGTTTGAACAGATGGTTCTGATTCTGTGATAGAAACACAACTTCAATTTATTCCTGTCACACAGTCCGACCTAGCTTTGACAGTCTGAGGGTAAATATCTTCAGGAGAGATGGATATCAAAGGCAACATTCTGGTACTTCGATTCTTTATAGAGACGCAAAACTAGGTAACCTTAACAAATATTAATCAAACTCTTAAGTGAATGACAATAAGACATTTACTCATTAACAATGTCTTATTGTCCTACTGTCCGATCAAACCAGAAAATTGATTAGAATTATGTAGGAAATTGTGACTATTTAGGTTTCTAATCTGTATTCTCCAGGAGTTTTACATTCATACAATATTTATCCATTGTGTTATTTTGCTTAGAATAATTAACAGATTATCATTTGCAATAATATTGCAGGATTGAAAAGTTCTGGCACTGATTATCATCTACGACAGCGATCTGTCAATGGTCTAACACCCGGTTTCCTACTTACTGCTATGTAAACATCGGCGTGTAGAGTAAGGAAACTTGCCCAACATTATGCCCGGCCGGGAATCAAACCCAGGTCCTCTCGCTTGCGAGGCGAGTACTCCAGCCACTGAGCTACAGGGCTCCACCGCCAGCCTTGCAACTCCGAGCTGCGGTCGTTGCATATTGTTCACAAACGTGTTGATGGCAGTGACAATGTGCCGCAGTCAGTTAGTTTGACGAAACGGGAATTCTAACACGTTTTTCTAAATCTTTTTGCAGATAGAAAAACCACAAGAGGCACAAAATGTCGGAAGCAGCGATGTGACTGGGAGAGAGAGAGGGAGAGGCAAGATCCGGTCTGAACTGAGACATTGGAGTTTTTAGGATGAGCCCATTCATTCTGTGTGATGCCGTGAGCACCTCAGATTTAACCCTTCGGTTTCCGCACCAATATTTGCATTTGTGAGTAAAAGGGAAAACCAATGGCGGGGAATTCACTTAAAATGGTGTAAGTGTAACCCGGGAAGGTATGTCAAAATGCCTTCAAAAGCCTCCTGTTTATATATCTTGACAGTGGTGTGTTGGGCTAGTGTCCTCTGGTACTTGAGTGCCACCAGACCCTCGTCCACTTACGTGGGACAGCACTCGTTCTCACAGATCACCTTCGTGAGAAAAGATTCCAATTTCAGCTTCAGTAACATTCGAACCCGGCCAATGAACCCACATAGTTTCAATTATCTCATCAACGAGCCCCGTAAATGTGAGGACGCCAGCCCTTTCTTGGTGATCCTGATCAGCACTACACACAAGGACTTTGATGCGCGTCAGGCCATCAGGGAAACCTGGGGAGATGAGAACAATTTCAAAGGGATACAGATGGTCACGTTGTTTTTGCTGGGCAAGAACGTAGACAATGTCCTGAATGAGATGGTCGAACAAGAGAGTCAGATCTTCCATGATATCATTGTTGAGGACTTTGTGGACTCCTACCACAATCTGACTTTGAAAACTTTAATGGGCATGAAGTGGATAGCCACATTTTGCTCGAAAGCCAAGTACGTGATGAAAACCGACAGTGATATATTTGTGAATATGGAGAATCTGATCAATAAGTTGCTCAAGCCCAATACCAAGCCACGGAGAAGGTACTTTACTGGCTACGTGATCAATGGAGGACCTATACGAGACATGCGCAGTAAGTGGTACATGCCCAGAGATTTATACCCAGACAGTAATTACCCTCCGTTCTGTTCGGGAACAGGTTACGTATTTTCGGCAGACGTGGCTGAAGCTATTTACAAAGTGTCTCTTCACACCAGGCTGCTTCATCTCGAGGATGTGTATGTCGGACTTTGCCTGCATAAGTTGGGCATCCATCCCTTTCAGAACAGTGGGTTCAATCACTGGAAGATAACCTACAGCCTGTGTAGGTACCGGAGAATAATTACAGTGCACCAGATCCCACCAGAGGAAATGCACAGGATTTGGAATGAGATGTCGAGCAAAAAACATCTTCGATGCTGAAATCACTGAAAGGATTTCTCTATTGGTTTACAGACACCCCAGTTGCCGTTCCGTTTCTGATCTGCCGTCTATATCAATGTCATTATGGACAATCAAAGGACATTTTTACAGTAGAGAGGTGGAGTATTTTAGCCGTCCACTGTGGTGGACACTGTCAGAGGTTTAAATACTTATTTAATAGCTTGAACCTAACACATGAACTGTAATTAATGACTATCATGAAACAGGATTGATTTTGTTCTTGATCTGAATTGCTCTCGTTTGTTGCACCGTATATTTTGCATAAAACATGTAAGAAGTTTGGTTTGTTTGGACTTAATTTGCCAAATGTTGGTGGAGAATGTATTAATGAATTAGTGCCGAAAACTTGATTGATTGATTGATTATATAATTGTGTTACTTGGTCAAGGGGAATGTGCATTCTCTCTCTCTTTCTCTCTCGGATTTTTAAACTCGATTCTCCTGAAATATTTCAGATGAGCCAGAGAAAATAAATGTTACACAAACAAGAGAAGAACAGATGTGAATTGGTTTGCTTGAGGTTGAGGGAAGAACCCAGATGCTGAATTAACAATCTCAGGCCCAACATTAATTAGGTAAAACAGGAGTAAATGCTGTTTAAACAATTTTCCCCACCAAATCCCATTAGAGGCTGGCATATTCCTAACTGCTGTTTGTGAGCATCAAGGAACACAGCAGCCCATGATGATGATGATGTATATCTAGTAATGAGTAGCTGATGTCTCTAAAGTAGCTAATGAGTCAAATCAGCAGTACAATAAAAACAAAAGGTCCATGAATCCAGCTGTGGATTGTGGATTTCAATGGCTGAATGCCAAATTCACAACAGTTAAAAACCCTGCAGGAAAACACATTAGCAATGTGCTGCTGTGGCACTTGTAAGGGAAAGTAATTCCCCACATCCACATACACCCATAATAGACATAAAAGGTGCCATTAATGTTGGAATGGCTATGTTTGTCTACAGATACACAGTGACTCCATTTCACAGTAATTCCTGGGAAGCGCTTTGAGACATCCTTCCGATGTGATAAGGCCATATACCACATGGAAGTCTTGGGCTTCTAAACGCTGTCCAAGCATGAGAATGATTAGACAGAAAGGTGCTAGGTGAAAAGAACAGGTTACAGGATCTAATAATAATCCTGGCATTTGATACAGCGCCTTATCACATCTTCGAAACGTCTCAAAGTGAATTGACTGTATATTTTGTGGGTAAAATGTTAATACGTCAAAAGGGAAGTGTCGATTGGGTCAAATCACCTTCTGATTCCCCACTGCTCCGCCATTCGAAGGCGGGAACTCATGTTGTAACAATACCACAGTGTGTGGATGTGTGTGTGGATTTATACCGATGATAAATCATCCACTCTCTTCACAGAACAAGGACATTGCAATGGAGTGAGTGATGTGCTAATGGAGCACTATTCAGCAGAGCACGGCAACATATATTGTGGGAGATGCCAATACAATACCCGATTACATTTACACGGCGCCTTTCACGTCGGGAGGACGTCCCAAGGCGCTGGACAGTCAGGGATTTAGACCTGAGCAGGCGGGGTGAGGGGTAGGGGGGTGGCCAAAGGCACAATCGAAGAGAAGAGATTTGAGACTGGCCTCAAAAACAAGGGAGGGAGCGAGGCGAAGGGACTGAGGGAAGGAATTATATTGATATAAAATGCCCCACAAGTACTCCAACCTATGATTCAGAACAGTCTACTGTTTACTATTACTATATTATTAAGACATCTTATGTCAATCTTACCCTGGTTTGGTCAAAAAGGTTTGAGTGCATTCCATTAAATGCCAATGGACTAACCAATTCAGTAAATCTTTTGCAATATTCAAATGAGTCACGACTGAATTGTAATTTCCTGTGTGTGAAAGTTCGCTTCCCCCAAGTGACGCTCCTGTAATTAATAAAAATACACATCCACAAATGGACATAACCAAATCGGATCAAAAGTTGCTTTAAAATGGTGGGTTTGTGGGAGGCAATGGAATCAGTATGCACCTTTGCAAATGTAAAATAGATTTCACGTATAGTCTGACTTTTGACTGTTCTTCAAAAAAAGTGGAAATATTTACTGAATGTTCTATTTCATGTTCAACATTTTTGAAAATATGTCGTAAATGGTTTTGATTGCAAAATAATGTATATTGTTAAACTTGGGCGTCAAAATCAATGTCTGGTGATCAATGAGGTTCTTATAAAGTCATTATTTTTTATTTTGGTTCGATGGCTTTTTATTTTGCAATAAAAACACCATTTTATAGTTTGCGGTTATATATAAATTGGATTTTGTGGTTATCCAAATTTAACTGTGCACTTAATATTACAGTAATGCCATTTTAAATTATAATAAATAAATTATAGACACTGTGCATGTAAAAATTGAACAGAAAGTTTTAAATGTAATGAGAGTCATGTATGTGCCCAGAGAGAGAAAGTTGTGAAATAAGCTAAATAGAGCAGAACCCAATGTAACTTATTGCAAACACATTATTATAATAATAATCCTCACATTTGATACAGCGCCGTATCACATCTTCGAGACGTCTCAAAGCGCTTCCCAGAATAGACTGTAAAGTGAATTGACTGTATATTTTGTGGGCGAAACGCAGCAGCCAATTGTGCACAGCAGCGTCCCACAAACAGTCGTGGATTGAGTGACCAAATTATTATTTTTATTTCTTTTTGAAGGGATTATTACCCCTGGAAAAGCATATCCGCCAATCGACTAATAACGGGCTTTCTACTTACTGCTGTGTAAACAGAGCCGTGCGTGTGGAGTAAAAACTCGCCCAATGTTTCGCTCTACCAGCAATCAAACCCAGGTATTTGCCTCTGCTCGGTAAACGGGCAAATCCGTAAATAGCCTCTTTATCTACTTGTTCAACATTAACTAGGGTTTAATCGCAGTTGCTAATTTACCATTGTGTGTCCCTTATTGTTCCTAATTCTAACAAATGTGTTACAGCTGTGTTAACTGTTGTTATAGTCCAACTTTTACAAACTGTTCCATTTTGCCAATGATTCCTGCACCCGACTTCACAGGTCTGTACTGATGAAACATTTTACCATCTTTTAGTCCATCTTGTAACCATTGAACTTTAAAATCTTTATATAGCCTTTCTTAAACCGTCCATCAGCCATTGTTTGAAAAAAAATATGGGCAGTTGAGAGATAAATGGAGCCTCTGCCAAATAATAATAATAATCCTTGCATTTGATACAGTGCCTTATTACGTCTTCGAGACATCTCAAAGCGCTTCACAGAATATACTGTAAAGTGTATACACATAACTGCGTACTTTGTGGATGAAACGTAGTCAAAGGTTAAAAGCAAATGTTATTGTGGTTCAGGGAGCCTTTGACTTGCTCCAAAGAAAAGTTTTGATTTATTTTTTGGGAATTCATAAAATTCAGGTAAATGACTGACTGCCTCATAAAAAAGGGTTTAGTTTGCACTTTATCTCTATAAAGTACTTAACGTTACAACAACAACGTGAGGTGGGTATGACACAGAATGGGGTTGTTGAGAGCGGACACCAGAGATGAGTCAATATGGGTGAGTTGGTTGTTGGAATATTGTAATTATTGGCTTTTTATGTCTGTCTCACCCACAGTGCCCTCCACACAGGACATGCTAGAGTGTGGGGCTGGAGTAATATGTGACCCAAATACCTCAAAGACATTGGGGAACGAGCAGCTAAAATTCAATACGCCAACTTCAATAATAGAAATGATTTGTTGAAGTAGAAGAAACAGATTGAAAGGTCAGAGAAACTATTTCTTCAAGGCAAACCTAAGCAAACGGTTCTGCGCACAGCTGGAAAATGCTGCATTTTATTGAATGAGAGCACAATTTTACTACGTTGTGATTTACCAATGAGAATGCCACTTTTTGTGGTGAATTAATTCCAACATTAGATTTTTATCTCCGTGTTTTGAATGTACTTTTTTTTCGGAAAGTAGAAAATATCTGAACAACTATTGCATTTCAGATGGCAATCTGCTTTCTGGAAAATCATCTGTAAAAAAAAAATGACAGGATGAAATGTTATTATTCCTTTTTTTTGAATAATATAGTTAGTTTGGAGTTGGAGAGCGAGCTAGTACTTAAGTGGTCAGTGCTAGGATTGTTTTGTTTATCGAATACTGTATATAAAGTATTTGGGAACAGTGATGGAGTTGTCTTACATTTGTAGATGAATCTAAGCTGGGTGTTTTACTAATCATAGGGAATAAACTAACCAAAATACAGAGCTGTTTCCACTGGTTGAGCAGTCGGTAACCAGGGAACACAAACATAACTTAATGACTAGGGGATCTAAAAGAGAATTTAGTTTCTAAGTAGAGAATTCAATGTAGTAGTTGAACTCACCACTTTCTTCTAATTCCAAGGCAAGCAATGAGGCAGAGATTTTACTGCCTCATAATGGATGCTTTCCCCCTCTCTCTGACATTTAATGATCTTAATTAGTTAAATGACAAAGGTGAATATGACTCTAAAGATACCAGAAGATCTAAAGATTATTTCTTCAACCTCCTCAAGAGCATCAACAGCAACAAATTACATTTGTATAGCGCCTTTCACGTTGGGAGGACGTCCCAAGGCCCTGGGTGCATAAGGTCACCAGCTTTCTGAGACTCCGAGCACTTTGAGATTGAGTAAGGAATTTAAAATCATACAGCCCCCAACCACCATCAATCAATCTGGTCATCTTGATGGACTACTCCAGAGCTAATTCCAGCTCTTATTTAATTTAGCATCGATTAGTTTAATACAGCATCTGTGAAAGTGCACAGTATTCTTTAGCCACAATCAATGCTGAATAGCTAAAAACGTCCTCGCAAGGAATCCCAATCAGTAGCGTTTTTGTGTGGAGATTATGTTGGAGAGGTTACAGCACGAGAGGGTTACCATCAGGTATAAACTTTCAGCTTCCAGCACTAAGCTTTCAGGAGCCTTTGAGATACCAGTAATCCTAGATATGTCTGATTGGATCAGCATAGATGCAGCAAATATTTGGGAAGCTATTTTTGCTGATGCAGACTGATCTGATCTTCCCACCACCAGGTGATGTATTTACATTGGTATTTGCAATTTGAAATACTAATTTCATAATAAATAATAATCCTTGCATTTGATACGGCGCCTCATCACGTCTTCGAGACGTCTCAAAGCACTTCACGGAATACGATGTAAAGTGAATTGACTGTATATTTTGTGGGCCAAATGCGGAAGCCAATTGCGGACAGCAGCGTCCCACAGTCATGGATTGAGTAACCAATTTTTTTTTTTTAAAGGAATTATTGCCCCTGGAAAAGCGATCCGCCAATCGACTAACAATTGGGTTCCTACTGACTGCTGGTAAACAGAGGAGTGTGGAGTAAGGAAACTTGCCCAAGGTTTAGCCCCGCCCGGGAATCGAACCCGGGTCCTCTCGCTTGTGAGGCGAGTGCTCTAACCGCTGAGCTACAGCACTCCACAGTTTTTCTCAGAGTCAAGTCTAAATCTTCAAAATCAAAGTTTTGATTAACACACTTCTGTGTGTGACACATACATGGAAGTCCAGAAATGAAAGTGCAAAGAGATAAGACTTAATGTAATGCATAAAGTATTGGAACTCTGAACAGATCAAGAAATCTGAACTCCAATACAACTCTGCCGGATGGAAGAGCAATGAAAATATCACAAACCACAGAGACCCATTTTTATATTTGTTTAAAATTCTGGACCAATGGTGTCCAGATGTAAATTAGTCTATAGAGGTCAGCGATATCGATGTGAGGCCCTATAATGGGAACATTGCTTGCCCTTAACTCTCATTTCCAGAAAGTAATGACTTGTTGATCAGCTATTTCATTTATGTTGACCTTTTGTGAGTTATTGAAAGGCTGCAAGGCCTCGGACTCCATTTTCTTAATTGCTGTTTTTGCTAATTTTGTTTTGTTTCAATATGTCTATAAGTATTAATAATCCTTGCATGTGATATAGAGCCTTATCACGTCATCGAGACGTCTCAAAGCGTTCATAGAGTATACTATAAAGTGGATTGACTGTGTCTTGTGGGTAAAACACAGGCTAATTGCGGATTGAGCAACCAATAATTTTTTTGAGGATTAGTCCCAAAAGCGATCCGCCAATCGACTAACAACTAGGTCAGTTATAACAAATGTTAGCTTCTTTTTAAAATGTGTCCTTTTAAAATCTATGATTTACATTACATAAAGCCGAGTTTATATAGAGGAAAAGGCAGAAATCTACTTCTAGGGTTTTATATTATATTTGGTCCAAAATGAAAAGCTTTAAGAGTACTGCAGTCAGGAATTTTAGATAAACTCACTGGTTAATTGAAAGCATATCCTTTAGGCAATACATAAAGATAAATGTGGGAGTTAGTAAGGGAATGGTAAGCTTTAAATTATTTTCTATGCATCATTTCCACCAATAAATTGTGTCAAATGACAAGATAGTATTTATAAATCATTTTTTTGGAGTTATAGTGCAATATGAAGCTTTTTATTAAACACAGAAGCAAAGCTGAAAAGGAATGTGTTATTCTCATAAGAAAAAAGGATGAATTCATGTCTGACTGCACATTTCATTATCTTATTTCCAAACACAGTTCAGTATTCTTACCAAAGATCCATCCCATTCCCCACATATAATTAATAATCCTTGCATTTGGTATAGCGCCTTGTCACATCGAAACGCCTCAAAGCTCTTGACAGAATATACCATAAAGTGAATTGACTATATTTTGTTGGCAAAACGTAATTGCAGGTATTTTTAATGTACAAGCCAAGATATTTAAACAACTTGCATTTATATAGTGCCCCAGAGAGCTTTTTCTTCTTGTGTAGTGTTAGCTTTTTGTTGAAAAGCACAAACCACACGGTTCAAGAGTGGGAAAACTTATATTTTGGCAGTTAAATATTCAAAAAGACTTCTGGTGACATGCAATCAATGTAAAGTTTTCAAGAATGATATCAAGTCTACCAAAGGCATGTAGGCAAACATGAGTCACTGTGCTCTAATCATTCACTCGATGGCAGGTCGTCAGTAAAGTGGCTGCCAACAGTCAGACTCCCTGCTGAATAGTCATTACTTATTCTTTACATTTTCAGAATATCTGTCCAACTTTTTATTTATTAACATGACCACAAGAGGAACTTTGTTTTTTGAAATGTCTGTTAACGGGGAACTTTCTCGGTTGATGTTTATTAAACTTTTATCAAAATAAACTGCTGGGTTGTAATAAGTGTATAGGGGTTGGTTACCTCAATGGCTCAGCAAGGAAATGCCATGGTGTGGGACTGAGCCGTGTAGAATAGATATGTTTTGGTTTTGTTGCAGTCGTGCTATTAGGTGACCTCGGATGTGATGACAATAGAGGTGCTACTATTGACTTAAAAAGAAAGCTTCCTTGAACTGAAATGTGGGCACTTTATTTTTGTTTTGTGCATGTGGCATATCAACATTGGTGCAGTAATTCACAAGCATTTAATTTAAAAACAAATACAAAAGGCATCAGTAAAATCAAAATCTACCAAATGAAAATCTGTACAGCCAGCACAAAATGGTCTCTTTTTGGGGGAATTATATTTATTTTGGTGTTTTACAGCAGCAGCATTTAATTAAAGTGCCCAGAAGGTACCATCGATACCCAATTCAGTTCACAACAGTATTGAACTGATCAGATAGTTGATGTGAATGCTC
The DNA here is from genome assembly GCF_018977255.1 of Callorhinchus milii. Lineage (NCBI taxonomy): Eukaryota > Metazoa > Chordata > Chondrichthyes > Chimaeriformes > Callorhinchidae > Callorhinchus > Callorhinchus milii. The sequence continues at coordinate 29,554,072 of NW_024704747.1, read as the reverse complement.
AGCAATGCAGAGGGAGGGGGGAGGAGGAGTGTCTCAAACACTGAACTCTACAGTCCAATTGTTAATTGAATTAACTTAGTTGGTGCAGTTAAGGGATTCAATATGAATTAAAAGCAATTTACTAGATATAAAATTAAGAGTTTTTTTAAATAAAAAAGCAAACTGGCACCAATCATAATTTATTCACATTTGCATTTAGTGCGACTGATGACATAACTGGAATGTAATAAGATACCTAAACTAAACCAACAAGGCAATTCATGTCAATAGCGAAGATTTTTTTCATAGTCCTATTAAATAAAGATATTTCTAAGTACAGAGGTAATATTGTATTATAGAAAATATTTTGAAAATTTCATAAATAAGCTTGCAGCAATAATTACATTCACCGGATACATACATCCGCTTAAATTAGGCCTTTGTTGAATGAGTGCGAGTTAGTTGTTTGTGCAAGTGCGCTGTTAGTTAAGTGAAGCAATTTTGGTTACTAGTTGCAGTGGAAGAGCAGAAGCCAATGCATAGCCACCAATTGAACAGCTTCTTTTTCTGTCGTGGTGCATGAAGCAGTATTCAGCAGGCGTTGCTCTCTGTGAACCACCTCCCATTCAATTCTCGTCATGTATTCTGTGTCCAATGTGTCAACTGACACTGAGCTGAGCGAAGCCTACCAGCTTGACTTCATCGGGCACCTCAGTACCATCATAGCTGGAGGCCTGACAAGTAAAAATACATAAGTTTGTTGATTTTTTTAAAATTTTAACTGTGATTGTTCGCCTATAAATATAGGTAGTAGTTCCCTGCCAAGCATTTTGAGGCATTTTTCAACATAAATCACTATAACAACTAATGTTTTTAATTCTCCCTCTCTATCTAGGAACAGGTTATTCATCTGACCAGGGAATATCCTTCAGTTTACTTTCTAACCCTCTTACAGTTGCTTTATAACAAGTGAGCATCCGGTCCCATTAGTTCTATTGAGTACTCCAATCTCATAGTTTACGAGATAAATGTTAAGTAATAAATGTTCTGCTAGCATATTGCTTTGAAATCAGACGTCAGGAGCTCTCTTAGCTCCATACCTTTCCGAAGTCCTTTGGTCATTTCTATATTGGATCTTTGTTATGCATCTTGATGTCGTGGGATTAAAAATGCAAACTTCCTTTAAATTGTTTGCACTACAAAATGTTTGAATATGTACCGAAGGAATAGTTTGTTAAGAGAGGATACTCACCAATTTGAAGGTCAGTGTTTGGTGTGTTTTGGGATCATCCACTATCTTACGTAAATTGGCAGCAACTGTAAATCAAACCAAGTTGTCAGTTGCGCTTATGCAATGGGACGGTATCCCAGTTACTGATCTCGTTGGCAATTCTTAACATATAAATCCCAAAGCACAACAGTACTGAAGGACAGAGGAAAGGCATAGCATGAGAAGGATATATAGAAAAGTTGCAATGTAATGCAGGAACAATCCCAAAAATTAATGCTGCAGGAAGGTGACAGGCGCCTTACTATGGGGCTCAGTGCCCCAGGGCAGGAGTCGAAAATAAATATCCAGTTCTCGCTTCTCACTATCTGACAACATGAAATTTAAAGTGTATACCTTTAAATATCAGGTGATGACAGGAGTGGACCGGACTCTGATGCCTCACCTGTCCTCAAAGCCTGTTAGCACTGCTTGTCACTGACAAATGAGGAACGAGCACTTGGAAGTGGTCCCAATGGAAACCAACGAAAGTAAAGCCAGCACTGAATCATGGACTTCTGGAGTACAAGTTGAAGGGAAGCAAATTCCTTAAAATACGTAGAGAGGGACTACTGTGGCTCATACATTTAGTCAATTAATGTACTGGTGACTCATTCACTAATACAGATGGAACTAACTCCCTGTAGCCACTGACCCCAGAGTTTGAAAACCATTGAACTGCTGGACATTCTCGAAATACTATTGATTTTAAATGTCAGCTGATTTTCTTTCCCCCCAAAGTCTTAGTGGGACGAACAAACGTACAGCAAACTAATTAATACATATAAGGAAAACGCAATTTACCAACAATCACGTCATGTCCATCTACAAGGCCAGCAGAGACCAATTCCTGAGAGACTCCATCTGCTGTGTCTTCATGAACATATAGGGTTCAAGAAATAGACATCCGTCGATGTGTCAGCAAAAAGGAAAGAGAGGGTTCTATTACTTTAATGTATTCGTGACTAGGCAATTCTTTGAGAAACAAGCTCTTGTGCATTTTAACAACTATTAAGAATGGAGGCGGGGGAAATATCCAGGATTTTGTTTCTGTCTCGGGTTTTCCCTTTGAACGTTCTGCTTATTCAAATACTTCTTCTCTCACCTGTAATTCATTACATGGAGCAATAAATAGTGCATTGACACAAGTAAGTATCTATTGTTGTTGCCACTTGTTTCCCAAAGAAAGGTGTTGAGAAATAGAGGGAAGAAAGAATGTGTTCAGAGAAAAGGCCAGACAAAATGAGAAGCACCATTCTTACCTCTGAAAATTTACATATTCTAGATCTAAATAGTTCATTTAGGTAGAACAATTCTGTAGAACGCTCTTCTATGGTATCAACTCACTGTTCAAAACCTTACAGCACATCCTCTAACTTTAATGTGCAAAAGGCATCTTTACAGCAACGGCTATAGAAGTAAGCTCAGTCACTGTATGTCCCGTCTCAGACACATTCAAACTCGAAACATGTGAAATGGTGGGATATGAAGGAACAGCCAGTTGGATACTCGGGGTAAGAGTTGATAAATCTCTTTACAAATGATGATATTGGATGTAAAACACACTGAATTAAATTTATCTGACAGAATATATTAAACTGCAAATGTGTGTCAAGCATCATGGGGAACGAACAGGTGGGCAGTTTTCTATCATCTGAAAAACCATACAAAGAGAACGGTTATAAATCTTTAATTTCCTTCTTGATAAGTAACGGAACAAAAGGAAACAATAAGGAAATAATACCAAAATAACAGGATGAAATGCCACTGTACTTGTGATGATGAAGAACTGAGGATGACTATTAATTATTAGTGAACTTTGGTTCAATTGGTTTAATTGGGTGGGAAGCAACTTCTCATGAGTATGTGCAAAGACGACTTGAGTGAGCTGCAGCTAATGCTGGTTGAAGTGGTTCAGACCATCTATAATCTACAAATCCAGTTCTCCAAATAGATTAAAAGCTGCAAAGGTAACTGGTCCTCAAAAAAAAAGGTTCTTCCCTGTCACCCCCAAACTGTTGTCAAAATGAGTGTGACTATCATTAGAATAAAACCGTTCAAAAGAGGTAAAAGTTACTGTCGACTAAAAACTGGAGTTTTTAATTCTTCCTGCAAACATAGGTCTGCACGAGTTTAATATTCAGCTAGCTACCATTTTAAATACATTTTAGGGCAATTTGTTGATTTCTTAAACAAATGTATTGATACTTAAGGAATAAATTTGCAAAAGATTCTACCATTGCTGATTATTAAACCAATTTGTTTGGTGAGAGGAAGCTATCCGCAGATTACATTAAAACTTTTATCAAATCCTTACCTTTTATTGAAGTCTCAAATCAATGTTTATGGGCAGAGAAATGTGTGCAGGTAACGATTCCAGTTTGCCTAATATTGAAAGGAACCAAGAGTCTCATGAGAGAAATCCCCTTGTGACGTTTAGTGAAAATGTTTAAGTTTATTGAGTTTTATTGAGGTGAGAATTTTTTAATGTTCAAATACTGAATGTTTATAGGTGTACTACAACAACAACTTGCCCTTATATAGCGCCCTCCACTCAGGGTAACGCCCCAGAGTGCCTATGTACTGCCCAATACACTGATGGGAGTCAGGTTCCGACACAGTTAAGCACCCTGTGAGGGCACTATAATAAGTGCAAGTTGTTGTTGGTTCTGAATGATTCAGAGAAGATGAGTCTTTGATACAAATCCAGAAACGGAATGAAATTAAGTAATTGAGGTGTTGTATAATTATCAAAGATAAATTCTGAAGTTTACCCTTTCTCAAATGAACTCAATTAAATGCCTAATTATCACTTAAGGGAACATTTTAAAATGGTTAAGATAGTGCTCAGATGCATGATTGTCCAGGTAGTCATTCTTGTATAAGGATTTTTTTTGATAATTAGTTTGATGGCAAAGTATACAAACATATTATTGGCTATACTCTACACGATGAATATGATTATAGATGTGCATTAAGCTCTTTGTGATTAATTAAGCGGTTATGAATAACAAAACTGATCTTGCCTCGAGTACTAAACCAAATATTTGTAAACAAAGCGTAAGAAGAATAGATTTTATCTGGAAAGAAAGCAAGAGTGGCACTTCAAAACTACCCACCGAATGTGATTATGTTTAATCAAAGGATTAAGTCAGCACTACCCTGATTTGCATATTTATTAAATTCTCTTGCTAAAGCAAATTTCCATCTGAAAGCAACATCTGGATATGCTCTCTCAGTTTACAACTGCAAAAGTCCAAACAGCCTGTAGCCCAAGGTCACTCAATGGAGATTACAACACAACAGGCCTAAACACCAGTTGGAAACCCACCTTTCTCTGGAGTGAATTCAAACCGTATGTCATTCAATTCTTTTCTTGAATTCCTAGGGATAAACATCATGCACGCAATTAAGTCTCATGAGGCAAAATAGAATACATTCACTGCTTTACAATTCTAATTCATCTGAAAACATTTACGATTTTTTTCTCAAACAGTTTTTAAGCCTTGGTGAAACATGACATTTCCAACAAAACAGATTCTGAACATACTTTAGCAGATTTGAAATTTGTCACTGATAAGCCATAAACCATTGATTGGAACTTTTCTACCGAGTACTGCATTGGGGTATTTAATATCGACCTGACCCACAGAGATCTATGATATGGCATTCTGAAGGAGGTCGTGCCTAATGCAGGGCAGTGGTTGGGTGGCTAAGGTTTATCTTTGGCAGTTTATCTAGGATACTGCGTGCGTTCCCTTAAGTAGAACCGTGCTTCACCCATTTACAGAAAGGTTTAATTACTGCTTAGAATCTCTCTAATTACATGCAAATCAAGCCTGGATGCTGAGAACAACAAACATTCATTAAAACATCACAGGAATCGAAAAGCCATCGGAACAATTTAAATATTCTCTGTAAATTCAAGAAGCTGCATATAATAATAATAATAATCCTTGCATTTGATAATCACGTCTTCAAGCCGTCTCAAAGCGCTTCACAGAATATACAGTCAAGTGAATTGACTGTGTGTTTTGTGGGCGAAATGAGTCGTACATACTGCATTTACTTACCTTAACCGCAAAACCAGATTCACTGCAGACATTCCTCTCCTACATTTGAGATCAGGGATAGGTAGTGCCTAGAATATAATAAGGACTTAACTATAATTTTTTTAGTCTTTTACAATTCGAGTTGAGCATATATTGTGTTATCATGAGCAATGATGATATAAATCAAAAATTTGTTAATGAAAAAGAGTAGCCTTGTCCACTGCTCTAAAATATAGTCACCGAGCTACTTTTCAAAAAAAAAATTCCACAACTCACTTAAAAAGTCTTAATACATCTGTAACCGGCTGAATACTAAGTTAATTACCTGTAAATTGTGGTCTTTCACTCTTCGTGACTGTAAAGAACATCACAACAGTTACAAGACATAAAAACCCTTCTCTTTCCTGTCGCGTAAGAAAATTCAGTTCATTATATAGTGCTCGGCACCATTTTTAAACGGGAACNTTTTTTCTAAAAATTAAAAGTTCCAGAAAGAATGTCAGTTGGAATTTGTTTTTTTTGTTAAGAGGGAAAACTACATTCTTTTAAACAGAAGACAATAGATTTCAAATTACTTTAGCTTAAGCAATTAAATGGCCTCCTATGGGATAGATTGTACACCATTTGTAAATGCTCTTAATGAAAAGGATTCAATAATTCTAAGAAGAGCAACCGATTATTTTCCAGTTTCTTAATTACATAATCAAGATCTGTAGTGATTCACTCTGTCCACATCAATTTGCACATGTTTACATATCGAGGAAATAGACCCCTAGGTTAACTGGAAAAATACTTTAGAATGAAGTTACGGTAGGGATTGTGTGTCTACATATCAACAAATGTTTCTGCAAGCTGATGTCACCAAGACGCATCCTTTCCACGGATTATTATACACATCAATGATTTGTACATCTCAATATTAGTCAATTATTTCCAATGACATCTATTAGTAATACTGGAACTGTAAATTTTTTGAGGACTTGTACTTGCCCTTCCATGGGTAACAGCTACTTTGCCTTCCTCTGTCTTTTCATCCAGTTCGTCATCGCTCCACTCCCACTCTCCGTCCTCTGTCTTATGGAGGTGACCACTTGACCCTGGGACCCTCCTTACCTATTGATGTGAGTTATTATCAAAAACAAACTACTCATTGCACATGGCAGCTACGATTGTACTGAAAGTCAACTCGGATGTTGTCACAAATGCCACAACGAGAGAGAGAAAAAAACAGAAGAAGAAAACGCGCTTCCAAAAAAAGGGAAAAAAACAAGTCACAAAAAACGGAACGGGCAACAAAATATAAGAGAGGCAAATGGGAACCAATGAGAGACAGAGAGAGAGAGAGAGAGTGCACAGACAGGTTTCAATGTACCGTATCGAGGTCATAGTAATCGTCAGGGTGGATGTATCATTCTTTGGTAAGATATTAACACAATGTTAATGACCATATTGTGGTCATCTTTAGACGAGAAAAAACATTTCTCAGCAGAGAAAACTGGCCAATCTTTAATTGTGGTCGGGTGAGATGACAATCAATGAGGGAATCAGGACAGTGTCTTATTTCTCCCTCTGCTGGGAGTTGGAAGTTATAACAGAAGCTGATTTTTTTTTTAAAAAACCTGGAATAGCTCTTCAAGAAAACAGGCCATTGATTTTTGTCAGCTGTTCAGTGCTTTACCTTTTTGGCTCTTTGAGTTATACTTGGCGTTCTGTCCAGCAGCTTTTCTATCAGATACTCTCTATTCTGCAAGGTCAACAACAGTGCACATCAGAGCCATAGAAATCATGGTCGTAAACGTAAATATTTCAGCAGTTTTCATACACCATGAAACAAAGCTAATTTTTAAAACCCCATCAACATTACCTTTGCTTTCTGGAAGAATTTGTATTTGAGAAGTTCAGCTGCGGTAGGTCTGCAGGATCAATACAAATTACCATAGAAGTGGATTATCCCCAAAAAGTACAATTCCGAAGATTTGCCTTGATAAAGAACTGGTACATCAATGAGTCAGAAAACTGTAGCTATTATCAGGGAAACACAGCCAAACAATTACTCACTGTGAGACTACGAACAATATGGAGATGGTTAAAAGGTAATTAATTATTACTCTAGGGAACAAAGCACATCAGAGTCCAGTTAATCAGACGATTAGCAGGATCCATGCTATAACAAGTGGAACATTCTTTGATAAGATATTAACACAGTGTTAATGACCATATTGTGGTCACCTGTAGAGGAGTAAAGCCATTTTAAAGTCGTTTAGCAGAGAAAACTTGTGACCAATCTTTAATTGTCAATTTCTGAACTTGAAAAATGTACAACAGTCACAATAAGAACATAAGAATTTGCTCGGCAAAAGAAGACCAAGGTCTATCTCGTTTGCCTTCCACCATTCCTGGCAGTCGCTTGACATGTCGTGTCCCAAACTATGTACTGATATTATTAATGGCTTATTGCCAATTTCAAAACCTTTTTCATTAACAAGTGACCAAAACCATATTTTTTTTAAAAAATGTGTAAGTTGTAAAACACAAACAATGGCATATTGTTTACTATAATATTAACAGTTCAGCCACCATTAAACAAGGATAGTTCAACTGTGCAATCAGACAAAGCAATCCTGCAAGTCCCTTCATTGAATACCTCACCAGTATACAATAAAATAATCCTTTCATTTGATATGAGCCTTATCACATGGTGGCATCAGTGATCACAGTTAATATATTAGTGAATACAAATTGCCATTAAAAAAAAATCTTTCTTTCGGACAAGTGTAACCAGAACACAAAAGTACTCGGATACCAAGTTAATGGCACAATCATTGACCACTCCTTTTGCTGAACATGTGTCTTCAAGTTCAAAGGTAAAATTTATCAGCCAATGTTAACTACATTGATATTTCCATACAAAGCTATTAAAGGTGATTAGCAGCTGGAAAATTTTCAGATATGATGCTAAATGGATATTAATTCCACAAGTGGCTAAATTAAAATCAGTAGCACATTGTTTTACAGATTAATAATAATCCTTGTATTTGATATTTCTGCCTTTCATGGACATCTCAAAGCCGTTCATATTTTCGCCCACTAAATACAGTCAATCCGCTTTACAATATATTCAGTGAAGCTCTTTGATGACGTCTCAATGATGTGATAAAGGCGCTATACCAAATGCAAAAAACATTACTTTATTATATTTTCTGTGAAGTGAGTGACTGGATATGTTGGAGGTGATTACTAGTAAAAATATACATGAAGCATATTTTAATTGTTCTGATCCAACAATATGGTCCAGCAGTACCTTGGCACAGCACTATCGAAACAGAATCACTACATTTATTGTAATATTTGTCAAGACAGATTCACATTTCCAGCATTGTGATGGTGTGGACTGGATTCAGTGATTCCCACTCCATGCCATAGTAAACCAGGAATGATAATAGGGAGCAGGTAGGCAACCTGCTCAATACCTTGCCAATACTGCCCTAAAAAGCTTGTGGTAACTGGCTCTATATTTCACCCCTTCTCTGGGGAAGCACTTAGTTTCCGCTTAGCAGATACTCTTCATGGCACAGAAAGACCTCCTACTCACTTTGTTAATAACTTAAGTGTTCCATCGTGCCGTGTATTGAATAATATTTCACTTGCAGTGGTAAACTTTAAAAAAAATTGTTATGCTCCACTTTTTTTTAAATGGCTTAAAAATTGGGTCTGGAGTGAATTTTGGAGACTGGATGATAATGCTTGAAATTGATATAGCGCCTCGTCACATCATTGAGACGTCCCAAAGTGCTTCACAGGATTTCGCTGTGAAGTGGTGTGACTGTATTTTTAGGCAATGTCCCACGAATAGTCATTAACTGAATAACCAATTTTACAATATTACTACAGGGACTAAATAATAGTATAAGTGGCTTCTGGACTCTGTTGAATGACAAAACTATTAAAATCATGACACATTTCCCTCTTAGTGTTTGCATTATATCAAAAACTGTTGCCATGTTTCAGTTCAAAAAAAGGGCCATAAAGCGTATTTCTGCCCCAAAGTGTCTGGTTGTAGCAGATTTATGGGAGTAGTGGGAGACAGTGTTAACTCTGGCCATCATGGCATTATGTTGGGTGACATCTCATTTCACATTGGAGAGCAATGACATATTACCTAATGAAGTTGATGAGACCAGTTCTATTACAGTAAAATTACAGTAAAGTCTCCAAGTTGCTGTCTTTGAGCTCTGTACGAATATTTTAGAGAGCAGCGTGAAATATTTTATTAAAATTTCTTTTGCGGAAGGAATCATAATCACTGCAAATGGGGAGTTATGGTCGTCAAGTTATGATCAGCCTGCTGTAGAATTGTTAAAATCTTACTCATGTTTCCTTTAAAATATCCAACAGTAAATATTCTGGTTAATTTTAAAAAATCCATCACTGTATAAAAAAAGACACTTTAATATTTAATATTTATCTGACAGCTTCAGATGTTAGACATTTGAAGACTCATTCAAAGGTCAAACTCAACCACTTACATTGCAGGCAATGAATATATTAACGGAATATGTGAGATTTTTCTTATTGATTTTTACATTTACACAAATGGATTTATTGATGCACAGTTCTATGTATGCTTCCTCATAATAAACATACCTTTTAGCTGGGTCTTTCTGAAGACAGAATGCTATTAGTTTCCTAAAGGATTTTCCATACTTTTTAAGCATGTCTTTGTCCTCCACACCGGTTTCTAAAGTGGGAGGATCATTCTGCAATGTTAGCATTAACACCTGTAGNAAAAAAGGTGACTGTAAATGCACTTAATTTTCACATCATTTGAAAATATTCTTAGTCACTGGTGATCAGCCTTGCTCCGCAGTTTCAGTTGTGTTTAATGAAGGGTATATGGATTTAATTGTGTTGGGTTTAATTCCTTTAATAAATCTCTCTGATGATTTTAATGAAACGTGTTGGTATCAACACTGCCACCATGTGTTGAGCTACACTTTATATTCAAACAACAGTACTAACCTATTAATAATAGGGTTCCATCAACAATGAAGAAGGCCCCTCTACAGCACTGTCTTTGAGAATTATACCATAAGAGTGTTCCCACCAAACATAGGGTTTGGGAGCAGGAATCATAGCATTTTTTTTTCACAGTTGTGTGTAAATAGCAGATATTATCCACTAACATACTGTGGATTTCAGTAGCAACTGAACATTACACAGATCAGCTATAAATTAGGCATTTTGAAACACATTTAAAATAAAATACATCACAACCACTGTGGGTATTGACATTTATTTAAAATAGAAACATTTATATTAGTCTTTGTGCCTTTTCAGTAAATTTGAGAAAAGGATTAAACATGTTCCCAATTTCCAACAAAGACCTCTCTGAAATGCTAACTTACGAGATTTTATACACAGATCATGTCTTAGGTCCCTACTTTAAAAATTAGACTGTAAAGTCATTTACAACGAACTGTAGGAAAAAAAATATGTTGATGTGCACAGAGCTGACGTATACTTATTTAAATTTTAAACAAGTATGAAATTGATCTGTGATATTTGCTCACATACCTTCATGGGAGGGTACTTATGATAGGGTGCAGTTCCGGTTGCGAGTTCAATGGCTGTGATCCCGAAACTCCAAATATCAGCTTTGAAGTCGTAGCCTCGCACCTGAAAAAATTAATTTAAGAAATTAATTTTTAAGGAAACCTGAAATAAATCCTGTTAAATTCATTACAGGTTCTTCTCTTCCTCTTACATAAAGATAAGGCCGTCCTTCATACAAATGAACAGATCTTGCACAGGTTAAACAAAAGCAACTATTGACGTGGATCCAGACCAGTGTTTAAGAAAAAGAATACTACGCTATGTCTGAGCAATTTTATTATACTTGAGAAATCACAGTCCCAGTTAGGGTTAGGAATGAATAGCTTATTCAACACAGATTTCTGGTCACTGGCCTTGGATTAGCAATGCACTTTATGTCAGAACCTTGCCAAAGATTACTCTGTTATTGCTTAAATAGGAATTAGAGACACATTTTGAATCCGACAAATATAAGGATTTCTTTACCTGTTCCATAACTTCAGGTGCCATCCAACATGGAGTTCCCACAAAGGTTTTCCTTACTTTGTTTCGGGTCATGTCGCCTCCTGTAGCTAAAAATGCACTGACTCCAAAGTCTATAAAGTAATGCGTTTGTATTAGATTTTGTTTTTTTCACGAGTATCTTAATACAGCTACAGCGGTGATGGTTTATAATAATCCTTGCATTTGATATAGCGCTTTTCCTATCTTCTAGACGTCTCAAAGCGCTTCACAGAATATACTGCAGTGAATTGACTGTATATTTGTGGGCGAAACGCAGCAGCCAATTGCGCACAGCAATGGTTTATGTATTACCTGTTGAAAACCTAACATCATAAATCATTCTCATCTGCTCAGACTGACGATCCTGAAGAGTATCATTGTTTTCACCGAAATCTGGTCATTGTAAATAGGCGCGACCTTTCTTACGTTTCCAGGTTTGTTTTCTTCTATCCATATATTCCCTGTCCCCCTTTCTTCCCATTTACAATCAATTAAGTGTCACTTAGTAGAAGGTGAACTGGAATGCAGATCAGAGTAGGTGTCAGCCAGACAACAGGAATGAGAATGATGAGCGAGAGTTAAAACATGCAGCTGTGATCTTGCAGGAATGTTCACAGCACGTATTTCCTGACATTAACATCATATGAATTTAACAATAGTTTTTCACATTCATTTTATTTTTGGGCTTTGACTGGTAACTGGAATCCCTTACATTAACAATTCTCATGTAAACTTGTAAAGCTTTACATTTAGCTTCAGTTATTTTCTCGTTAAAGTTGGTTCAATTCAATCGCATACAATAAGTTAGACACACGTCTTAGTTTAGTTATTGATGTGTTGTTACGTTGTGTTGATGAGTACCTGCTATCTGTATAGAACCATCTTCACCCAAAAGGATATTTCCAGCTTTCAGATCCCTGGAATGCAAGGAGATGGCAAAAGAATTTACAACTTCCAAACTGACATGTCCATACGAGATTAATACACATTAGCAATTTCTGCAGGACGTGAAAGGCGCTATATAATAAATGTAAGTTGTTGTTCAACAGGGTTTGTACCTGTGGATCTGTCCGTTCTTGTGCAAGTAATCTAGACCTTCAAGCGCCTCTTTTAGGACAGTTGCTATTATTGGTTCTTCAAGCACTCCGTTCTTATGTTCACCCCTGCTAATTTTGTATTTTATTATATCCAACATTGATCCTGCAGGGAACATAGCATGATTTAGCAAAAGCTTAACGTATACCCTGCAATAACCTGATTGTCGTATTGGAAAAATAAGAAGTCGATGCATACCAAGATTGTTGCTAGAATGCTACTGTGAGTAACTAAACCTGGGCTGTTACTGTTCATTCATTCAGATTACATAACAGTTGTCAATCTCATCTTTATCCTTTACTACAGTATCATCTCACTATTTTCAGTAACTCATCACTCCTATTTTTCTTGTGATTGCAATTCAAGTTTTCTTGTCTAAAGGTATGTTTCACCTTTACAAGGAAGTGAAAGTGTGGTTCAATGTATCGGGTGTCTTCAGTGGAATTAAGTTCAAAATTTTCTAGTGAATGAGAATTGTTTGGATCAACTACGATGCTTTTGTCTTTTAACCAACAAAAGGCTGAGAAATTTTATAACGTGTTTTCAGAAACACTCCTTGCACTAGAGAAAACGTTCTCTAATTTTCTTGGGAGAAGTAATATTGAAAGATGTTTTCAATTGTTTACTTTCCGAGAATCGGCTCACGTTGTTTAAACTCGAGAAAAATCTGTTCGCAGTTCATCTAAAGGCGTTCAGTTTCATCAGTGTGGCTTGTGTTGGCTTGTCAGTCTTCAATCAGTGGGGAGTTGAGTTGCACAGAATCACTTGACGACACTGAAGTCCTTCAAAGAACACAATATATACCATTGTACCAACTGGATTTCTCTGTAACACTGCGGGATATTCTTTACAATTTTAGCACTGAGTTTTGAGTGTGAGTGAACTTGAAACGTTCCTAAATATTCAATTTCAAACCAGTTTACCTTGTATTTGAATATTATATCATATAAAATTTCCTTTGGATTTTTTTTTGCAGGTAAAAGCATCTCCCGGCCACCTCCATTAGGTTATTTTTTTCCTTAGATCGATCACAATTCAATAAGATTCACAACCTTGAGCGGAATCGAATCAGTCAAGGCCCTGGAAGTTTATTTCCATGACAATGCAATACTGCATTTACTCTTCACTCTGCAGTTCAGAAACACACACTCACTCACTCATTATCTAGAATCAGGTAGTTTGTCTTGCATTTGAAACCCTCGATTTATCCTCTACATAGCCTTAAAGCCTCAAATCAGGTTTCTCTCTCCTCCTCAGGTAGGAATTTGCTCTTCCATTGGTTATATCAAGGGCATCCAGTTAATTACCATCAACTCCTTCAGTTGAAACACTTATCGGGGGGTAGTGCCAGTGCGGCTTTTATTTCAACGTGTTAGGGTTTTACCACTAAAAAGTAAAATAGAGATCAGGATTTCAATTGCACTGATGTCCAAGTTGATTTAGAAAAGTTGTAAATATAGATACAAGGAATGTTCCCGGACACAATAAATGTTGCTTACCTCCACTTAGCAGCTTCATGCCCAGCCACAGTTCCTCCTTGACCACAAACGATGTGTAATAGGTCACTACGTTGGGATGATTACACTGGCACATTGCTTGAATTTCTTTCTGTTTTGGAATAACAGCGCAGAATATGTATTTTTTTTATTTATATATTATTTTTTTTAAAAAAAACACAGGATGAGATCAAATGGGCCAAACTTCACTTCACTGCACTCTTATTGTTACAAACTACTTACGTTAACATCCTCTTTTCAGCAGAATTTAGGTTTGTTTCAAATTTACATAATGAGCCCCGGTAACCTCTTGGCCCACCAACCTCTTCTGTTTCTCCTTCAGACTCAACTGGGCAAAGCGGTACAATCATCACTCCCCCCTCACCCCCACACCCCTCCTGCAGCAAATGCATAAACAAAGAAATAAATGCTGATTTTACTGGAAATTATTTGCAACGGTTTCGTTTCTTAAAGAGGATTCACTGCTTAAGTATTTCAGCAGCTCACTGTGCGCTATTATTCGGGAGGACATTTATTGTTATAGAGCACTGTTGCCTGTAATTCCTCCCACTCGGATTAGCAATAGGAAGCAGAAGCTCATGACAAATGGAAGATAGCTCTGTATATCTTAATCTTACACAGAGTACGGTAAATAGAGTACTCTGGTTACTCGGGTTCTGTATCCCTTTGCTGCTGTTCGCACCAGAGATAAATTACTTGGGAGGGGGAACGAGGTAAACAGACTCTCACTCTTCCAGCTTCGGTGATGCATCTTAAGAACTAAAAGCCACAACATCAAAAGGCAAGGCTGCAAGGGTTATTATTGTTATTTATTATTATTAATCGACATGCACCCACCCTCCCACCAACCCTCCCTCCCTCCCTCCCTCCCTGCCTGCCTTCCACGCTCCCTGATCTCCCCCCCAAATCCCCCGACTGTCGCAGCTCCTCTCGAGACGTCCTGAAATTTTAGATGGAACTTTCTTGTGTAGCAAAAGAAAAAGGAAAAAAAAAAACGCGCGGGCGGGCGGGCGCGGGCGCGTACAAATTGACCAGTGCAGAATCAGCGTTTTTTTTGGTGGAGCCGCCGCCGCCGCTCCTCCGAGCGGTAGGCAGACAAGTGGAGTCCTGTAGCTCAGTGGTTAGAGCACTCGCTTTGCGAGTGAGAGACCTGAGTTCAATTCCAGGCAGAGGGCCAAACCTTGGGCAAGTTTCCTTACTCCACACAGAGCCTAATAATAATCCCTCCAAAACAAAAACAATAATAAATTGGTCATTTTCAATCTACGACTGTTTGTGGGACATTGCTGTGCGCCATTGGCTGCCGCGTTCGCCCACAAATATACACTCAATTCATTTTACAGTGCGTCCTGTGAAGCGCTTTGGGACGTCCTCCCGACGTGTGTGAAAAGCGCTATATCAAATGCGAGGATTATTATTATTATAAGACATCCCGGAGAGGCTTACCAGCAGCTCGTCCATACTGGTCTGACATTTCTCCAGGTTTATCCGTTTGATGGCCACGCGCTCCTGCTTGGGTGTGCAGAACGCCGCCTGCACCACGGCTGTGGCACCGCTACCTGCAAACGTCACCACACACACACACACAACCCGCACCGCGGTTTAGGACGGATGGGCCGCCTGGTATCCCTGTGGCTCTGCAGCGCTCCAGAGCGCGCGCGCGCACACAGGTACGCGCGCACGCGCACATACAGGTACGCGCGCGCGCACACATACAGGTACGCGCGCACGCGCACATACAGGTACGCGCGCGCACGCACACATACAGGTACGCGCGCGCACACACATACAGATACGCGCGCACGCACACATACAGATACGCGCGCACACACACATACAGGTACGCGCGCGCACGCACACATACAGGTACGCGCGCATGCACACATACAGGTACGCGCGCGCGCGCACACATACAGGTACGCGCGCGCACGCACACATACAGGTACGCGCGCGCACGCACACATACAGATACGCGCGCACGCACACATACAGGTACGCGCGCACGCACACATACAGATACGCGCGCACGCACACATACAGGTACGCGCGCACGCACACATACAGATACGCGCGCACGCACACATACAGGTACGCGCGCGCACGCACACATACAGATATGCGCGCACACACACACATACAGGTACGCGCGCACACATACAGGTACGCGCGCACGCACACATATACAGATACGCGCGCACACACACATACAGGTACGCGCGCACGCACACATATACAGATACGCGCGCACGCACACAGATGCACACGCACGCAGATACGCACACAGATATGCGCGCACACAC
Source organism: Callorhinchus milii (assembly GCF_018977255.1). Lineage (NCBI taxonomy): Eukaryota > Metazoa > Chordata > Chondrichthyes > Chimaeriformes > Callorhinchidae > Callorhinchus > Callorhinchus milii. The sequence continues at coordinate 29,537,766 of NW_024704747.1, read as the reverse complement.
AGATACGCACACAGATACGCACACACAGATACACACACACAAGTACACACACACACACAAGTACACACAAGTGCACACACACACACTCACACACAGTCACACACACACTCACACACTCACACTCACACACAGTCACACACACAAGTACACACAGGAACACAAGTACACACAGGGATACAAGTACTCACACACACTCACACACAGTCACACACACAGTCACACACTCACACACAGTCACACACACACACAGTCACACACAGTCACTCACTCACACGGGCACTGACCGATGACGTGTTGGAGCTGATAGGCCTCTCTGGTGTTGGGCCACAGGGCCGCACTGAGAGCCTCCGCCGCCATCACTCGGCCCCGGACCCCTCCCTCCCTCCCTCCCTCTGTCCCTCTGTCCCTCTCTGTGTCTCTGACCCCCTCTGACCCTCTGTCCCTCTGTCCCCCTCCGCTCTCTCTCTCTCTCTCTCTCCCCCTCTGTCCCTCTCTGTGTGTCACTGACCCCCCCCCCGGGCAGCGCCTGCGCACTCACTGCCACACACTGCCACAGCCACTGCCACACCGTGACCCCGAGAGGGAGTCACTGCGTGTGAGTGTGACTGTGTGTGTCACTGTGTGTCACTGTGTGTGTGAGTGTGTGACTGTGTGTGTGACTGTGTGTGTGAGTGTGTCACTGTGTGTGTGTGTGTGACTGTGTGTGTGAGTGTGTCACTGTGTGTGTGTGTGTGACTGTGTGTGTCACTGTGTGTGTGTGTGTGTGTCACTGTGTGTGTGAGTGTGTGACTGTGAGTGTGTGACTGTGTGTGTGTGTGACTGTCTGTGTGTGTGACTGTCTGTGTGTCACTGTGTGTGTGAGTGTGTGACTGTGTGTGTGTCACTGTGTGTGTGTGTGTGTGAGTGTGTGTGTGAGTGTGTGACTGTGTGTGTGTGTCTGTGTGTGAGTGTGTGACTGTGTGTGTGAGTGTGTGACTGTGTGTGTGACTGTGTGTGTGTGTGACTGTGTGTGTGTGTGTGTGTGTGTGTCTGTGTGTGTGATGGTCAGCAGTAGAGTAGACTGGCACCCACTCACACTCACTGGCTCAGTGTGCGCTCACACTCACTGGCTCGGTGTACGCTCACACTCACTGGCTCAGTGTGCGCTCACACTCACTGGCTCAGTGTGCGCTCACACTCACTGGCTCGGTGTGCGCTCACACTCACTGGCTCAGTGTGCGCTCACACTCACTGGCTCAGTGTGCGCTCACACTCACTGGCTCGGTGTGCGCTCACACTCACTGGCTCAGTGTGCGCTCACACTCACTGGCTCGGTGTGCGCTCACACTCACTGGCTCGGTGTGCGCTCACACTCACTGGCTCAGTGTGCGCTCACACTCACTGGCTCAGTGTGCGCTCACACTCACTGGCTCGGTGTGCGCTCACACTCACTGGCTCAGGTGTGCGCTCACACTCACTGGCTCGGTGTGCGCTCACACTCACTGGCTCGGTGTGCGCTCACACTCACTGGCTCGGTGTGCGCTCACACTCACTGGCTCGGTGTGCGCTCACACTCACTCACTGGCTCGGTGTGCGCTCACACTCACTGGCTCAGTGTGCGCTCACACACACTCACTGGCTCGGTGTGCGCTCACACTCACTCACTGGCTCGGTGTGCGCTCACACTCACTCACTGGCTCGGTGTGCGCTCACACTCACTGGCTCGGTGTGCGCTCACACACACTCACTGGCTCGGTGTGCGCTCACACTCACTGGCTCGGTGTGCGCTCACACACACTCACTGGCTCGGTGTGCGCTCACACTCACTGGCTCGGTGTGCGCTCACACTCACTCACTGGCTCGGTGTGCGCTCACACTCACTGGCTCGGTGTGCGCTCACACACTCACTGGCTCGGTGTGCGCTCACACTCACTGGCTCGGTGTGCGCTCACACTCACTGGCTCGGTGTGCGCTCACACTCACTGGCTCGGTGTGCCTCCACACTCACTGGCTCGGTGTGCGCTCACACTCACTGGCTCGGTGTGCGCTCACACTCACTGCTCGGTGTGCGCTCACACTCACTGGCTCGGTGTGCGCTCACACTCACTCACTGGCTCGGTGTGCGCTCACACTCACTGGCTCAGTGTGCGCTCACACACACTCACTGGCTCGGTGTGCGCTCACACTCACTGGCTCGGTGTGCGCTCACACACACTCACTGGCTCAGTGTGCGCTCACACACACTCACTGGCTCGGTGTGCGCTCACACTCACTGGCTCGGTGTGCGCTCACACTCACTGGCTCGGTGTGCGCTCACACTCACTGGCTCGGTGTGCGCTCACACTCACTGGCTCGGTGTGCGCTCACACTCACTGGCTCGGTGTGCGCTCACACTCACTGGCTCGGTGTGCGCTCTCCAGGCAGTGAGTGCTATGGGTGACAGAGCTCGGGAGCGTATCATGTCCAGTGACCCCCAGAGCAGCGCTGACCCGATCCCGAGGCCGAGCCCCACTGACGGCCATCACCAGCCCCCGGTCAGCGCGGACTGACCCTCCGGCACTGATTTGGTTTGAATCGAAATGCATCAAATAGATAAGATCGACCGCATTGTGGGGTGTGGGGGTGTGGGGGAACCCCACAATAAACACCATGTCGATTCCTTTACCTTAGGGTTCGTCCAAATTCCGATGAACAGCCCCTCGGTATCGGGTATTCCTGCTTTGTGTTCCTGGATTAAGATCGTGTTTCTTTATTTTTTTTAAAAAAAAAGAAAAATGCTGCGGTGGTTTATTATTATTATTATTGTTGTTGTTGTCCATCCGGTGTGGGTTTGCGTTGGCATCCGTTCGTTCCCACGTGACCACACTGGAGGGAGGGAGGGAGCGGTAAGTAGTGTTACACAAAACATCGCGGTTTATTATAAACAAATCAACGTTGTGTCACGTTGAGAAACCGGCAACAATCCCTTCGAATCGCAAGTGAAATAATAATGGTTTGGTCGCGCGATCCACCACTGTTTGTGGGGACGCAGCTGTGCGCAACTGGCTGCCCGGTTGCGCCCACAAATCACACAGTCACTGCATTGTACAGTACCTTCTGCGAAGCGCTTTGAGACGTCCCGAAGACCCGATAGGGCGCTGCATCAAAGGCAAGGATTGTTATTATTATTATATTCTAATGACCGCATATGATGTGAGTATAAGATGGTTTAAGTAAACAGCAGTAACAGATGTTTGCACAGATGATGCAAAATGCTTAGAAGTTTGAGGAGAGAGAAAAAACCACACAATGCGATTAAAAGCTGAGAAACCGAAGCTTGTTGGGAATTGAAAAAGTGATCTGTCATTGCAACCACTTCGCAAATATATTCTTCAATCGGTGGGAAAGATGTGGGATGCTATCAGTGGTTGATGATATTTATTGCAGGACATTTAGCCAAGAGGATAGTTCACACATAGCTGGAAACATTAGAAAATGTGTGTTTCCATTATTCCATTCTGAAATAACCCATTAAAGTCAAAAGATTTTCTTGAAAATGTATTGCATTTTGATTAAATGGCATTAACAGTACACAATAGTGTGTGTGTGTGTGTGTGTTATATGCAGTGCATCTTATTTGTTATTCCTATATATGTGCATATTATATAATGTATGTTATAGCTAATAATTCAAATAATAATCCTTGCATTTGACACAGCACCTTATCACGTCGCTGAGACGTCTCAAAGCGCTTCACAGGATACGCTGTAAAGTGAATTGACTGTATTGTGTGGGCAATGTGTATTATGTGTATTACGCGGCAGCCAATTGCACATAGCAGCATCGGTCCCACAAACAGTCCTGGATTAAGTGACGTTATTATTATTTCATAACAGGACAGACGTGAATGTTCAATTTGGACAACATTATAGAAGGTCCTACTGCGCACCTGACCCATTCTTCATCTTCTTTATAATGTGATTTTCTTGGCAATCCACTTTCAATGTCACCCCATAATTTCATTAAAACACCCATTAATAGATCCAGGCATATAGTTTGCACCATTTCTAAAGCTGTTAAGGCTTTGGAAACCATACATTAAAGATACAGCACTGAAAGCTGTCCCCATATCAGGTGTAAAAGCCCCTCTTTAGTTTTGATTGCTAACTGGTATATTTCATTCTGTCAGATGCTCATTTGGCTTTGGCACATAAATGGGGAACTGTATTTATTACTTTGGTTTCAATTAATTCGAAAAGCCTGTACTTGAGATGTGTTGCCTTTTTTGTGCTGCTATTACGTCACAGATATTTTGCAGAAAGAACTATGTTCCAAATTTTTTTTTTTTTAAAAAAAAGGGGCATTCAACAAGGAAAGCGCAAAGGCGAAGCCAGTGAATCAAACTGTTTAGCCAGGAACCCGGTTGTTGGTCGAATGGCGGATCGCTTTCCCGGGCGGGGGGGGCAATAAGCCCTTCGAAAAGAAATAATAATAATTTGGTCGCTCAAGCCACGACTGTTTGTGGGACGCTGCTGTGCGCCGTTGGCTGCCGCGTGCCACCCAGGCTTTGAGACGTCTCGAAGAGGTGATGAGGCGCTGCATCAAATGCGAGGATTATTATTACAATCATTATTAATATTACTACCACCTGCCTGGGGGTCGGTTGGCCTGGTTTCTTGAGCATTACTCAGCCTCACATTGGCTGGTGAGTTGGGGATGATCCTGGCACTGAGGTGTGTGGAGCTGGGAGCAGTGTTGGGGGTGGATGTGCAATCTGCAAACCATCCTGAACTGCTCTCTCCTCTCTCTCTCTCTCTCTCTGCTCTGTGCTGCGAGTGTGGAGAGTGTGCGACAGCTGTGAGAGCCAATCAGTCGGTACACAACACCAGAGGCTGTGTGTGTGACACTGTCCATTGGAGGCATTCGCTGTGTGTGTGTGTGAGAGAGAGAGAGAGAGAGACTGAGAGATAGAGACACAGAGGAGAGGACCAGAGACAGAGCATCTCTGAGCTCACAAGGGCTGTTGGGCTTAAGCTGTGACACCACACTCAGGCCAACAGCTCTCACAGGGAATAGGTGGGGACACTAACCCCCCCACCCCCCCACACAGAGAGCAGACAGGCACCCAGTGAACATGGCAGGCATCCTCGCCTGGTTCTGGAATGAAAGGTTCTGGCTCCCCCACAACGTTACGTGGGCAGATCTGAAGAGCACAGACGAGGCGACCTTCCCCCAAGCCGAGGACCTGTACCTGGCTCTCCCTCTGGCTTTCTGCATCTTCATGGCCCGCCTGGTGTTCGAAAGGTAAGGGGATGGGCAGAGGCACAGTGCCAGTGAGGGCTTGTGGCTGGTCCACAGCTGCAGACACAGACACAGACACAGACAGGGCCGGGGATGGCGAGGCACTGTGTGTGTGTGTGTGTAATGGAAATGCTCTGCTATGTGATGATGTTGGGATGTGCAGTTCTATGCTGTAGCTTTGCTTCTGCTGATGGTTAAATGATTAACACCCTGTGCTAATGCGATGGGCTGGGAATGTGTCAGGGAGGGAGGGAGGGAGGGAGGCTGTGGGCAAACATAGCTCAGGGAACTTGGTCAGTGTAACGTGACAGCCTCCAATCTGCCATTGATCGAGAAATATTTATTGCTCTTCCAAAAAAAACAACAGCCTTCCACCCCCCACCATCCCTCTCCTCCTCCCCCACCCCTCAGGTCAGGGAACATTACACCATACACTGTCTGGGTTGCAGTCTCTTGCTCACGATGTCCCTTCCCCAGCAGCAAGATATATAGATATATTTTTAAAACCAACCATTCTTTACCATGTTTTGCATTTATGATGGGTTTAAACGCCAAATGTTACACACTGTGGCTCAACTAACTGTGGTCTGTTCTGAAAAAAACAAACTGCATTGTTGCCCCATCTCAGTCCATCCTGTCTTGAAAGCATCATCAGTTGGTCCAATTTATGATGCGAGAATATTTTTATGGCATTTGGAATATTGGTCACTCCTGCAATAGAATTTATTTCCCACCTGTTATGTAATGGTTTTAAAACTACAGTGTAACACCAGTTGCAATATAATAATAATAATAATAATAATAATCCTTGCATTTGGTATAGCGCCTTATCACATCTTTGAGATGTCTCAAAGTGCTTCTCAGGATACACTGTAAAGTGTAGTGACTGTATATTTTGTGGGTGAGTATACAACAACAACAAGATTATATTTGTATAGATAACAACAGGCAGCTTTCAGGATGACCTAACAGACAAGGGAATTAATGGAAGTCCGATGACAATGGGACCCTTTAACAGTAATTATTCGAACAAAATCTACTGATACAACTGATAACAGTTTTCAAAACTGATGAATTAATGCCTCCTCCATAGGGCCAGTGGATAAGATGATTAAAGTACATTAGCAATGTCCAGGGATGAGTGCTTTTATATACAAAAGGTTGAAGTTAACTTGAAAGCTTAGAACTTTTAAACATGCCAAATGTGATCTGTTAGTTATTCTTCTGCCTTTGTTAATTAAAAAAAACTGCATTGCAAGAGATTTTCCTTTTTTGTTGACGTAGGATGTTATTAAAAAAATTGGGAGGTTTAAAAAGCTGAGTGATGGGACTTTATGTTTAACCTTAGCTCAGTTTAATGACTGGGGTTTGCTGTCTGATTTGAAGTCTGCCCTACTCTCAACATCTGCAGTACCAGGTACATCAGACTCTTAGAATCATAGAATCATACAGCACAGAAGGAGGCCATTTGGCCCATCGTGCCTGTGCCAGCTCTTTGAAAGAACTACCAACTAGTCCCACTCCCCCGCTCTTACCCCATAGCCCTGCACATGTTTCCTTTCACGATCCAGAATCACAATAAAGATCAAAAGAGAAGAGCATTTTTCCCATTAGATCTCATCCTTCCACAATACTCAACCTATCACTTCCCATTACAGCACCAAGCTGTGTTTCAAATGACTTCAGAGTAGCAGACTCTTTCACCCTTCACTGAAACCCATTCCAGTCATAAAGTTCCCTCCATGTAAAGAAATATGTCCTGGCGTCTCCTGTAATTGCTTTTTCATATCTCTGAACCCGTGTCCTCTTGTCCTGTTGGGATCTGAAAGTATTGTTTTAGGTTCGTTTAGCATCTTATTACCTTTATGAAGTGACTTCTCAAAATTTAATGAAACATAATAGACGATGAATAGACAGGTATAATGGATCTCTTGTCAAATACACGGTCACTACACTTTACAGTAAAAGCGTGTGAAAGTTTCGAGATGCTTCAGCGACTTGACAAGGCACTATATCAAACGCAAAGATTATCAAATGCAAGGTTTCTGTTCAATGTAGATCCTTACCTTATCTGATCACTCCTTCTGACTCAGCTGTTAACACTGGGGATCATCCTCATTGCTCTCCGAACACAGCATCGAGGGCAGGAAGATTGCCTGTGTAGAGATAAGGAATGTGTACAGTACTGTAGGTGCCACCTGACACTGTTTAGGTTCAGCGTGATCTCCAGCTCTGAACCTGATTAATTTAGCAAATAACCCAGCGACTTGTTTATTGCTGCCTTGCTCTGTTTTGACAGGTTGAGTGACAAGTCAACTCAACCCCCTATAGGTCATCTTCAGACTCCCCTCTGGCACGCTCTATCTCATTATATGTGTCTGCTACTTTCAATTCACAATCCCTGCATTTGATAATCTTTGCATTCAATATTGTACCTTGTCAAGTCGCCAAAACGTCTCAAAAACGCTTCACATGATTTTACTGTGATGTGTAGTGACTGTGTCTTTCAGAGGTGAAAAATCCATTATATCTGTGAGCGAGTTTCACCCACAAAATACACAGTCACTACACTTCACAGTGTATTCTGAGACATCTCGATGATGTGATCAAATTCCAGGATTATTATTATTATTATATCTGTATTCATCATCTGTTCTGTTATAATCTATTGTATTTTTATTCAATTTCTACTTGCAGTACCTTGCATTTATATTTATTGAAGTTAATTTGCCAATGTTCAGCCGAGGTGGATAACTGTGAAGCTTTTTATTATGAGTCCTAGGCTGCCTCCACTGATTCCCCATTTCCCCTAACTTAGTGTCATCACAAGCACTTCTCTAGTACGGCATCCCTCTGGAGGGAGTTTATTCTGATAGCCTGTTGTGTAACATCCTGAAGTGGTGCAAAGGGATTGTGAGATTTCATTAAGTACATTATGAGGACAATTCTTTGATCTTCTGCACAGAAATTGGCATTAGTTCTATGTCAGGATAGCCGAATAGGAGCTTTGCAATATCTTTTGAAACAACTATCCGAAATACTATGTTGTAGGTTAATCTTATATTGTGGGAACTGATATCTGGCGGTACGTTTAGCTAATCAGTTATGTAACATGACATCCGGTGCCTTGGATGCATGTTTGAGGTTTAATGTTATCAGAATAATAGTAGGTGAAGGCTGAAAATGATTGAATGTTTTCTCGCCACAGAAAGCGTCAACAAAACTAGGCCAAATGATTACCGTGAAGCAATTTGTGACAGAATATTTTTACTTTTGATTGTTTGGAAGATAGAATCCAACCATTGAATGACGCTCAGAAATCCTTAAAATGAACGAGGCTGGGACTTTCCGCAACAATGTCGTTCTGATGGTCGTTTTAGGAGCAGTTGTTATTGATCTTTGAGGATGGTTTTGGAAGAGTTAATTTGGTATTTAATGGGCGACACCATCACTTGGTAAAGTAACATTATTTGCTGAACGCCATTTTGAAGGCTGCCTCAGTTTCCCATAGCTCTCCCTCTGTAATTATGACAAATTGCTCATGAGCTGGAAGTGAAGAGAAAGAGAGAGAGAGAGGCGTGAAATTTTCAGTGGGAGAGAGAGAGAGAGAGAGAGAGAGAGGGTGGTGATAAAAAGAGGAGCAGAAAAAGCAATATTTAAAAATATATATATCTCAGCACATTCGTCAGATTTGCAGTGCCTGCCTGGCATGGATTTTCTACAAGATGCATTCGTAGCGAAAGAACAGAATGAACCAGTGATGTGGAGTCCTGTAGCTCAGTGGTTAGAGTACGCCTCACAAGCGAGAGGACCTGGGTTCGATTCCTGGGCAGGGCGAACATCGGGCAAGTTTGCTTCCTCCACACGCCTCTGTTCAATAGCAGTAAGCAGGTTGTTATTTGACTGTTAGTCGACTGGGGATTGCTTTCCTGAGGGTAATAAACCGTTCAAAAAATAAACAAAAACTAACAATAATTTGGCCACTCAATCCACGACTGTTTGTGGGACGCTGCTGAGCGCAATTGGCTGCCGCGTTTTATCCACAACTATACAATCGATTCACTTTACAGTGTATTCTGTGAAGCGCTTTGAGACGTTTCGAAGACGTGGTGAGGCGCTGTATCAAATGCAAGGATTACTATTATTATGAAGAAACTGTGCAGGAGTTTGGATTGGAGGTGAGGAAGAGAGGTGGAATATACATCTATCTACCAGACTGATTGTGGATGTAGGGAGACAGATCGTCAAGTTATTCAGGGTTAATTGAGTGAGCAAAGCAAAGGAGAAGTGGAGGTACTGTTGATGGTGAGCGTTTGAAATCACTGAGATGAAATAATGATTTCAGCAGAGGGGAAGTTACACCTAATAGATTTGATTTGGCCTGACAGGAAGCTAAAATGTACTGAAGAACTATTATGACTGTGTGTGTGTGTGTGTGTGAGAGAGAGAAAGCAACAGCGGGTGAATTTTATGAGATGAGAATGAGCTATTTTTAGCAACAGGAGGTCAAAGTTTGGTGATTCAAAGGAGCTGAAGTGTGCCGGCATCAATCTCGTTTGGATTGGCAGGTATACCTAACAGGATATGTCTAGGTACAATAAATAACTGGGGAAAAGACAAGGAAAATTACATTCAGCCCAACCCGTCCTTGCTCGTATTTACACTCAACATGAGCCTCTCCCCTTTCCTATTCCCCCCTTCTCCACCCCTCTATTCCTTGTTCCCTCATGTTCCTCTTAAATACATTGATGTTTTTTGCTTCCAGCAGTGATCTCCACATTCCCACCACCCTCTACATCTCCTAATTCTTTGCTACTTTAATCTGCTACTAGCTGTTTTATATCTTTGCTCCCTATTAAACATTGTTTTTTCTGGAGTAATTTTACTTTACGGAAAATTATTTTTCCGTAAACAGTTTCATCCTGTGTAAAGGAACAGTTTCATCCTGTGTTATATTAATATAGATATGTATAGAGTAATTATTTTTGTACTTGGTATTTACTGTTTTAATTGAGATGATTGTTTGCCTGGCAGTTTCTTAGAGGGAACTGGAATCTGTTAGGCACAGTAATTACATAACTGTTTAGGTCTTCAGCTTTTACAATTCCCTGACACAGGAATTCTTCAGCAAGAGTTAGAAGTCAAGAACTGAGATAAACTACAACATAATTTATAAAACCGTCTAAAACCTTTTCACAGATAAGAAGGCACACCTGATTCCTTCAGATTAACAAAGGGATTTATCGATGTATTACGTAGCGTGGATTATATTGTTCTGATAAATGGATGACATTGTGTAAAACTGATCTTACGTGTATCTAAGAAGATAATTAACCTCGGTACATGGTTCAGAACAGAACCTCTGGAGGATTAAAGGAATAAGTGTACAAATCCATCATTGCGTTGGATATTGCTCTGCATATTTAAGACATGGTGAAACGAGGAACTTTACAAAGACAAATCAAACCTTGAGTGCACTTGAAAACATTTGACACATTTTTGTTTACTTTGAGGTATAATAATAATCTATGGTGTGGATTAAATATAACATGCTAAACACATTTTGTTATGACTCAACTATAAGCTCTGCAGCTATTAATAATGGTATAGTCATGGCCAACTACTGTATTATTAACATAATGCTGCACATCGGTATCAGAGCAATGCTTGTTTGTCAGCCTCAGTAGCAATTATTAGTAAATACATAACACATACATTGTAGAAGATTTGCAGGAGTGGTCGTAGTAAAAATAATAAATAATAATAATCCTTGCCTTTGATATAGCCCTTTCTCACGTCATTGAGACAGTATAGGATTCCCGACCCCTCTATTAATTGACCCTCGCTGATGTATTGATGGTTATCATGAATGTTCCTGTATGATTTAGGATAGAGTTAGAGACATCAATCTAATTAAAGCACAAGGTGTAACTCATTTCCATAACACTACTAAATCCCCTATTCTGTCATAAGTATTTTGTCTCGTTCATTATAGCCAGATTTGATACAAAACAGATCTTTCAGGCTAGCTAACTGGTTGGTTTCATTTCACTAACCATACAATTTGAGAAAACATAATTCTTTAATGCATTAACTTGTATGCAGTGGGTAGTGGCTGTTTACCAGTGACGTTTAGTGGTAGAATCTGTTTCATAAGTTTGATGTGTCCCCTATAATAATAGTAATAATAATAATAACAATAACACACAGCAATTCACTTACAGTATATTCTGTGAAGCGCTTTGAGACAACTCGAAGACGTGATCGGGTGCTATATCAAATGCAAGGATTGTTATTCTTACGATAAGTTAGCTGATCTCATCCAGGAGGCAGTGTCACTATTACACTTGCCCTCATCAAAGTCATGAGGCGTGGGGGGGAAAATCAGCCAGGAATCTCCCTCTTATCCCTCTCATCTCCCTCCCTCTCGAATCCTACCCCGTGTCTCTTGCTCAAAAGGCACACAGTACTGAACGTGGGAACTTGGTGACGGGATTGGGTTTGGCTCTGCTGTCACTCCTGACTGTGCAGCCTCACACATGAGTGGTCACTGGGACACCCTCCCCGGGAACCCATATGCCTGTGTAACTCCACTTGCAGGAGAGGAAGGGTTAGTAAGGGAAGAACATGAGGATTACATTATATTTGTATATGGATTAGATATAAATAATATGTGGATTGGCAGATCGTTCTCAGGGGGTAACAATCCCTTACAAAAAATTTTTAGTTTGTGGTCACTCAATCCACGACTGTTTGTGGGACGCTGCTGTGCGCAATTGGCTGCCATTTTTCGCCCACAAAATATACAGTCACTTCACTTTACATTTCATTCTGTGAAGCGCTTTGAGACGTGTCAAAGACATGATAAGGTGCTGTATCAAATGCAAAGATTATTATTATTATTATTATTATTATCCACACTCAATATACACTTTGTCTATTCAGAGATGGATGTTTGCTTGCTCTCAATGCATAGTGAGTAGTTACAATTACTGAGAAGTTTATCACAACAAATATAAAGAATTTCACACCTCGCAGTGCTGCCAATGGTACTCACTACTTGATATCAAATGGGCAAATTTCAACTTTGAATAAAGCTGTAACTCAGCCATCAGAACAGCAAACAATATGCATAATCCTTTTTTATGCAATTGTACTATTATAATTGTCTAATATGAAGTACTGAGCAGACCTACAAATACTGTGTGTGTATACATACACATATATATATCCCCTAATATGCTACCCTTTTGCAGCTGCCATGAATTAGGGAAAGTTATCCTGCTTTTCGTGTTGCAGAATGTGTAAACAAAAATGATTTCCACTGATCTGACAGCACATGAAAAAGCACTGGGACATTCAGTAGACTCTTCGCGCGCTGTGTGTGAAGACTGAAAGCTTATAGGTTTATAAGATGATAAAAATGCTTTTCTGCAGCGTTTGACAAGATTTCAATGATGCTTATTAACTTGTGCCAGAGCCCAGTGATAGCGATCTGTGGATATCTTACCTCATGCGGTTTACCTCCTGGTAAAATCAGCTTCGAGCTATATCATTCAGTAAATAATTAATTTGCAACAGTGCGTATGGTCCAGTGAAGCATCCAGTTTTCACCCTTTGTAACCTACTAGCTTTCCACAAGCTGAGAAACGGGGGGACTCAAACCAAAAGCTTTGTGTTTTTTTTAAAAAAAGGGAATGGGAAGGAGGTCTCTTTTCCCAACTTTTTTCCACTGTTTGTGGGACGTCACTGTGCGCAGTTGGCTGGCCCATTTCACCCACAATACATACCGTCAATTCGCTTTACAGTATATTCTGTGAAGCGCTTGGAAATGTCTCAAATGTAAGGATTATTATTATTATTATTTCTTCACCGTTGGAAGGGGAAATGGCCACACACTTGCTTAGCTCTTTGTCAAAGCCTCTTGCAGAAGGTCCTGGATGAAGCCTCTCAGACACGAATACGTAATTTAAAGAAACGAATGATGCAGATGGTGCTCAGTAATGCTGCGTGTGTCTGCGTTATTGGACTTGAGGCTCTGGCAAATGGTTTTGAACACAGTGCAGCGTAAGACACAAAATGTTTGCATCTGGTGTTTATCCTACACTGGCGCTTTGAGACGTCTCGAAGACGTGATAATGCGCTATATCAAATGCAAGGATTATTATTATTATTACACAAGCAAATTAGGCTCTAAAGAGAACAATACATAGCTCAGCCACAGCGAAGGCAACACTCACACTTATCCATACTCAGAGGATGAGGGCAATAATCATAAATACTTTCTCTTACAGATAATACATTAAATAAGATAATCAGCTAATGCATGCCTCATTCCATTGAGTACACACAGTTATGCTGTAGTCTGATACTTGATCAACTTAAATCCATTAAGGGTTAGGGGGTCAGTCACCTGGGTGGGAAATACTGCTTCTCAGAAAGCCCTCAAGGGAAATTAAACACAGCAATAGCTCAGCCAAGTAAAAGCGAATGAAGATAATCCCTAGTGAGACAGCCTCCAAAATGTCTGTATAACAAACACCAAGACAATGGCTGATACTGCTTGGAAACAGAGTTCAAAAAGGGGGAAGAATTTTCCGTATTCATCTGAATAAATTTACACAGTACTTGCATATTTAATACCCACAGAATTGTGATGATGTGTTCCTGCTCAAACCGAGATTATTGTACAAGCCACGCACAAACATGTTGACAGGATATTTTAGCAGGTAAGGTTTGTGTTTCTGGAGACTGGCCATTTTATGCTTTGAATGGAGTCATTGTTCTTGCAAAAACAAAATAATTAAACGCACAGAAACCTGCAGTTCCTCCAAGTCACTCCTTGACCCTTTTCTCAAAGTTTAGTGACCCCATCAATCTGAGGTTGTGACCATCAACAGTTAATATTATTATTATTTATTTATTGTAAGCTTCTTGTTACTACTACTAATAATAATGCTTGCCAATCTAGACATGTTAAATGAAAATGTACAATTGTTGCTCGGAAACCACTTTTCACCTACAAAATACACAGTCATTACACTCTGCAGTAAATCCTGTGGAGGACTTTGAGATCCTTTGATGATAAATTAATAAACTATGTTGAATGCAAGTATGTTATTTTTAGGAAAAGTAATTTTAATAACAAAAATAGTTAAGGTAAAAAAAATTCCGAACAATCCACGGTGGAACTATATGGCTGTATTTAGCCTTATAGACCAATTATAATTGTGTCTATATATATTCTATATACTGTCCATTATATATACACAATTATAATTGTTATCTATAACAATCTATATCATGGAGTCCTGTAGCTTAGTGGTTAGAGCACTCGCCTCGCAAGTGAGAGGTCCTGGGTTCGGTTCCCGGCAGATGTTCCGTGTGACGTTAAAGGAGGAACAAAAAAATTGAAGGAACAGGTGAGATACTGTAAAGTAGGACATTTTTCTGGGAGTTTTGACTGGAGTGATTTGCTTGTAGTCAATTTAACTGCAATAGGTTTGTGATGGACTCAAAGGGTGTTTCATTGGAGTTAATTAAAGGAGGAAGTAATTAAAGCCGGTATATTCCCAGATACCTACTGCAATCACAAGCAGAATAGTCACTGTAGAAGATGTGGCAGAAATACATTGCTGACAGGAACAGGAGGAGGCCATTCAGCCCCTTGAACCTGTTCCGCCATTCTATAAGATCACGGCTGATCTGTACCGCAACTCCAATCACCCGCTCTTGCCTCATATCCCTTGACACTCTGACCTCTTTCCACCTCGGGCTTGAAAATTTTAATGGGTCCAGTATCCACAGCCTTCTGGGGAAGAGAGTTCCAGATTTCCACCACCCTTTGTGCTCACGTGTGTCGGTGTGCTCTGCAAGTGAATGCGACTATTTTCAAATGTTAATAGTATCCATGCCCTAGCATCCGGAAATATCATCCCTTTTAGGTCATGGACCGGTTATACCTTTGAACATGTGAGAAATGGTCACTGAGAGATGGATTTTGTTTGCGATGTTTCACAACACGTTTCCTTAAACTGCTAATTAAAATTGATTCCATAAAATTTATCGTTACAGCATGCTCATTTTAATTTGCGTAAGCTTGCTATTCTAACATTGATTATCTTGCTTGCTGTGTTATTATTATTATTATTATTATTAACAACATTTCTCTTGTTGGTGCAGTGTTTTTAATCCCACATTTACAATTTCAATCTCCCTAATGTGTGTGTATAGGTCTGCTTCCCGCTGTTCTATAATATCAACGTGTAGAATTTGCGATCAGCAGGTCAGATTCTTCCTGTGTGTCACTAATGCTGAGTGCAGCAGCCAGAAAAGTGCTCAGAAACTACTCTGAGAGCTGATGCTCCCCGACCATAGGCAATAGTGTATTTTTAATATTGTTCATTTATTATTTACTTCATTTTGTGCATAAAGATAGTACTTTACACTTCAGCTCTGTTCTGTTACTTAATACTAAGTACTGATTAATACTATCCGTATTAATGTTTGATCTTGTAAGTTTTCCAACTATTTATTAGTCTAATTTGTTTTTCTGGCCGCAGTGCGGGTTATAGAATAGAATCATAGAATATTACAGCACAGAACGAGGCCATTCGACCCATCGTGCCTGTGTCTGCTCTTTGGAAAAGCTACCAACTAGTCCTACTCCCCCGCTCATTCCCCGTAACCTTGCAATTTTTTCCTTTTCAAGTACCTATCTAATTCCCCTTTGAAAGCTGCTTCCACCACCTTCTCAGGCAATGTGTTCCAGACCGTAACATCTCTCTGGGTAAAACAATTTCTCCTCGGCACCCCTCTGACTCTTTTGCCAATTATCTTAAATCTGTGTTCCCTTCTGAATGTATGGACGGAAGGGGAATGTACCAGCTTGGGTTTTTTTCCAAGTGAAAGAGCACGAGGCTACCGAGAACTGAGCACAAATCATCTCTAAATTCAAAGTTTCAGACAGAAAGGCAACGATGATGACTGTCCTTTGAGACTAGAATTGAGGCATATGAATTCATAGCAGAGCTTCACAACTGCACACAGACCGTCTTCTAGTTGACCTAGCATTGCTTCATGCTGACCCTGGGGGTGAGTTTGTAGGATTAGCAAAAGGATTTCCAAATAATGAATCCAGTGTGCACCCAGATACATCGCTTACTGACCTCACTGAACATCAGTCTCTTTCCCAAGTCAGGAGAGTTCAAAGGAGTTCAAAACTGGAGATCGATAGATATTAGTGTCAGAGATGAGTTACGACACACTGATGTGAGGCGCATCTGTATGTATATGTGCCAGATTTGCTGGTAATTTTATGAATTCCACGTTTGGGATAAACACTTTGAAAGACTAGTCAGTTTTTCAAGACTGATGTTACAAAGCTTTGCAAACACATATCCCCCATCTTCCAAATTAATTTTTAATGGATTAGACGTGTGCCACAAAGGAAGGTAACACTTTGTATGCTATCAGATAACCTTTCATTTTGATAAGAAGTCAGGAAATACAATCAACCTTTGTTATATGTGATTCGACAGCCTTTATTATTTTTATTATAAATATAAAGTTGCACAAAACCTGATTACTTTGAAGAGGCCTCACTATTTATGAAAGAATCAGGACACGGGAGAAATGTATATATAGGACAGGGAAGTGCATAAAGTAAAGTTGCCTACGCTAGAGGTTTACGCGACAGAACAAAAGAAGCCACGTGACTCAGGAGACAAAATAATGATCTGATTTTGGGAACAGTTTCAAAATTGTTGGCCATGACATCATTCAGTCTCACATGCGATCATGC
The DNA here is from genome assembly GCF_018977255.1 of Callorhinchus milii. Classification (NCBI taxonomy): domain Eukaryota; kingdom Metazoa; phylum Chordata; class Chondrichthyes; order Chimaeriformes; family Callorhinchidae; genus Callorhinchus; species Callorhinchus milii. Next base: position 29,520,704 of record NW_024704747.1, on the reverse strand, counting down.
TATTCCTCTTTATGTGACGTTACTTAGATTTGATGAACATTCGTCATTTGGAGATGATGGAATGACCGTATATTCAAAGAGCAAACTGGCACAAATGCTGTTTTATTTGACAGCATCATTAGAGGCTTTGACCCAACAGTATGGATTAGCCCACCTTGCTGTTGGTGGAGTGACACACGGATGCACGACTGTTGTTACTTGAAAGAATTTGGCGGTGGGGGGCAAAGAAAGGCCACGGAACCTGATTTTCATTTGCCCCAGGGGGAAGGGGGCAATTAAAGGGGCCATAATTTGAGAATTTCATTTAAAATGGGAGCGGCCAGTGGAGACGAGAATATTAAAGATGTAGCCAGACTTGTACAATCCAGTTAGTGGGATCTGCAGCAGAAACAAAACTTAATGATTCAGCAATCGCAGTGCGTGAGAGGAATGAAGGTTGTGTGTATGGAGTGCGTTCAATCTGACACATGTCGTGAAATGATTCGAAAAAGAAGTAATAGGCTTGGATGACGAGTGATGGAGTTGATCGATGTGGAGAGGACCAAAGTGGAGAAGATGAGAGGGTTGAGATCTCTGCAACAAATAGAACATTTCTAATCTAGACGTTAACTTGCGATTGTTGCCTCAAAAAAGACACACACACAATGCTTTATATTGCTTAGATACCAAACAGTACAGAGAAAGTAGGGCAGAACTGACACACTATCCCAATGACAGATTGCATCGAAGCCTAAATGTAACCCACTGCAACAATGGCAGCATCTTCAAGATTATACTGTGGAACATTTTAGAGGAAATTTTAATTGTTTTTCTGATTTTGTGCCATAATTTTGCCTACTGGATCTCTGTGATATTTGCATACATAGACATAGTTCAACACTTGTCAAAATACTTTACATAGAGGAGTTTTCTGAGTTTACTTTGGGGATATTGGCTTAACTCAATAAATCTTGAGAGGTGAGTCCCTGCTCACAAACAGTAATCGAGGCCTTGCCAAACTCTTTGGGCCAAACAGGCTTTTAAATTGTAATAATAAATAGTAATACTTGCATTTGATACAGCGCCTTATTATGTCTTCGAGACGTTTCAAAGCGCGTCACAAATTATACTGTAAAATGAATTGACAGTATATTTTGTGGGCGAAACACGGCAGCCAAATGCGCACAGCAGCGTCTCCACAAACGGTTAGTGGATTAAGATATATTAAGATAATGGTCATATATCAGTTGTCAAGTTCAACAGCTCCCTTCTCCTCTGCCCTCAAGCCAGTCCTTCACTTTGAAGAGCTCCAGTGTAGAGCTTCACTCAGACTCTGTGTTTCACTCGAACTTGGCATTTATCTAATTGCTGCGGATCTCTCCATGTAAGGCCACCCAACCTCTGTACAATTTCAGACAACCTTGGGACTTGATCTTGTTATTAGGAGCAAAGCCCTACATTTTTAATGTAATGTAGAGTTAGATACATAAAGAAATCTTGGGGGGGATTTGGATGTGTAAGCAGACTGGATGAATTGTTGGTCTTCTCTTGAAATTGTCGCTCTGTTTTTAACAATCCGGAACAGTTTTGTGAACTGATTTATAAGCTGAAGAGCCTGAATATAGTACACACTCTCCAGAAAGCTGCTTTTAATAGTTCATCCCAGGATTAGTAGAATTTCTTTTTTTTTAAAAAAAAAGAAAAAGATGTTAACATATCGAATTTTAGCTTGAGGTAACTCCTCTTAATACAGCACTCAAGCTTCTTCGGCCATGCGTGGGCATAATCTGCGTGTTTGCCTTGCTGAGAAGTATATAAGCGCTTTGTGTTTGACATTCATAATTACTTATTCCACCCACAACACTTCTCGGTGCCTTTGGACACAACTTGGGTCTTGAGTCATGGCCCCTTGCTATTATAGGTGTGGGCTTAACTCGTCTGAATACTGATTGACAGCTTGTACCTGCAGTCTCTCTGCTCATTTATTTCTCAGCTCCACAGTTATTAGACGAAATATCTGAAATCAACCACCTCCTCAATAATGCATGCTTTATGGTTTCTGTACTTACATTTTATTAACTCGCCAATGGTAGAGCGTAAAATATATTCAAAGTTTCGCATTCGCTTGGAAGCTGCCCTCGTTTGTGCAACTGTGCGTCACTGTGTCTAATACTGTGCCTTTGTGCTAGAGAACATCGCTAGTATCTCAATGAGGTCCAATCAGTGGCAATTTGTAAGTAGAGTCCTTTAGCTCAGTGGTTAGAAATTCTACTAATCCTGGGATGAACTCGCCTCGCAAGTGAGAGTTCCTGGGTTCGATTCCCGGGCAGGGCGAAACGTTGGGCAAGTTTCCTTGTCCAACTCCGCACTACTCTGTTTACCCAGTTGTTAGTAGATTGGCGAATCGCTTTTCCGGGGGTAATCATCTCTTTTAAAAAAAATAATAATTTGGTCACTAAATCCACGACTGTGTGTGGGACGCTGCTGTGCGCATTGGCTGCTGCGTTTCGCCCACAAAATATACAGTCAATTCACTTGACAGTATATGCTGTGAAGCGCTTTCAGACGTCTCAAAGACATGATAATGCACTATCAAATGCAAGGATTATTATGTATTTTAACACTTTCCATTAACTCCTTAAAAGCCATTAATAACTACAACAACAACAACTTGCATTTTTATAACACCATTAACACCGTGTGTAATCTCGGAGTGCTGAAAATACCCTGACAAATTCAAATGTTATTGTTTTACGAAATTCCAGGTAGCCATCACTAAGATTTGATTTAAAGTCTATTATATCAGAGCCTGAACAAAAATCCTAGAGCCATTTTATCTTGTCGTGTCATTGTCATTTATCTGATAAATGGCAGTGCTGTGATTGGATTGGGACTATAGTGAAAATGTACCACAACTTCAGGACAGTTCAGTAAAGGACAAACAGAAGGTTATATTGATTATTTTTTTAAAAAAGACAGTGTGTGGAATTCGCTCTGTTTAATCCAGGTTTTTCACACGGGCATAATGTGTAAGGCTGAACTGAAACTTGAATTCTTTCTGAATTAATAAGTCTCTTCATAATTTATGTGTTGTCACAGGTTCATTGCCAAGCCTTGTGCCTTAGGCCTCAAAATCCAAGCCAATGGACCACAGAAAGCTCAGCCAAACGCTATTCTGGAAAAAGTATTTACTGCTATTACAAAGGCAAGTATCTTCAAAATATAAACTAACAATAGTTATTTAGAAAAAAGTATCACTTCTACACATTTTGGCCCTGCATTTATATTTCAATATTTGGGGTCTGAATGCATTTAGGAAAACCGTAATTGTAACTTCTGTATTTTAGTCCTTCAGTTCATTCCTAAGTTCTCAATTTAAATAATTCTAAATTCTCCATGTCTTGATAAGGTGCTATATCAAATGCAAGGATTATTATTATTACCAACATTGGAAAAATTCTGAGATCGTATTTCCAGGATAGACATTGCGTATGTTCTCCTGTTCTCTTTCTATTTGGTCACTGATAGTTAAAGAAAATTCCTAACTCTTTTTTTTTTAACTTCCATTTAGCATCCAGACGAGAAGCGACTGGAAGGACTGTCCAAACAGCTGGATTGGGATGTGTGTACAATCCAGCGCTGGTTTCGGCAAAGGAGGAACCAAGAGAAGCCCAGCACCCTTACCAAATTCTGTGAGAGCATGTACGCATATAATCTGCTGTGTTTTAATCATACAGACACCAAACAAGAGCCCAACAGTGGCCAAACAGGGGCTTAATTATTTGGGGTTGCCAAAGCCACGGTTGACAAGATTCATAAACAGCGACTCAGTCACTCACAGGGAACATCACCAATAATTGCCAGTCCATCCCGGCTGACTATAGGGATCCGTCCTCTAAACAACAACAACAAATTAAATGTGAATATCGCTTTTCATGTCGGGAGGATGTCCGAGGCCCTGCCGGACAGTCAGGGATTTGGACCTGAGCTGGTTGGCGGGGGTGGGGGAGGCGGTTGGGATCAGAAGGGAAGAGTGGAGGGCAGGGAAGGTAGAGGTAGGAGGGTGGTCGGAGGTGCGGTAGAAGAGGAGGGTCTTGAGACATGCCTGAAAGGAGGCCAGGGAGGGAGCGACATGAAGAGACTGTGGGATGGAGTTCCAGGGAGTTGGGGCAGAGGGCTGAAGACCCGACTGCCGGAGCCTGCTGAGCGGAGGGAGCGAGCAGGTTGATAAAGCATCAGGTGTAGACTGGAGGCATCTGTCAATGGGCTATGATGATGAACTGTAGGTTGTTTGCAAGATTCCGCATGAACATGAGATGCTACTTGACAATCCCCTTGTGAACCATCATTTTTAAAACCCCAATATGTCAATCAGTCTCCTGCCTATTCATGATTTCTCAAAGAGCCTATGATGTTACTGGGGTAGGTGAGGATACAACCAAAGCAATCAAAGGAATGTTCCTTTTTCTCAGTAAAATTGCCATGTTGGAAAGCACTGAAGTGGGTGACAGCCACTGTGACCTAATTTCTTCAAACCTGTTCCAGAAAACTGACCTTAATCCCTGGAATAAGGTTGGTTTAATGCCAGAAGTCAGTAGATACAAGTCCAAGCTGTTTTTTGAAGGGACTATTATCCCAGGAAAAATGAGCCACCATTCGAATAGCAGTTGGCTTCCTGCTGGGTAAACAGAGGCGTGTGTATGGGGTATGGAAACTTGCCCAACGTTTCACGCTGCCCGGGAATCGAACCCACATCCTATCGCTTGTGAGGCGAGTGCTCTAACCACTGAGCTACAGAACTCCACACGCCTAACTTCTGTGCCTCAGCTGAATGGAAGCCAACAGGATTCACAAATGAAGTGCACTTTTCCTAGCAACAATCACAAATCTGATTGCTTTACAGGGGAAATTGCAAATCTAGACGACTTAAACCTTAATTTAAAATAAAACCGGCCAATAGACTGGGAATCGCTTGTCAGCCATCACTTCTGAAACAGGTCTTAAGACGAACTATGAGAGATAGTCAGATCTGTTGGTCACAGTGTTCTGAATTCTTTGCTCTTTTGTGTTTCTGTCACACTTAGCCTGTTTGCTATTAAGCCATGTCACATTCAAACCATGTTAGAGCCAGAAGGAATCGAAAAACATAATTTGCAATACGACAGCAGCATTGAGGACATTAAAAGCCTTCTGATGATTTCTGTCGTCTGTTTGAATATCTAATAATAATCCTTGCATTTGATATTGCGCCTTATCACGTCCTTGAACGTCTCAAAGTGCTTCACAGAATACACTGTAAAGTAGATCGATTGTGTATTTTGAAGTGTCCCCCTTTGGCTTAACCTGAAGGTGGAGGCAGGTTAGGACTAAATCAGAATATCAGGAACACATTTCTCTCATGCAGATTTTGATTAAAAATAGCTGCAGTAAATACACAAAGAAATGGTAACCGATTTCTTCACTAATTCATGCTGTATTTACAGTGGTGGCCTGACAGGATTATTATTGATTTGAAATGTGCGTTAATAAACAATGCAGATCTCTTTGAGGGAAACGTGGTCTGCATAGAGTGAGCTTAACATGATATAATTACAAGAATTATTTATGTCATACTATTCCACCCTGCCTTGTATTCTGAAACCATTATATTATCAATACAAGTAATAGAAAATGCTATTTTATTTTATTGCTGTTTTATTTTATTGCTATTTTATTTCAGACCAACTTACTCGTAAGCACAGACCATATATTAATGTACATCACATTGTTATGTGAAGCAACTTTCAGCCTCTACAGGATTTTTTTTTACCCAATTTGAGTTAATATTAATAATTACAGGTGGTTACACCTCCAGCAATAATATATTTTAATAACTTGTCATTTGCTTGCAGTTAGTTTACTTTACCAGATCCCTGGCTTTCTGCACTCCAAATACTAAAACAAGGATAAATAATGTCGGGATTCTTGCTAGCTCCTGCTTTAGCATCTCCTGAATTATCCATTATACAGTGTATTTATATCGAGTGCGAGGCAAGGAGATAGGAATTTACATTAGCACTGCAATAAATTATTGAAATACACTCCTTTTAGGAACATTAATTTAAGCAGTTCTTCAGACTGAGAGAGCGAGAGCACATTTCTTGCGTTTCACACGCCTGAATACATTTTTTTATACATAAAATACTCCTGTTTTTTTAAAAAAAATATGTACCAGAAGTCCGTAGCATTGAACAAGTGGTCAGGCAATCAATAACACTTAGTTTTATCTAAGTGTTTTTTCAACCCATATACGGAAACAATGGACAACTTTCTTCCCGTTTCTAACCTGTGTGAAGGCTAATTTGCTCATTTTTAATCAAGATGCTTGTCTTAATAAGAATAATCTTTGCGTTTGCTATAGTGCCTTATCATGTCTTTGAGACGTCTCAAAGCGCTTCACAGGATATACTGTAAAGTGAACTCCTTCCTTGTTCAGTGACTTTGAAGGCCATCCTCGTGGACAGCCTTTCGTGTTCTAGTATTGTAATTAGAAAGCATAATTAGGCAAAGTCAATGTTACAAGGTGATGTGTGTGATTATGTTTTTTACCCAAATGTTTCTGTATTAATCAGCTACATCCCTTACTAACGTACCCTATGCATCCATCCATCTGGGCTTGAGCTCAGGAAGTGATAGCTGCCAAATAAATACCATGATTTTGTCAAATGAAGTTTTTTTGCATTTGAAATTTTGCATGAGGTTTATTGGCTGCACACCATATTCTTGGTGCTAATTCTCCTGATTTACAGTAGCTTCCAATGAAGTATATTTTGAACAGTATATTGCAGAGATAGGCAGAGTAGCTCATCCATCAACTTTTAAGCACTACAACACTGCTAAGAATTCTGAAACATCCTGTTATTCCTTACGTTTTTAATTATGCTTAATAATGTGCAGTCAGAAGGACATTGGGGTTTTTTTTGTGTACGTGTAATTTATTCAACTGGATGGACCTTGGTCTTCTTTCGTCAAGCAAATTATGTTCTCAGCATAGTCCACTTGCATACAGTGAAACTTACAAGCCAGTTGTTATAGCAATATAGAATTTACCTGAGCAAAAAGGTGAACTCTTCAAGTTGTCATATGAGGGTTTTTGCATAGACAGAAGTGCTCAGTCAGCAGATGACAGGCACACTGCACAAGTAGTTCTTTACAATAAGCTCTTCTTCAACCAAAATCATGCGAAGAGCAAACTGAAATGACACACATTACAATATACCAATGATAGGCCGAACGTAGGAGCAGCGAATGCCAAGTAATTAAACAGGACCGATAATTCTATTAATTCCGTATCTTTACCGAGCGACTGACAATGATGGAGTTTCTCGAATAATCATTTTCTAAAAACAATGTTCGTGATAAGAATTTGACAAAAGTAACTGAAAATAACAGTGAACTCAAATAATGCATTTCAGAGAAACCTTACACTACCAGGACATTTTGCAAGAGAAGCATTTCAGTCAAAAGTGCATCTTGTTTATTCCCCAAGCGTTTACTACTGAATTATTCAGATAGCAAGGAAATGAAATGCTGACTCAATTGATGGCCTCAAAATAATCTTTAATTACCTTGTCACGATGGTTTACATTTTTAACTTAATTTTACAAATATTTATTTTCGGAATCCAGGACAAAATGGTTTAAAACAATGTTTCCTTTCATTTTAAAAAAAATATTTTTTTCTCTCTCCTTTTCTGCTCTCTTCCTTTGAAGGTGACCGTTTGACGTGGAGGATGGCTGTTTGCCTCCCAGTCCCAAACCCAAATGGCTCACGTGAGCCTAAAAAAAATAATTTGGCCATTCAACCCACGACTGTTTGTGGGACAGACGCTGCTGTGCGCAATTGGCTGCCGTGTTTTGCCCACAAAGTACAGTCAATCCACTTTACAGTGTATTCTATGAAGCACATTGAGACGTCTCGAAGACGTGATAAGGCGCTATATTGAATGCAAGGAGTATTATTTTTATTATTGAGTGTGCTCAGGCTATGCGGTCATTATAGTCAAGCTCAGTTATTGCCACAAGGGACACTGGATTGTTGTTAGGAGTGGGTTATTGCACTAATAATCCTTTCATTGGATAAAGCACCTTATCACGTGTCAAGACATCTCAAAGCACTTTGCAGGATTTACTGTTTTGGTGGCGAATTGGGTTCCGCCCAAGCCTTGGCTCTCGCCAACCTGCGCCTAACACTTTCCAGATGAGGTAAGCAGGAGTGTCCCTCCAGGGAGAGAGAGAGCACATTCCATCCAACAATCTCTCTCTGGGATTTCCATGTGTAGGAGGGAGGCCTGGAATTCTCAGCCTGGTTTGCAGACTCTTAAGCCACGGTGATGGGTTTCCACAAGTGTCAGACACCCGGCTGACGAAAAATGTTTTAAAAAATTGGCAGACAATTTACAATGTCCCAGAGAATCACAGAATATTACAGACAGAAAAAGGCCATTTGGCCCATCGTGTCTGTGCTGCTTCATTTCCATCCCATTTAGGTAGCTTTTTCCAATACCCCTGTAGTTTACTCCTAAGTGAAATGTAGATTTCACAAGAAGTGAATGACACCTGCCCTTCACTGACAGAGAAACAATAGGGAGTACAGAGCGAATTCTGAATGTGTTTTGTCTTGGCTCCAGATACCTTCTTATACAAAGACTGTTAAAGCACAGATGGTTGATTACACACACTGTATATGTAATTCACGTCTGTTTGTACAGTAGAAAAATAATTTTGCTGAAAAGGATAATGTGCTGTACAAAATGAAAGATGGAGATGAACGCATATCGATTTTCATAAGATAAAATTATATTATGCTGACTCGGTCTGCTCTGTGTCTAGAAATATGAATAATTAATATTGGCTCACTCGCTTTGCTCTTAATTTCCTAATGTACTGCAGCAAATTTGTCTTTCTGTTTCAAAGCAGCTCTTGTGCCTCAGCTATTTCAGAGCAGCTTAAAGTACCGAGCGCTCTGGAACCCTACCCTGTGTGAGGGGCGCCATATAAATGCAAGTTGTTGTTTTTGAAATACAGTAGAGCAAGCACTCACAACATAAGCAACTTTGATTTGCAAATATTATTTGACTAATGTTGTGGAACCCACAAAATACACAGTCACTGCACTTTACAGTATACTCTATGAAGCACTTTTGAGACGTCTCATAGACGGGGTAAGGCGCTGTATCAAATGCAAGCATTATTCTTATCATAAACCCATTAGAACGCAGTAGGCAGTTTCCATAAATTCCAACCCAACCCTACGTGATCACTGGCGAGTGCTTTTTTTAATTTTAAATTATCCCACATTCTTCCTTCCCCCTCCCCCCCCACCCAATGTTTCTAACCAAACAGGATAAACCTTACGACTGAAATCCAATCTGCCACAGGGGCAGCAATATAATGGAGTTTTATATTAAAATGTAATTGTTGTTGAATTTAAACTGTTCTCTTGATTGATATTGATTGACTGGTTCAATGTCTCCTTCTGTGTAGTCTTTGTTACCTCCGTGTATCTTTAAACCCTTGAGCTTGCAAATCTTTGCAGGGAATATCTATTTTTAGCACTTTGCAAATCATCTTTTTATTAGCTTCTCACCACTCAGTAATTTCTACTTTCCCAGTGGCAATATTATTTAATGATGATGTAGAAACACTAGGAGGGTCTTTATCTTGCGGGTGGATGATTTAAACAGCTTGTTAGTGGAGGAGTATGGAATAAATGACAGATTCACATTGTGAGGCACATCCCATTCTGTCCTATGAGTTTCAGAAGATTTCTGGCACTGTTACTGTGTTTACAAACTACTGATGATATGCTATTCTCAACTATTCCCGTTTTATTCAATTTAGATAGCAGATTTTTTTTAAATTTCACACATTAAATTGGTTGAGGAGTACACTAATTCTATGATAAACAGTCAGTCGGACGCTACGCTTTAATCTCTGAGGAGTGAAACCAAGAATTAATATAGGTGCTTACGTCCTGTGTTGTGTGACTAACAATACCTAATTGCAGCTCTTTCATCTCTTTACTGAAACATAGCCTGAGTCAAGTAAAGTTTGATGCAGTTTCGATTGTTTTCAGGTTTTTTTCTCGATTGAATATTTCTCGATTCATGGCATAAATCAAGAAACATTCACTCCAGAACATTTATTTTGTTGGCTGACCATTAAGTTTGGCCACCACTGATCTACACGGTCACTCCATTTAACTTGTTCCTTTGTAGGAAAAAACTTGAACGAATGAGGAATCTTTGCTGGTTTCCCAAATAGCCGATGAATGAGCATCTGCCTCTCTATGATTGTGTTCTGTGTGTTCTTCCTCTGCAGGTGGAAGTTTACATTTTACCTTTATACATTCTCCTATGGTGCAAGGTTCCTGAAGAAGGTAAGGCTCTCCCTCTCTGCATGCCATCTAGTTTGTTTGTGTTCATTAAATGGTTGGTTGAGGCTTCTACCCTCGGCGCCATTAAATCACACACATTGATCATTGTGTTGATCTCTGTTATGCTGTACAAATTGGCCCAGGCAGAATAAGCAATGTTTACCTCCCAGCTCAACTCGGACAAAATTGATAAGGTTGTGGTCTTCCAGCAGCAGTGTATTCCAAAATAAAATCAATTTGGCTTTATAAATAGAGGCAGAGTACGAAAGCAAGGATGTTCTACTGAACCTTTATAAGTCACTGGTTAGGTCTCAGCTTGAGAACTAGGTTCAATCCATTTGGGCCTGTAAGCAATATCGACCGATTATTTCTAAAAACAAACAAAAAAAACAGGCTAAGCCATTTACGATGAAATAGGATTTTGTAGTCAAACTGCTTTGCTTTTCAGAGGAACTGTTGTGGTTCAGCACTCCACAGAGAATGTTGTACTTTGAATAATAATAATAATCCTTGCATGATACAGCGCCTTATCACATCTTCCAGACATCCCAAAGCGCTTCACAGAATATACTGTAATGTGAATTGACTGTATATTTTGGGTGTGATTATGAAGTATATAATATTGGTATAATACTGTCTAATACTGAATTGAGGATAAATACATTTTACGCCCAACAGGAGAGGTCTGACCTAAGTTGCCGTGGGTTGTATATAGGAAACAAAGCCGCAAGCTGATGGTGCATTTAAAGAAGGAAGGCATTAGACTTTGCTCATAGCGACCACTTGACACTGTTTATTACAGTGATGTTATTGATGCACTCTTCTCGTATTAGATCAAGTGTTTCTGACACTCCAGAACTGTCAGCTGTGCTCACACTCTGTGCTCAGTCAGAACTCCAACCTAAAGTGACATTAATTGGGTCAATTTTAGTCTATTGTGAAAGCCTAATTTTGCCGCACTAGTTTCAGGGAAGCCTGCTTTCATTAATGGAGGCCCAGTGAAGGATAATTGTGCTACTTCACTATCCTCCTACCACTATAGTAGATAATAATAATAATAATCCTCGCATTTGATATAACGCCTTATCACGTCTTCGAGACGTCTGAAAGTGCTTCACAGGATACACAGTAAAATGAATTGACTGTGTATTTTGTGGGTGAAATTCAAAGTAAAGTTAGCAGCCTCAAGTGGCATTAGTGAGTTAATGTTTCACATGTTTACTTTATTTCTGTTAGGAGGCTGGATTAAATTTGCGTTACAGACTGTGCCTTCGATCCTCCGGGTCTGGCCTCCTCCTCGTCCCCCGAGTCCTTCCCTCCACCGTCGGCGGCCGTGCCTTCAGCCATTATGCCCCGAGGTTCTGGAACTGCCTTCCTCACTCCCTTCGTCTCGCTCCCTCCCTTCCCATTTTCAGGTCTCTGCTGAAGACCTTTCTTTTCGACCGAGCCTTTGGTCACCTTCCTCCCCCTCCCCCTTGGCTCGGTCCCGGGATCCGTTACTGTGAAGCGCTCTGAGACGCCGTCCGGCGTGGAGGGCGCTATATAAATCCAAGTTGTTGTTGTTGTGGATACAGATTGCATGGGGCCTGTTTGAGGAATTGAGCTCCATGGGTTGAATGTTTCTTTTTAATCTCATTACTGCATCCTTCCCCGTATTCTGAGCATCGCAGCAACAATTAGTATCCCAAATGGCACAGAGTTAAGATTATAATGATAAAAAGAAAAGTGGCGCAGAGCTGGTTTGAGCAGTCTTGCTGATCGTTGTTCGGAGTTTCTTAGAATACCAACACCCTGCTGTGCTGTCTGATATTTCTGTTGTGTTTGACAGTGCCTTCGGGGGCATGTCATCTATAAACCAAATTGTTCTAGTCCCAGGTCACTGCACTGTCAGTATTTATTGCTGATGAATGTGTGACTGTTTGCTTCGGTTGTGCTCTCAACTTATCTTCAGTGACTATAATTTTACTCACAAATAATCAGACACCCCCCAAAAAATGACAGCTTAGATAGATAGATACAGTGGTAAAAACGTTAAGGAATAGAGGAAATGGTCAGAAGATTCGTACTGGGCAATTTCAGGCCATGGTCCAACATAAACAATAATAATCCTTGCATTTGATATAGCACTTCATCACGTCTTTGAGATGTCTCATAGCGCTTCACAGAATGTATGTAAAGTGAATTGACGATGTATTTTGTGGGCGAAACATGGCAGCCAATTGCGCACAGCAGCGACTCACAAACAGTCATGGATTGATGACCAAATTATTGCTATTATTATTAAACCAAGTTCCAAATCATAATGCTGTCTGATAATCTGTGATGTTTTTTTCCCCTTTGAGAAGTTTGTGAGGGCTTATCTTTGCTAGTTTCTGGTGATGTTGAGGGAATACATGTCTAATCCTCGCTTGTTGAGCTAAACATCCACTTGAGCCATATCCCTTCCCTGAAAAACCTGCCCTCGCTTCTGAAGTGTGAATGCTGTCAACAGTTCAGTGTGGCAGTCACTGTGGCCAATTAATCGATCAAAGTGAAAGATTGTGCTTTGGGAAAAACATGGTGTTCCTCCCAAACTTAAGCTTTGACACGTACGCAAATCCCAATATGTGGTGCAATGAAGAAACGTAGCCTGTCAGAGTCTGGAACTTAGAGCAACTGTAAAGGGATCAAACTCAAACTGAAATACATGGTTTCAAATGATGTGTGACAGGAGCTGCCTGCAGCACATAATAAGAAAACCCTTCCACTTCCCCCGCTAGTTATGTAAGAATCAGTTATTGGCCTATTTTTACGTACTGTACTGTAGTAACCTTATATGCTTTGCCCAGTTAACATTCCTCCCATTCAAAATATTAACAAAACACAAACAAAAAAGGAACTGGAGTATTGGCTCTACGGCAAGAATGATGCTGAAGTCATAAATTAACAGAAAGCAAAAAGATATTGTACAATAGTATCAATGTCTATAGCAAGCGATAGCACCAATTTAAAGCTTTGGGTAGCTTTACTAACCTTAAAATGACTTTTCAGCATCATCAGAAGCCTGTAATTCAATGGGTACCTTGTATCTAGAACCCATATACACTGACTACTTCCATGGCTTTTCCTGATGATTTAGTGGAGTCCTGTGGCGTAGTGGTTAGAGCACTTGCCTCACAAGCGAGAGGACCTGAGTCCGATTCTTCAATAACAACTTTCAGTTATATAGCACTTTCATGTCTTTCATGTTGCGTAGCGTCCCGGAGTGGTTCAGAGTGGCGGAGTGTGAAATGTTGGGCAGGTTTCCTTACTCCACACGCCTCTGTTTACCTAGCAAAATAAATAATAATAATTTGGTTACTCAGTCAACGACTGTTTGTGGGGCACTGCTGTGTGCAATTGGCTGCGGTGTTTTGTCCACAAAATACCCTCAATTCACTTTACAGTACATTCTGTGAAGCACTTTCAGACATTTCAAAGACGTGATAAGGCGCTGTATCAAATGCAAGGATTAATATTATTAAATCTTTGGACCATATCTTTACAGACTCCTCTGTAAAAATTCAGGCCTCAAATCCTTCTTTTGTCCCTGTTGTAGCAATACAACAATATGTTTTTTATACTGCAAAACAGCCTTGTATTTTTTCTGATAAAGAAAGCAGTTATTTTATGTTTATGTCAGTGGAACAGTGGAAGTTATTTTCTCTGAGCAAGCATAGCTTCATTGCAATTTGTTGCTTAGCGACTGTGTGCCAAGCTGTCACAGGTGCTTTGGTGAAAACAACAAAGGGGCAATTAGAGCAGAAATGACAACCTTATACAAGCTCCTCTCTCCTGACAACTGCATTTGAATGCAAATTAAACAAGCGGTGCAGATGCTAACTTTTGTATGCTCTTCCTTGCCTCTTATTTGGCAATGAGGAACCCTCATTATACAACCCAGTAGGCCATCTGAATACGTTAAGGTGCTCGCGATGCTTCATTTTGAATCAAGCTTGCCGGACAGCAATATCAAAGGCAAGCTATGTGGTTTTAGCTGGTTAGGCTCCAGCAGTTACCCCAACCCACGCACACTCTGGGCTCCCCCCCCCCACCCAAGCCTTGGCGCTCGCCAACCTGCGCCTACTACTTTCCGGAATTAGGTAAGCGGGGGGCGTCCCTCCAGGGGGAGAGAGAGAGAGAGAGAGAGAGAGCGCATTCCATTCCAACAATCTCTCACTGGGATTTCCATGTGTAGGTGGAATTCTCTTCTTGGTTTGGATACTTTTAGAAACATAGAAACAGGAGGAGGCCATTCAGCCCCTCGAGCCTGTCCTGCCATTTTATAAGATCATGGCTGACGTGTACCTCAAGTCCAGTTACCCGCTCTTGCCCTGTATCTCTTAACACTCTGACCTAACAAATATCTGCCTATCTTAAACATGGTGATGGGTTTTCACCCGTGTCAGACACCTGACTGAACAAAACATTTTTTTATTTTATTTTGAATCGAGCGCTTGTATAATAATAATAAGAAGAATCCTTACTTTGGACACGGTGCTTTATCACATTCTCAAAGGGTCCGAAAGCGCTTCACAGGTTTTTACCGTAAACTGTAGTGACCTTATGTTGCAGTCGAGTGTGGCAACCAATTTGCACACAGCAATGTCCCATAAACAGCCACAAAATGATCAATTTTATCTTTTGCCCTAAGTAATCTTTCAGATCCTTTGCATTTGTACCAATTTTTAATTGCAGGCTTCTATCCTGCCACGTCATTGAGACTTTAAATCAAAACGTGTTTAAGAAAAGGCAAAATTAAATGTGAGATCAGGGAAATAATTTCATTTACATTTTGTTTAGGCTCCAAAGATATTGTTGTGTTTTCTCTGATGGTGCGAAACCTGTTTCCCTGCCCTGAGGAGGACACTCTGGTGTCCCATCCTATTCCCATCCTGTTCATGCCTGTGCAATGTGCATTAAAAGGAAGAAATAATTCATCAACCAATGAGCTAAATGCCAAAACCGGGGCTTCAGTAAGATAAAGGGGATATGCTGCAGTGCAATAAGGTGGTACTTTGTATAAAGCTAATGGGTTTGGAGCATGAGTTATGCAGGTTGGTAAATGTGACACTTTGCATCCTTCAAGATAAGTGTCTGATTCCATTGCGTGACAAAGTATTTCTCCCCCGGTCTGTTTGTTCAATATTATCGTGGGCCGCAAAGCTGTAAATATAAGATAACCTTAGGCATTCTCTTGGTAGAAACGACAAGATTATCTTTTTAATAGTTCTCATCTGTGGAATGAATTGCTGTGACATGTAAAATGCTTAGATTCGGAAGAGCACTAAGAGAGACCTACAGGCAATGCCGGATACAATGACAGAGCGTTCGACTTAAGAGCTGTATCGTGTTGGGTATTTCACAATGATTATTCTGATGTGTCAGTTTATCTGTAAATTTGTTGTTTGATATCACATTCTTTTTAAGCAGCTTCTATTCTCCCAACAGGGATGGATGCCCCAGAAACCAATCTAAGAGCTGACAAAGGTTACATGTCTCTTTGTGACAGTTTTGTCTTAAAGTCACTTTGTCAGGTTAGATGATACGTTTTGCCCACAAAATACAGTCAATTCACTTTACAGTACATTCTGTGAAGCGCTTTGAGCCGTCTCGATGACACGGGTCCTCTCGCCTTGCGAGGCGAGTTCTCTAACCACTAAGCGATGGGACACGTTGTTAAACAGAGGAAAATTGATGTGAAGCTGATCATCATTTTTTTTTTAGCACTCAGCAAATTCACCAAATTTTTAAAACAAAACTGGGAGGAGTACAGCAGGTTGTGTTTTGATTGAGAAGCAAATGGTGTTGCCAAACAGTTTGTATAGGATTGATGACTTACTTCGTATAAATCGATTGCCCGGAATCAGTTACTTTCCAAACTCAGGCTTTGATACAGAGTATGAAAAAGATCAAGATATGATTTTCTCTCTAATAGTTGAAAGTCTCTATCTTACCTGGGACTTTACTTAAACATGTATCATAAATTCAATTGGGCCTGTCTGAGAATCAATGGAAGGCTTGTAATTGAATTTCAGTGATTCATACAAGAGTGGATTTGTAATTAACATGTAAATAAAGTGCAATGGGGTTCATTCGAATTGGTAGACATTAGGAATATCCATTCTGCTCTCCAGTGGTTTCTATGGGAACTGACACTTCACTTTAAAGGAAGCGAACCTGAATCAAAAGCCTCACCATTAACTGTAATAATCTGATCCGAGGAGAGAGAGAGTCTTCTTAATTATTATTACTAATCATGATAAAAGAATATTTATTGGGATGTCTGGTCAGGTGGTGCAGCTTTATATGGAGGACTTACAATGCTTTTTTTTCTAATACGGCCACGGGTGGACTTGTATTAAATCTTTGATGTCCAAACAATGGTGAGAGGAAAAGGGTATCAGTCAGCTTGGCTTCCGAGTGTGGGTTCAAGCCTGATCGATGTCTGGTATTTAAAGGCTAGGCTGATATTGCAATTCCAAGGCTGTTGGTGGTGCTGTCCATCTGATGAGATGTTAAACCAAGGTCCCGACTTCCGCTTTGGGTGGATGTTAAGGATTCCATAGCATTACTCGAAGAGAGAAGGGAGTGTATCTTGGTTAACAATCCTCCATATAACATTGATCATTCACTTCATAGTTTTCAAGGGGATATTACAGTGCAAATGATTAATATTATTATGTTATTGCAGTTTCCTGGCCTGTTCCCAATGTCTTAATCCCTCTTCTGGGCACCAACCCACTTCTTATTTGCTTTCAAAAAGGTCAGGTTACTTGATGCGGCTGCTCCAGAAGACTCAATCCCTTGAGCAGCAATTATTTGTAGTGACTTTGGCGAAGTACAGTTAAAAATGGGAAATTCCAGCAACGGCCTAATGCCAACCAGAATTTCAGTGATTGCACAATATCTCTGCTCCCTTTATCGTTAGCTGACAGCTTCAAATTCAGGAGATAGCACGTCGATTTGGGCCTTTCCTTGCTTTTTGGATTTTTTTCTAATTTTCCTATATTATCTGGAATTACAGCTATGTGTGTTGCTGTGCCAAGGAGCTTTCCTACCTATTTAATGTTTGCTTCTTTCTTCTCCAGGCTCCTTGGCTTTGGGACACCAGGCATTGCTGGTATAACTATCCCTACCAGGTAATGTAATGTACGTTTTGCTGCGTTTTGCTGTATTACTGCAAACCCAACCCAGTTTATAATAAGGCACAATTGCCAGTCGATGCTTCCGCATATACTGAGCGCACATGCAGAAAACCCACCGTTTTCCTTCTGCACGTCCACTGGCTTCCGTTGCTAAAAGATGACAAGTTTCAGGGTCATCGGGGTCTCTCTGACATGACTTCCAACTCGCAGGAAGTGAGATTGACCCAGAAGTGGGGCAGTTTTTAGTGCAGATGACACCAGCCAACAGGCAGGAAGTCAATAAGGTCCGTGCGCCAAAGCCTGCTGGAGGTCTATAGGACATCCATCTTATTAGTGAACCATTGTTATAAAGGGATGTCTGCTAAAAGGCTTCTACTGCAGTTTGTTGAAATAAAATAGAGCACTTGTTAAGTGTTTCCACTAGGATACAATGAAAAGCACACTTTAAAAACTGTAATGTTATATCCATAATGGCTAAAGCTTCAAACCTAGGGGAAAATTTTATTCTTTACTGTTCTTGTCTATCTGTACGTAATGAAAAGATGAGGCTTTTGAATCCACCGTTGCCATTTGAACCTCTTTCCTGGTCCATTGTTTTTTAATATAAAGCTTTTATCGCAGACCCCGAGCGCTGACAGGTATGGATTGATATTTAAGGATCACTTTTGTTTGTGATTTGAAAGATTTAAAACATGTTTGGGTTTTTTTTTTCACTGTAATCTTTGTTGAACCATATCTGTATCCTGAGGGTGTTGTTCACTGATGCTCAGAAATGGACTGTTGTGTAGAGGAAACAGCTGTGCAAGAGGAAACGTGAAGCACTACGACTTGCAAATAATAATTAAGAAACAAGTTCTTCACATGAAATGTAATGTTGAGTAATTGATTTTATTTGGGGTATTTCAATGATATCAGGATATTTCTTGTTCTTTTCAATATTCTGGTTGTACAACCCAATTTTGGGGAAGCAAATAAACACAGCTGTAAAGGAGCCTGAGTGCCATTGGATGATATAACCCCATCATATTAATATTAATAACAATCCTTGCATTTGGCATAGTGCCATATAATGTCTTTGAGACGTTTCAAAGCGTTTCACAGAATATACTATAAAGTGAATTGACTGTATATTGTAAAAATTCATTCTTCACAGGTCTGGCACAGTATTGCAAAATGCGTACAACTGGAAAAACGCTGGAGATAATCATTAAAATTATTTTTCGGTCAAATCGTTAAGACACTAGCTGTGGAATTATGAGTGTGTGCACTCACCAGAGACTGTCACTCAGGACAATTTAAATAGCTAATTATGGTTGTTGCTGCTGTTCAGAGACACATTCTGTATGGACTTGAGTCATTGATGTTTCTCTCTTGTTACAGTCTCTAACCTCTGATCTTCATTACTATTACGTTATGGAGCTGGCGTTCTACTGGTCTTTGATGTTTTCTCAGTTCACTGATATCAAAAGAAAGGTAAAGAACTGCATTTTTCCCCCTTCAATACGTGATGATGATCACATTATTAGTTGTACGTAAGTGTTTCTGTTGTTCATGACACATTCCCAATAATTTCTCAAGGCTCCTTTGGCTGTTTCAGCGCCTTGGGCCGTCCTCCCGACGTGAAAGACCCCATCCAAATGTAATAGCTGTCATACTGCACATTAACAATCCAGTTTGTCCGCTCCACTGTTATACTCCCAACATCAGTGACTGTGACACCTTAATTTCAGTTCTGACTTCACCTAATTCCTCTTTATTAAATGTATGTTGTCCACCTCTTAATTGAGTGATTTCCCACCCAACTAACCCTGTTATTCTCACCCCTCTCCGCCACGCTGTATGTCCCACCCACTCCACTCCTTTGCCCCTGTCTGGCCCAGGGGACAGGCAGGCGCCTGGCTCTGTGTCCTCTGCCAGAACCACTGTGCACATAAGGTGAGCTGGAGGCTTTGGCTTGTGGTTCTTCCTCTCTCACTGTGCGCAAGCACCTGCCCTCTCGCTCTCAAAGCTGGCACTTGATGATCGAGGGAAGATCAGAAACGTGCCATGTTTGGCACTGTTAGTATAAGCACACCAATCTCCTCGCCACCTACAGTTAATAATAATATAATAATAGCATAATAGTAACAGGTACCCATTTCTGCTCGTTTGTATTTGATGTGTTCTCCTCCATTTACACTAAAATCCCTATCAAAATCTAATTAGGTGTCTAATTTTAGGGATCATACACTATAGGTTTGTATCGCAAGATCATTCAAATATTAAATATAACATGCTTTTACTAGTGATTATTGTTTTTTAGAGAACTGACTGATGTGATTGTACTTGCCTGTGAAACTTAGTTCTTGTGGTTTCCAACAACAAGAATAAAGTGTACTATGCCATCAGGATTTGCTTGACTTGTGGATGAGATGAGACTTTGAATGATTCTGTAGAATGTACATTTGACTTCACTACGTGAGCTAAGCAACACAGACAGAACGACGTACGAACCTAGTCCGAGGTTGAGACCATTGATCAACACAAAATTGCTACAAGCTGGACTGTGTAGCAATCAATCAGCGTACTGTATGGAAAGGTTGTGGAGTGCAAATAGCATTATCCCTCAAGCTAAACCGGGAGTTTAGTAGCATTGGAGGCAGATTGAAACATGAAGGAAAGAGCAGGTCTGAATTTGATTGATTGGTCGCACTATTGCAATGTGCACTGACAGGTATACAATACACCAGTGCTGATCAGTGACCGCAAACGCTGCTTTCAAAACACTGGCACATTACTCTAGCGGTCAACTCTGTATGTTATTATTATTACATTATTCCAACACTACCCAATGGAACCACTGCTGTACTGACCTATTTACATGATATGGTTAGATATGGGTCGATATCAATACATTTGATAATTTCATTTTTCAGGATCGCATTACTTGCCTTTCCTTCCCAATTTTTTTCATCAAAATAAATTGGCCTCTACCAACGTTTCCAGATTCACTGTCTGTCTGTCTGTCTGTCTGTCTGTCTGTCTGTCTGTCTGTCTGTCTGTCTGTCTGTCTGTCTGTCTGTCTGTCTGTCTGTCTGTCTGTCTGTCTGTCTGTCTGATTTACACTGATCACTAAAATAGCAACTTCGGTACATCTTAAAGATAAAGATAAACTGGAAGCTAACTTTACACCCCAAATCTAGTTGGTGAACATTACTTTTAGGCCCCATTGATATNAAAAAAATGTAAATTGCTGACTCTTCTCATTGGAATTATTGTTCTAAGAAACACACACAGTATGAAGTATCACAGAACAAATATTAACGGTGGATCGTTTCCGAGATTTATTGGTGCTTAAGGTTTTAGCAGTTTGGCTTCTCTCTCTGTCTGTATATTTGTCTCCAAGTAAGAAAGCACTTACATTTACCAGATCGTTTTGTCCATTTGTCAGTGCTATTGTATCATGAATAGACATGTTAAAGAGGGAATCAAATTGAATCTTGGAACAATGGCAATCCTATCAGGGACCGTAAGCAATTTAGAGACAAGTAATTATACCGGTAGCATTACGATCAGCCAGCATAGTTCAAAAAGAACTAAAAGTGCTTCCAATCTGAACCTGACCTTATTATAACTAATGGAGGTGAAATACGTACCTGTTCAGACCAGCATCTGTTGTTTGTGGTTCATTAGCTGCCACACAGTTGAAAAGGTTATCAGCAGCTCGCAGATTGGCGAAGGTGTTGTTATGTCACCCTTGTCCAATCTCTCTATTTCTTATGGTTTCGTTTTGATTATCTTCTGCATGCACTTGGGTATCAGACTGTAATTACTTTAGACCTCTTTGTTTTCTCATTGCTGTGCTTCACCTCAGTACTGTAGGCCTGGCAGTGTCCATTTCATTCTTCATGTTTCCTGCTCCAAATCCAATACTAGTCAGAACATCTTTGGACTCTGGGACTCAATGCACAGTTTGCCTATTTAAAGCCACATAGACAGTCACACTTGGCACACCGTTATCCTGGAGTCCTGCAATTTAGTGGTTAGAGCATTTGCCTCACAAGTGAGAGGACCTGGATTTGATTCCCGGGCAAGGCAAAGTGTTGGGCAAGTTTCCTTCCTCCTATTTACCTAGCAGTAAATAAGAACCTGGTTGTTAGTCGATTGGCGGATTACTTTTATTGAGGGGTAATGATCCCTTCAAAATAAATTTAAATATTTCACTCAATCCGCGCCTGTTTGTGGGACGCTGCTGTGCGCAATTGGCTGCCATGTTTTGCCCACAAAATACACCGTCAATTCACTTGACAGTATATTCTGTGAAGGGCTTTGAGACGTCTCGAAGACATGATAAGGCGCTGTATCAAATGCAAGGATTATTATTTGGTTATTATTATTGTATTACATTCACCCTCTTGTACAGTACTTGTTGACTGTATGTACATTGTGCTTTTGTTTTTTTCTCTCCTTTCAGTTCTTCCATCCATATATTGCTCAGTGTGGAGACTTTCATCACCGCACACCAACCAAATACAGTATGTTTCTCGCTCTCTGTTCCTTTCTCTCACTTAATTTCCACTCCCTCACGTCTCTCTCAGTCCAACATCAGATTAAACAGCTAGCTCCTCGCTCGTGTTGGTTCAGGTGCAGTGAAATTTCCTTTAATTGCCTTTTCGATTTATTTGAGTCATCTGGGAATTATTTACAGTCAAAACACGCAGTCAATCCACTTTTCAGTATATTCTGTGGAGCTCTTTGAGACGTCTCGAAGACGTGATAAGGCGCGATATCAAATGCAAGGATTATTATTATAATTATTATTTCATTGGGGCAAGTGAGGATGATTTTTTCAGTTTACAATCAAGCTAAAAAAATTCTAAACTGCCACTCAGTACTGTACTTGAGGGTGATTCAAATCAACTCGATTAATTATCTAAAGCTTCATCACCTCTGGTAAATTGTATTTTTTCTTAAAATAATTTAAAATAATGAGATCTTGGGAGACAGGGTTGGGGGGGGTTGGCAATCATGAACCTATTTGGTCTCATTTGGAAACTCTTAAGGTTTGAAAACGTCAGAGATCTTGATTTTGATCAATTGCATCTCTTCTGGTGGAACAAAAAAACAAGATAAACCTTCCATCGGGATTTTGTGGATTAGATTAAGGAGATAAAGGCCACAGCTGGCCACAAATATGACTTGATAGAATGTTTTTCCACCAATTATACTTAGCTCAGCTAGAGAGTCTGCTTGCAGTGTTGGAGCCATTCCGTTCATAGACCTCTTGCAGAATTGCTCCATGGGGAAGGTGGAAAAGCAACAACCATCTAATGTTCTAAATTGTCCTGACATCACATCTGGAACTACATAAACAGATGGTGCACAGTCCTGCTGGGAAGATTGAAGAATTCTTCCCTTACTGCTGTCATGTAAACCCTGTTCAGGGATGCTTGAAACTCTATCTTTTGGACAGAAAAGTGCAACGCTGCAACTTTCTAACGGGATACAGTCACCCTCTCAGCACATTTTAGTTGTAAACATGTTACGAATAGAGATTTGAGTTGAGATAGGCTGATGAACAGTGGCTCCTTGTCCTGTAGACCATGCTTGTCTACAAAATACACGGCCCAAGAACTTTACAGTATATTTCCAGATTGGTTAGGATGAAGACGGTCCTTTGACCTATTTGATCTCATCCTTTCCGAATACCCACCCTATTGCCTTCCCATCACAGCATCCAGACGTTTTTTTTTAATGTGTTCCAGCCTCCTGAACTTAACCACCCTTCCCAATAATCTGATCCAGCTGTTAGTTAGCCTTTGGATATGGAAATACAACACAAAATTACATAAAGAAATACTGTGTGTGAATGTTATTGGAGACATTCTCACCTTGTGAAAGGTGCTATATCAAATTAAGGATTATTATTTACAGCTCTAGCATATAATAGAATATGGCATTTAGTAATAATTCATTTTCACAACTTCATTGCTTATATGTCTGTGATGCTCATTGGTGTGAAAAAGTTATTAAAAAAGATTTTTACATTTCTTTTGCAATTTTGTTTGCTTAAAATCTGTGAACACATTGCAAAGACTAATGGGATAGAAATCTCTTGTGTAGGTTTCTAACTTGCTAGAAACATAGAAGAAGCTTCCCCAAGTAATTGGAAAAATATTTTTTCATCCCACAGTCAGGGAGCAAACAATTTATCAGACTTAAATACGAATGAAAAAATCAACCCAGATTAATACTTTAGGATCCATCAGGACAAGCAGATCACGAGAACATAGGTTTACAATAGCAAAGGAAAATTACAGGACAGATATCAGGAGATTTTGCTTTATGCAGTGTGTAATTTCGAGACAGACACCAGGAAGCACTTCTTTGCTCAGAGTGTAAATAACTGCTGGGAAACGGCTGCCAGAAAGGATGGTTTAGGCCAGGCCACTGGACTCAATTAAAAATCAGCTCAACACTCTGATAGAATTATATTCTGATAGCGAATATTCTGGAGGGATCTGATCAAATAGGCCGAAGGGCCTTCCTCATCCAAACTAATCTGGTGAGAAACACGAAATACTCTTCAGATAAGATCCCCTTGCTAGAAATCAATATACAGTATTCACTTGTGATGCTGTACCTTAAACAAACACGAGGCATGTATGCGCAAAAAAAGGAAATAAGCACTGTTCATTACTTGAAATGACTTCTCAGACTTTTCTTGCTCAGTTCAGTAAAACCTAATCATCATTTTACAGAAAGTTCACAAACAAAGAGGTTATCAGTGTTGTGTTCAGTGGTGTCTCCCCCGCTCTCTCTCTCTCTAACAATCACTCCCTGTTACTCTCCAGCTTGCAATGAGCTGCAGGTATCCCAGAATGATTATATGGATGTGTGCCTGACTGAGATAAGGCACCTGTTAAAGGTCTTCTCTATTCTGAAATATTTTCGTCATTATACAATGGTGTTTAAAATTGATTGCTTCAAATGCTACAAAGCACCAGTTTTCATGAGCATAATTTTAGATTTATTGACTATTGCCAAAAATTGTCACGCCATCTCGTAGACTTTTAATTGTAGAACAATAACCATATATGATTGTAAGTCACTGTGTTATGGTGTATTGTGTGCACTGTGCTGTTACTTTGCTATGTCCTCTTGCCTTTTTTAGGACTTTGCCATCATGTTTGTACATCATCTCGCAACAATTGCACTGATGACGTTTTCGTATGTCAATAATATGGTGCGTATAGGAACACTTGTCATGTGTCTTCATGATGCATCTGATATCCTGTTAGAGGTAAGGAAGGCTTTCATCAATCTTCATCAGTCCGTGTAGACACAGGGTTGCTCTGAATCACCACACAGCGAAGACCCATATAGATCTATAGACAATAAAAACAACAACTTGCTTTTATATAGCGCCTCTCATGCAGGGTAGCGTCTCAAAGTGCTCATCTTCTGAAGTGGGAGTTACAGAACTGATTTTGATACCTGCAGTGAATGAATGGCACGATGAAATACTTTTGATGTAAAGAGAGATCTTAAAATCCGAATAGTTTTTAACGACCAATTAAAAGAAATATTGGTATCACATTTGGTTAAAGTGCTGCAACTCAGCTCTATATCTGAGGTATGAATCTAGGCCAAATAAAAGGGACACACATTTCCTCTCATTGATGTGGGTAAGAGAATGAAATACAATTAATTTGGATTTCTTACAGCATCAAATTGTCAGTAATAATTAAGTAGTAATTGGCAATCTCACCCACACAGGGACATAGAGAGTTCAGTGAGGGGTTGCTCTGAGGCGGGATAAGATGGATTGTTGAACAGGAAAAGATCGAGTTGTTTACTCTGCATGTAAGCTGGAAGTGCTCTATGCTAAGGTCATATATGAAGAAATATATACTGCTTCCGAGGAACTGATGTTTCTCATTTCAGCGTCAGAGCAAAGACTCGGATTGTTTTACTGATTGGATTTCTGTTGTTAGCTGTTTTAGATTGAATGTATCATCATCCCAGTTTTCATTCTGTTGAATTGGCTTTGAAACAGTCCATGGGGTGGGGGAAAAATTGCTTCGCAGAACTGACTAGATAGAATGAAGTTGGTCCTCTCACATTGTTGAGCACCGAAGTTAGATCTAATGTAACAAGCTTATACAATACAATTGACACTATTTCCATTTATAAACTATCACTAACTATGGACTGTTCAATACGTTGGTCCTCGTGTGACCGCAGGCAAGTCACAAAGTTTATAATTAACTAAGAACAAGAGGTTATTCCGTGGTCCTTGACCACACTACATTAATTACCACACTACAGTAATATTACTTCTGATCAGATGCAACAGGACAGTGATCAGGTTGGGGTATTTTTGTACAGACTGTGTCAGAGTTACTCTCGAGAGATGCAAATTGAAGACACGCTTACCATAGGCAGAGATCGAAAACAGTATTTCATTTCTTTTTAATTCGCAGGCATCTAAAATGGCAAACTATGCGAAATGTCAAAGATTGTGTGACCTCCTGTTTGTAATGTTCGGCTTGTTATTCATCAGCACAAGGCTGGGTCTTTATCCAATATGGTGAGTACACTGCTAATCAGCTTGCTTCATTTACTTCACACCATCTCCTCTCTTTCTCCCTCTCTCTAAATGAGAATAATAATCCTTACATATAGTTGTCGAGACGTCTCAGAGCCCTTCAAAGAATATACTGCAAAGTGAATTGACCGCACAATTGCGCACAGCAGCGTCTCACAAACATCGGTGATTGAGTGGCCAAATTATTATTATTATTTTTTTTTAATTTGAAGAGATTATTACCTGGGAAAAGCGATCTGCAAATCTCCTAACAACCAGGTTCCTACTTACTGCTGGTGAACAGAAGTGTGTGGAGTAAGGAAACTTGCGCTAGGGTTCGCCTTGCCTGGGAATCGAACCCAGGTCCTCTCGTTTGCGAGGCGAGTGCTCTAACCACTGAGCTGCAGGACGTGTCTCCCCCCCCCCCTGCCCCACCTCCCCCACAACTCGCTTTTTTTTCTCTCTGGGTGCGTGCTTTCTGCTCTCAAAGAATGGAATGAAAGCAGAATTAAATGATTGCATTCTTTAGAAACCCTGAGGCTGAAATGGAATCCAATATTAATTGATCTCAATCGCGGCTAATCCACAGAGGATTTTTTGAAATGATTAATGATTATTCACGTCCTATATTCTCCGGTTTTGATTGGCACAATGCAATTTCCCATTGTCAGTGCTTTACAGCTCTCCTTTTACCCTGTTTATGTTGTTCTATTATCTTTCCAGTTTTCCTCCCTACACAATCTGCCTTGGTAGCTGTTTGTAGTTCAGCTCCAAAGATGCACAGTGACTCAGGTCTGGCCTTATGTGTATTATCTGTTGTTGCTGATAAAGCAAATCTCCTTTATAATTTATGATTGCTTTCGCCTGCAGATATAAATTCCTAGAACGGTGCTCTGGTTCAGAGATTTAGGAGTTTAGGTTACTGAACCTTAAACCTCCGTGCTCTGTGCCGAATAATTAAATAATTGCTTGTTCAACGAGCTCAGCAAGATGGAGTGTACCACCTCATATTCTCAGGTTAATTAAACCCATGGAAAAGCGTTACTTTACTACAGAAGATCATCCACCCTTTGCCATTTGCTAACCCCTCACTATTTTACTGTCGAACTTTACTAACCATGAGAAATATTGGCTGACATTTATTTGCTTTTGTGGTTTATTGGCAAACAAAATTTACCAAATGCAACTCCCCACAATTTCTAAACATGTTCTGAGGTCTGACTTGACACCTTTAACACAGGGTTGATCCGCAAGAATATTGAGGGCCAGTGAGAGACAACATGCTTGTCCACTTTGCTCCTCCCAAATTGAAATAAATTAAATTAATAAATAATGATAATAGTAATATGGTCACTCAATCGACGATTGTTTGTGGGACGCTGCTGTGCGCAATTGGCTGCCGCGTTTCGGCCACAAAATACACAGTCAATTCACTTTACAGTATATTCTGTGACGCGCTTTGAGACGTCGCGAAGACGTGGGCGAAACGCGGCAGCCAATGGCACACAATCCTGGCTTTCACATTGATCATCCAGCTGTACATAACTGAAGCTTTAAAACACCAGGCTTTTTCTGATACACCTGAGCTTGTCAATGTTACTAGTCAGTTACAATAATAATAATCCTTGCAGTTGATATAGCGCCTTATCACGTCTTCGAGGCCCTTCACAGAATATACTGTAAAGTGGGATGATAACAACGGCACATTAAGTGCTGCGCTGACTCAGATAAATGCACTCTCTGCACCTGTCCAAGTTCTGTATCTGATTGTTAGTTCCATAAATATAGATACAATTAAATGGAGAAGCAGATTTGACACCTAATTACTTCTGGAAGAGAGTCGCTTTGTCTTGAGCTAAATATATCTGGCCCACATGTAACTGACATCCTTTTCCAGCTCAGTACCCTGAACTGATTTTCGATGGGTTAAAATTGCCACGTTTCAAATCACCACAATTAAGCTGCTCATTGCTCCTGCTTCCTCCATGAGATTGTTTGAGGTATTGCGTTGATGGAAGAACAATGGTATTCTGGAGGGAGATGAAGTATTTCCCACCCTGAGAACGAGTGCTAAACTTTTAAGAGGAGAAATTATAGTTATGGCCATCAGAAAACAGTCAACCGGAATGTCTTTGTGTCATGTCTCCCGCTGCAGATAGACTTGTCAGACACAGCCCCAGAGCTGTGTGTCACAGTGAATGTTCATATAGTGCATACGTATAGTACGTGGAGTTCTGGAGCTCAGTGGTTAGAGACTCGTCTTGCAAGCGAGAGGACCTGGGTTTGATTCCCGGTAGGGCAAAACCTTGGGCAAGCTTTCTTACTCCACACGCCTGATAATAATCGCTCGAGATATAAAAAAAAATTGGTCACTTCAATCCACGACTGCTGTGTGCAATTGGCTGCTCCGTTTTGCCACAAATATACAGTCAATTCACTTTACAGTATATTCTGTGAAGCACTTTGAGACGTCTCGAAGAAGTAATAAGGCGCTGTATCAAATGCAAGGATTATTATTATAATTACGCCACAATAGTCACTGAAATGACAATCACACACAGCCCAGAAAAAGACTCCCATATTTTCCTACTAATAATGAAAGTTTATTAACTTGTACATTTAAAAATGGCATGTTAGAAACTGATTGTTTTCTTCAAAAAAAATCGTGCTTTAAGATTAAAGGAAGGAAATAAAATGCAAGAAAACTCAGCAGTATCTGTGTCTGGTGTACAGAGCAACCCATAATGGAGCACGAAACATCTCCCATTTATTTAAAGATTATTTCATGTAATTCTGCAAGCTGCCAGAATGTATTTAGCACCTGAACGCATTTATAATTCCTTCCTGATTCACAATTGCCTTACGTGACCTATACATAGACTCAGAGGTTCAAATTAAAAATATCAACACAATTGTACAGAGATCCTCATTACAACTTTTATTTGGCAATTTGCACGACTGTTATTCTTCCCTCCATTGTGATTTCTAGGCTAATTTAAGGTTCACTAATCCTTCCCCAAGGATCCATGATCGCTTCCGACACTGTGCTGATAATTAACTAGACATTCGAAGGCAGAATTTACTGACACACTAGCAAACCGTGCCTTGCAGATCTTTTCCACACAGTGACATGCTTTATAACGAGCAGGTTAGGGAAACAATGTGGTTCAGTGAATAGGAAAATGCTTGGAACACGGGAATAGATAGCGAGAACTATTCTCTGTGAAATAAAGACATTGCAACTGACACCGTCTCTGAAAAACGAGCAGAAAAGCAAGTCGCTATTGATGACTTTACTATTTGCTCTACTAAACGAATATTATTGTCTAAGAGTATAAAAGTGATGCTCTTACACAATAATAATCCCTTCAAAAAAGTAATAAAAAATAATTTGGTCACTCAATCCATGACTGTTTGTGGGACACTGTATGTGCAATTGGCTGCCGCGTTTCGCCCACAAAAATGTACTGTAAATTCATTTGACTGTATATTCTGTGAAGCACTTTGAGACGTCTCAAAGACATGATAAGGCACTGTCTCAAATGCAAGGATTATTATCATTAATATTAATAACGCACAAGCATTTTATTTCCCAAATAAATATTGAGAAATGCTGTATTTCCTTCCTTCCTTCTTCATGGATTGCTGGAACTGGCTAAATAACTGGATTGCATATTGGATCATTTCCCTTTGTGTTTCAGGATATTAAATACGACTTTGATTGAAAGCTGGGAGATTGTGGGGCCGTATCCATCATGGTGGGTCTTCAACGTCCTCCTGTTGCTGCTTCAGCTGTTACACAGCTTCTGGTCGTATCTCATCATAAGGATTGCTTGCAGAGCGATCGCTAAAGGAAAAGTAAGTCTCCTTTTCCGGCTGTACAACAGCTTGCATTTACACAGCGCCCTTCGCGTGTGGTAGCGTCCCGGAGTGCTTGACAGTGGCGGAGCCTGACCCTGAGCCCGGGGTGGGGGGCAGTGGGGTGGAGAGGGAGGGGTGAAGCTGACCAAAAAGGAACGTCCTTAGGTGGGATTTGAGAGCGGGCAGGAAGGGAGGGAGTGAGTTCCAGAGTGTAAGAGGAACTGGACATGTATACACCGAGATTGAAAACAATATCTGCGGATACAGTATACAGTTTGGGACACGACATGTCAAGCAACTGCCAGGATGGTGGAAAGTCTAGCAAATTCTCATGTTCTTACATTCAACCCAATCGACACCTCAGTTGAAGTCGAGTTTACACAGTAAATCTAAACTTCTGTAGGAGTTGCCAGTGGGACCCAAGTTTAAATCAAATTGTTTATAATCAGGGCATTAAATCACAGTGGTGCAATTTCTGTTTTTAATATGCTTGAAATTTTTCATAGACGTAACTCATTGTCTTAAGTTTGGAAAATTCTTCAATTCAATTTTAGTTGAAAGTTGTTTTTTCAGGATTAGTTTAGGAAAATAAGCCGCGGAGATTTATTATAATGGATATCTCTGGATTCAATTGTCTGCTATTAGCCTTGAATTGCTGCAGGAAGATTAATTGTACAGAAGTCATCCTAAATTGTGTTTACCGAATGTTTTGTACAGTATTCCCCAGTTTTTTTTAATGTTTTGCCAGGATGGAGTGAAAAAGGTGCCAGTGTATGCAGTGGTGAAATTAGTGTACATAAATAATCAATATTGTTGCTGAAACTGTTTAATGACAAACAATTTGATGTGAATTTGTACAGTTTTTCTTATTCCTTCTGTTCATTCTCTTGTGCAAACCTGAAAGGCCGGGAAGTGGAACCCATTACACGTAAGTCTCATTCCATCTATTTCTGTGTAATAATAATAATAATAATCCACGACTGTTTGTGCGACACTGCTGTATGCAATTGACTGCAACAGTCAATCCACTTTACAGTATATTCTGTGAAGCACTTTGAGACGTCTCAAAGACATGGTAAGGCGCTATATCAAATGCAAGGATTATTATTATTATTATTACCTTATCCTCAGCACAAAGAGATGGGAGAAACCGGAGAAGTATTTTTGTGTCCATAGTAACCATTAGAACAGTCAATTCTATGTGGACTTTAGCTACTGCACACCCTGCCGCAATAAAGTGCCACAAATTCCTCAGATCTGTCTCAGCGAGACTACTCTATAAGATAGATATCAATAAAACTAATGCAGTGACATTCACCAAAACATTGACTTGTTATTAAGGCACTCCCAGATTTTCTGTCCAATGTAAACATTCAACTGGTTTCAATGAATCATTTTTCTTTTACTGGAAAGAAATCATAGAATCATAGAATCGTACAGCACAAAAAGAGGCCATTCGGCCCATCGAGTCTGTGCGGCTCTTTGAATAGAGCAATTAATGTCAGTCCCACTCCCGGCCCTTTCCCCATAACCCGCAAACCCGTCCTCCTCAAATACCAGTCCACCGCATTTTTAAAAGTAGTTATCGAATCGGCCTCGACCGCCCTTTCAATGTCCATGTTTGTATGAGATAAGGTTTGAAATTGCTTTATTTAGTTTTGTCAATACCCCCTTTCTGCCCCTGAGAAAGTCAAACCACCCCAAAAGCAGCCCGAGATGAACATTGTTCAGAGTTATAGCCTTTTGGGGACTGTTCAGTGCTTTGGGATGTCCTTCCGACATGAAAGGGGTTGTGTAAATGTAACACGTTGTTGTTAAATTAATCCCGTGCCCTCGACAACCCTTCCTGGCAACTGTTCCAGTTGTTAATTACCCTCTGGGTAAAGAAATACTTCTTGGTCAAAACACAATACTTCCTGGTGTCTGTCCTGAAATTGGGGGAGCAGCATATAGACAATGTGCTCATGGACTAGATTAGCATTCACTCTCCATGTATTCAGCTCTTACTAACACACTGCGCATCAACAGTTTGTGTTGGACGTTCCTGTATTGGCGAGCCACAATTGTTTGTAGCCTGGAATATAATGAGATTGTATTAAACTCCTTTTAGTACTCTTATTCATTATTTTTCTCAGTGGTTTGTTATTATAATCAGTACGTAAATACAGATAAATAGATCAAAGATAGTGTTAAAATTGCAACGCCTACTCTTCAATAGATTCTATACAAAAGACTTCATTAAAAAATAGTTTTAAAAAAATGGCTTTCATGTCCTTTTTTTTACATACTGGTTCCTGTAACTGGAAAGACGGGATTTGTGCATTTATTGCTCAAACCTCTGCCTTTCATCACCCGGTAAGCCACACACTAATATGAATGCCCCCTGGAGAAACAGCAGAAACACTTCAAAGCAGACAGTGCCTGAGATACTGTAGTGGATTTCCTGTAGTGAATACCTTCATTGTCAATATATCTGAATGATAAAGTAGCTTTGACAATGAAAAAGCAGCATTCGCAATTCCTGACTGAGCAACAATCTTTCTAAGACCAGTAGGACTTGTTTGGCCAGATCAGATTTCAACTTGTTTTAGTACTAAAAAAAACCTATGTAATTTTCAATCTAAGACTTTTATTAATTCAGAGGTCTGAGAGTGTGTGCTGCTTTTTAGGTGTGTTTCTGATCGATGTGATGTGATGGACATACAGTAAATGTGTTGGCTGCTTGTGTTGCCCTAAAGCAGACTTTTCTTTCCCTTCTGAACATCAGGTATCAAAGGACGACAGAAGTGATATTGAATCGAGCTCAGACGAAGAGGATTCAACACCAGCAACTCCAAAAAGCGGACATAACAACAACACTAACGGAACCAACGGCACAAATGGCTATCTAACCAGCGGTGTCTATTCAGAGGAAAACTAATCAATCAAATGGGAAAGTACTGTACGATATTGCAAAAGCCATTAGTAATCTAATTGTATGTGAGGCACGAACAAACTTGACAGCTTGATCCTGGACATATTCCACAAAATGTACTGTTGAATGCATTTTCTCATGTATTTCAGAATCAGACGAAGGTTTATTGGAAGTATCAAACTATCTCCGAGAGTGCACTGCCATTTTTCTGTCTTGAGAACGAATGACGATACACATTATGTACACGTATGTAAGCATGCCGTGTGTGTATATGTAGTCTGTCTGACTCAGTATTTTCATATGTACTGTCTTTGTATACGGCATTATTTATTTTTATATGTTTGAGACTCGTGGGAAAAAAAAGGGAAATTCTCGCTCGGTTACTCCTCCTTCTGGAAGAGTAAATGTTTTGTGTTCAATCATTTATCCTGTGCACAACTCAATTTGCTGTGATCTGTGACTTGCCACATGCAATAGAACCACACCTAGCTTGCAAGTACTGTGGTTTAACCAGCAGTAGGTATATTTGTGCTTTTTTGTATTTCCAATGATTTACTTTCAGTTTCTCCACGACTAGGATATCGTCACCCAAGCCATCTTGTTCTCATAGAAAATCAACAGCCACAGTGAATGCCTGAAACACAGTGCTACATCATACAACAAGACTGCTTTGACTATGTTTCTGTGGAACAATTTAAATTGTCTTTGAAATCTGCCGCCGATTCCCGATAAATAAAAACCTTCTTTCTGTGTAAACATCAATGCAAAAGTCACTGTTTCATTCTCTGCTGGAAATGCAATAAGGGCCGAATAAAACTGTTGTGTCTTTGTTACAAAGAGACTAATTTGACATGAAATGATTATTTTTAAAATCCTAATTCTGTTACTGCAAACTGAACCACTCACTCTAAATTTATTCAGCTTCGTATCAAAACTTGATCAACCATTTCTGAGCTCTCGTATCACATAATAATAATAATAATCCTAATAATAATCCTTGCGTTTGATATAGTGCCTTATCACGTCTTCGAGACTTTGGCAGTTTGCACACACAATGGGGACTTATGTACAGTAGGGTGACCATAAAGTGCTTCACAGGATATACCGTAAAGTGTAGTGACTATTTTGTGGGCGAAACGCTGCACCCAATCCATTTATGAAGCGCTTTGAGACGTCTCGAAGACGCGATAAGGCGCTGTATCAAGTGCAAGGCTTATTATTATCCTGCCTGAGGATCACAGCCGCGTTAGCACTGAGAATATCTATCCTGCAATAAGATCAGATCATCTCAAAGCAGTAACTGCAGCACAGAAGCAGGAAAGCTGTGTCGTTCCCCTTCTGTCATTGTGTGAACAATGCGATGCACATAAATTTTCACCACAATACAAACAGTTCAGCATGTTCTGCCCACTATCCACTGCTTTATCTCGTTGGGGGAGATTGGGCAAGGACAGCATCAATTTATCTTCTAAGCAATTTGCAAGTAATAAAAGACTGCATGTCCGTCAATGACAACTCACTGCACAAACTGACGATGTTTAAAAATTGCACATTTAAATATTAATAGTAATACACACAGACCCTCTCCTTATCCAAATACTGTGTCTTTAAATAAAGTGGACATGACCCTGTTTCCTTCATATGCTGGAAAGGAAATGACTTTAGGAGACATGGTGCACAGTTTATCTCCCCCCCCCCCCCCACCCCCCTTCCTTTCCCTTCCCATCAACAACATCCTGAAAGCACAATGGGAATAATTGTAAATGTACGAATGTTTATTCCTCATCCTGTGAAACAAAAACATAAATCAGTGCTTTGAGGCCCAGTTGCAACTTATATGGGCAAATTGTTAAGAAAAAAAGCTGAATAAAGTGGCAGGTAGCAGCATGAGCCAGGACAGCCAGGGTTAGACCTGTTGTTTTTAGTACTACACAGTAAAATCTCTTTGATAACTCTTACTGATATTACATGGCAACAATAACAACAGGGTTAAGTTACATCTTACTGGGTGCGGATGAGGCAGACCTGTGAGAGAGTTGCTTCGATAGGCTGCTTAGTGAAGCGATGTGTTGCTGTTTGAGACGTACCATCCCATGGCCCGACAGGATTTCTATTCACACCTGACGTCAACCCACTGATGTGGGCCGTGTCACCAGATGGAGGGTAGGGCGGGCGGATGGGACAGTGCAACCGACGCTAGTTCTCAGTGACAGGCTAGAGCGCAGCCTTGAGAGAGGCCCTGACAGGTTGGCAATGGAACAGGCTTGCAGTTTGCGCACACAATGGGGACCTGTGTATATTAGGGTGACCGTATTTTGTAAACCAAACCCAAGGGCCACATATATAAACAAATGGAACTCAACCACAATAACTGGAGAAGCGTGTTGGATTACAGGCTGTGTTTCTGTCTCTCTGATGGGTGTATGTGTTTTGGAATGTTCTTGTTCTTGTTCAGTTTGTTGCTGAACTCAAGGCGGAGCAGATGTAGCCCTAGGGTCATAATACCTCGTCCGGGGAACTGTCCTCGGGAAACAGGGAAGTACGGTCATCCTGTTATATATTGATTCAAAACACTCGGAGGCAAAATGTGGATTTTTAAATAAATGGTGAGTTTCTGTGACAGAACGGGGCAAGTGTTTCAGTTTTTCAGGCAAGTCCATGCAAGAAGGAACAAGGCTTGAAGGCGTTCACTGAGAGTGATTTGCAAGGTGCAAGGAATAAATCAGTTGGGAGGAGTTGGGACGATTTCATTGACGACAGAAGGAAAAGTTAATGAACTAATAATCATCGCTACCGAGACGAGAGATGGCATTCTTGAAATCACTCCAGGGTATTTATTGGCTGACAATAAATGTGTAAACTGTGTAAATATGCAGCTTGTATACTTCCTGGTAACAAATAGTAATCACAGTTAACATTTATCCTTGACATGATCACTGCAAGTATATTCAGTAAAAATATATAATAATCATAATAATAATCCTTGCATTTGATACAACGCCTCATCACATCTTCGAGCCGTCTCAAAGCGCTTTACAGGATATGCTGTAAAGTGAACTGAATGTATGTTTTGTGGGCAAAATATATAAAAAATCTAGTATACACAATGATATATAATTGAAAGATATTAATAATCCTTGCATCTGATAAGCCCCAAAGACTCAAACAATAGGGAACAATGGCAGGTTATGTAGATCACATCTACTACAGCTGACTGAAATCTTCAGGTCCCTCAGTTTTTCGCTATAGATATCTATTCCGACCGCACTTTCCTAATGATTAATACATTCTCCCTCTGTCTGATCCTGACCGGGCTAAGCTGTCAGAGGAAGCACTGAATCGAGGGCAGACATTTCCCCTGCTGGGGCCAGGGCAGATTGGAGGACGGTTTATTCCACAAGCACCTTATGCACTTGTTTCTAGCTGATTCACACGAGTGTTGAAAGAGGTCACAGATTAATGGTGCGCAGCACTGTGAGAATATAATGTAGTGAGGCTAAAGGAAATAGGAATGGGGTGGGGGGGGCAAATAGATATACCATATCCATGCTGAAGCTGGTAAGAATAAATGCCTCATACAGTAGTAGTGTTAATGTGGAGAGAGATGATGATATTACCAGAGTAACTTGTTTGCTATCTGACAAAATGATAAATAACATCAGAAGCAGCAGATATCACTCCGATCAAATCATTATGTGATGAATAATCACCTTTTTGCTCAACTGTGAAAGATCATGATATCCCAGAATTTTCTAGGTCACATGACAAAAAAACTCATATCTTTACATATTGTTTTCACATTTGCTTCTCATATGTCTCATTTTTTTCTGCATTTATTGTCTTTAACGCCATCATTTCTGTCCGTACAGCACATTGTTAGATTGCGTTAGAACCAGCGCATGTTTGTTTCTTTATTTCCCTCAGCAATTACTGCCAAGCTCTCAGTTACGATAAAAAATAAAAAAGTGGTGGAAATCTGGAACTCTCTCCCCCAAAAGGTGGTGGATACTGGATCCATTCACATCTTCAAGGTAGATAGATATTTGTTAGGTCCGAGTATTAAGGGACACTGGGCAAGGCCGGGTAATTGGACTTGAGGTCCAGATCAGCCATGTTCTTATAGAAAGGTGGAACAGGCTCGAGGGGCTGAATGGCCTCCTTGTTTCTATGTGTCTATAGAATTCCGTATTTATCTACCAGGTTAATATATTGTCCTGCTCTATGTGTTGGGACATGAAGGAATGTCAGAAACCTTCAATACCACACCAACTTACATTCACATCCAATCTGCATTCCTGTATGGAGCTGTGTAGCAATGGAGACATGTACCAAACTATAAATCAATGCAGCGTCACAAATAATATAAATCTCACCGCCTGGAGAAAAACAAACTGCCTGAGGTAAGAGCACTGCGGTGTGGTTAGAAAGTCCAACCACCAAACGTTCAGAAATATTACCAAAAGATTTTTTAAAAAAGGATTTTAGAAAATGGAAGAAGCACACCTAAAATGCACATTGATTCATAAGAGAAGGCACAATGTATAAGACACGGAGTCCTGTAACTCAGTGATTAGAGCACTTGTTTTGCAAGCGAGAGGACCCGGGTTCGATTCCCAGGCAAGTTACCTCACTCCACACACCTGTTTATCTAGCAGTAAAGAAGAACCCAGTTGTTAGTCGATTGGCAGATCGCTTTTCCAGGGGTAATAAACCCTTCAAAAAACATGATTAAGAAGAATTTGGTCACTCAATCCATGGCTGTTTGTGGGACGCTGCTGTGCGCACATGGCTGCTGGGTTTCACCCACAAAATATGCAGTCAATTCACTTGATCGTGTATCCTGTGAAGCGCTTTTGAGATGTGTCGAAGATGCGATAAGGCACTATATCAAACGCAAGGATTATTATTATTATTATTATTATTTTCCGCACGTTAACGCTATTCTGCTACTTAAAAATCTCGCGATCTTCTAATAATTCCGGAAACCACATTCTTTGAAAAAAAGTGTTGAACTGCTGTTAACCACAAATTGATGCATTCTCTTTGATTCACCTTGTGGAACGGAGGGCGTGGGGAAATAAAACATAATGAATTACAAAATTTCTCCCCTTGATGAGAAACGGTGACGACAAAAAAAAACCAACAACAGGGTACATAGATCAATCAGCCCCTCACTCTCACTGGGCTCAGGGTACAATATAATGAGTCCCTTCTCTGGTCGATAATTCTTTGGCCAAATACAATGTGTTTGGCTACAGTGAGGAGCATTAGGACCTGAGGGAACTACAGTGTGTGTTTGCTGGCTGCTGAGCTATCAGATGACTGACTTGACTGACTGCTCAAAGTTCAAGTGTAAACTTGTCAGCACTGACTACTCACTCTCACTCACTCACTCACTCACTGTCCTGGGTCGAGGGAGCACTACAATCAGTCAGTATGAAAGACCCTGTGAGTGGATGCACAGTAAGGAAATCTTTATCTTTCATCTTTTTTTTGTCCTTTCTCAGACTGTTTGCACTGTTTGTCTTAAACCACTGCAACGAGCTAACTAACACTGACCCAAGGACATTAACCAGAGAATGCACTTGGCTGCAGTGGGTGGGGGGAGAATCACTGTAAGGTGCAGTTTTATTGCTTAACCAGAATTCTTGCTTGTTTGAGGCTTGTGTTTGAGTTTGACTCTGGGTGTGTTTGCATGCTGCTCTGGCTGGGCTCCTCCTAAACCCACTCTGCTTTGAGGAAAGTTAATCATGCATCAGAGTTAAAGTTATAAACTTTTAAACTTAAAGTTGTCAAGCATCAAGTACAACTTTAGTGAAACTCTCTCAGTTAAGCTTTGGTGTCAGTCAGAATCTGATGGTGTGATTCCAGCCCAGACATTGATAATAATAATATAACAATATATTATAATAATATAATATAATAATGATGAGAGGGAGCAGTGAGTGGGTGGGTGGGGGGTCTCTGGGAGCTGGGTTTGAGGGCTAGTGTGGATTGCTGAGGGCAAATCTCCCCCTTTCTGTTGTCATTGAGGATCCTGAAGGACTTTTCCATGTTAAGCAGGAACTCTCAGCCTCACCCAGGAACCCCATAGGGGAACCTGGTGTGAGCAGTGAATAGTAGGAAGTGTTCCGTCCGGGCTTCAGGCCAGAGTATTGGAGTGAATGCTTGAAGTCCTGGCAATAATTTAGCAAAGGGGAAAATCTTCCATTTTGGGGGGCAAAAAAAAACCTTAGGCAAGTTTGCTTACCCACACGCCTCTTGTGCACCTCGTAGAAAATAGGAACCTGGTTGTGAGTCAATCGTCGGATTGCTTTTCCGGGGATAATAATCCCTTCAAAAAATAAATAATAATAATAATAATTTGGCCACTCAATCTACCACTGTTTGTGGGACGCTGCTGTGCGCAATTGGCTGCCGGGTTTCGCCCTCAAAATATCCAGTCAATTCACTTTACAGTATAATCTGTGAAGCACTTTGGGACGTCTCAACGACGTGATAAGGCGCTACATCAAATGCCAGGAATATTATTATTTCCTGAACACTGATATTTCTAGGCTCATTAAACATAAACACAAGCTTCACCACAAATATATAGATCAAAATTATATGTACATAAGGGGTCAAGTGAGCCTTACGGCTGTTATTTAGAATCATCTTATCTCACAACAAGTATCCTTCTCCCAGTTCTGACAAAAACAATGGTACTTGTGACTCAAGCCAATGACCTTCACTACTGTCAATTCTAAGATTTTAAGAATTCAATTTGTATCACTTATTTCATTTAACTTTCTCTGTCTTTTTTCTGCCATGTTACCATTTTCATTTTCCTGGTACACTGAATGCAGCGGAGCCCAACTTAAAACATTTCCAGCTTGTCTCAGCGCAAGTTCTACACCAGAAGCTTCCTGAAGATCTTTCAAAGAACTTCTCCCGAGCCGGGCTGCAAGTGTTAACTTAATCTTCGTTGCAGTAGAGGTCATGAAAATGCAAGTGGCAACCTAGAAAAAAAATGCATCAAAGCAAATTGCATGCAGCAAATGACAGAGACAAACTGAATTTTTAGGCAGCTTTCCCTTTTTTTCTGGTTCTCGGACAAACTGAGGGCCAGATGTTAGAATTCTAGTTGTTTTTAACCACAGACTGCTGTGTGGGTTGGGATGGTGGATGTTAGTTATGTGTCATCCTGGCTCAGTTGGTGACTCTCTTGCATGTGATTCAGAGATGAAGAATTCAAGCCCAATGATTATGATATTCTAAATATATAGTCTAGTCTAGGTCAGTAATGGCCAACACGTAGCCAGCCCACGGGCCAAATATGGCCCTCAAGGATCAAGACGTGG
Organism: Callorhinchus milii; assembly: GCF_018977255.1. Taxonomy (NCBI): domain Eukaryota; kingdom Metazoa; phylum Chordata; class Chondrichthyes; order Chimaeriformes; family Callorhinchidae; genus Callorhinchus; species Callorhinchus milii. The sequence goes on along the minus strand of NW_024704747.1, from coordinate 29,480,456 downwards.
CACGCTGAACATTCGCACTAGTCTAGATAAATCTGTGTTAAATCAATATTTGGTGTTATCAGCAGGTACACACTGAGTAGCGGTATTTATGGTGTGGCCATAAGTCAAAAAAATAGTCAATCAAGACAAAAAAGGTTGGCCAACACTCGTTAGGTTGAGGCTCCAGTGCCAGGGTTGCATTGTTGGAGATGCCATCCTTCCACAGAGAGATTAAGCCCAGGTCCTGTCTGTCTGTTCGGGTAGAGATTAAAGATTCTCCGACACCACTCAAATAGAGATAAGAGCTTCCCCCAGTATCCTGGCCAGCAATCCTCCAGATAATATTGATCATCCACTCCATGTCTGTTGGTAGGATATTGCTAGGAGCAAATTGGCTGTCACATCTGCTTATGAGTGGTCGGTCACTACACATTACAGAGATTCCCTGTGAAGCTAACTGAGATGTTTTGACATTATAGCCGCTATTTCAAATGCAGAGATTATTATAATTAATGTGTGGTTATTTTCAGTATGGAAGAGTGTACGAACATATCAAGAAGTTTTCCAAAAATGGCGACAATTACTGCAAAGAACTCATATCCGTCCTTCAGCAAAGGTACATTGAACATTCACGAATATCGTAGAAACTTATTGTCTTATCAGTTAAGCTTTTGTTGCATTCTACTGTGTAACTAAAGGATGAGATACTAATTCTCCTTTGAAACACTAAAGGGAGCTCTATGTATCACGGCGCCAGTGAAAATCATTGGAATACAAAGTATAACTTTGTATTTGTATTTGTGAAAATGTTGTTTAAGAGCGTAGCAAAACCACAAACCGATTGACTCGGTGATGCAGGTGAATGGACGAGACGAATTAATATTTACCGGTCGCTGATTAAATGAAGAGTTCTAGGATTGCCACTCTCTGCTTGAGTACCGCCAAACAATAGTTGCGACAATTATTAATGGTTGGTTGAATCATAAACTCATTCTGATGATTTCTTTCAGCTTGGATAAACGTATTCACAGCACATTATCGCAAGACTAAATTGTGGTTTTAACATATATTTACAAAGAATCAACCTATGTTCTGCCTCACAGAATGTGCTGAGTAAGAGACACTGTTGCAAAGAACTGTTGTATTCACACAAAACAACTTCAGACTTTCAGCAGAGGATGTTGATAGTGGAAAGTAACTACTGAAACAGTTAACAGAGGACATATAGCAAGTAAACAAATTCTACGGAAGTCAAATTTTTAAAGCTCCAGCTGCAAAACAGGTGGCCTCTAGTAAAATAGTATGATATACAAATAAAAACTAAGTGTCTAAACTGGCAAAGGGGAATATTTCCATTGCGGAAACATTAATTCTGTCATTGAAATATTCTGTTATCAAAGTTTGCTTCTCTCGATTACTGAAATCCTCTTTGTATTTCCCAACCATATCTCATATGACTGAACTTATCTCATCATTGAATCATTCTGCCTGTTAGTGCTTTATCCATAAATGTAATTTTGTTGTTGTTGTTATCTGCTTTATCATAAAAAGTGTCCTTATCGCAGATATATAATTGAAAGGTTCCCCTATCCCACCTATCGCTTAAAGTGTCCTTCCTCGAGTACTGAAAGTTCCTTTACCACTGAAATGTTCTGTAATACTGGAAATGTGTTTGTTCTATCGCTGGAATGGTTTTCCAGAAACTGTTTGTGAAGAAGTTATGCTGAGTTATACACCACATGTAAAACTGTAGCGCACAGACTTTGGGAACTCCTGTCGAGCTCCACCCTACAGCCTGAGTCATTGTGTGGTTATCTGCAACGATCTCCAGGCAAAGTACAGCAGTCATCAGCATTGCCTGAACTGATCCTCACTGGCAAACAGAAACCGGGGAATAAAAACTTCTTTGGTGCAAACCGTCCAACCTTTAAATATGTTTTGAAAGTATATTTTGCGCGCGATTGACTGATGCATTTCACCCACAAAGTACACAGTCACTAGGCTTCACAGTATGCTCTGTGAAGCCCTTTGAGACTGCTCGAAAACTTGATAAGGCGCTGTATCACTTTCAAGGATTATTATTTTATTATATTACTATCTGTTCATTTGGCACAGGTGCAACTGTGTGGGGCTGCGGTTTTTATTAAATACTGGAAATGTAAGAGGAAGAAACATGAGCAATTGTGTGGCATCCAGAGTTGTAGCAAATGTCATTGGCCGACTGTGAATCATGTCTGATATAATTGTGTTTGCTTAAAGGGCTGACCTAGAAAAGAGGTACTCCAAGGGCCTCATCAGACTGGCCAGCAAGATCACCAAGGCATCCGCCAACATGATGAAAAAGTAAGCGGCGTTGGAAAAATAAGCCTTTTTGTCATTCAAACGCCATGTTGGAAAGCAGAGCTGATCTCAAGCTTGTGGAGACAATGTGCTTAGTGGTGGACAGTAATAAACAGGTCACGAGATGAAACACAGAAAATAAAGAGAAGTTGGGGTGAAGGAGACCCTTTGGCCTATTTGATCTCATCCTTCCAGAATGCCCACCTTCCTTTCCCCTCCCATCACCGTTTGCGACAAGTTGCAGATAAGTTGACAGGTTACACCTTGATGTGTTACCTGCAATTTTCATCTTTCGTGGAATTGGCAATTGGCTGCTGCGTTTTGCCCACATAATACAGTCAATTCACTTTACAGTATAATCTGTGAAGCGCTTTGAGACGTCTCACTGACTTGATAAGGTGTTGTATCAACTGCAAACATTATTATTATTATCACATTGTTCCTTTAAAGCAGTTAACGCAGCCTTGATTGATTCCATCCAAAAAGAACAGGATTAACTAACTGCTTTGCAAAGGTGTTGTACGGTTAAAATAATAGGTACAAACGGAATTGAATAACTGAGACAAAAAACGTGAGGTTTACTCTGCAGTATCATTCAGTATATTCGTATGTATCTAAATTGCTGATAACTGGAAGTAGGTCAGGTGCCAACCCACAGGAACTCAGCTTTGACAGAGCGTAATTGTAATTTTCAAACACAGTTTGAACAGAATAAAATAATTTGAATGGAATTTCTTCTTAAGGAATCCTGTTCAAAAAATATCACCCATTAGACAGTTCACTGTTGAGGATGAGTGTTGTATGGGGTGGTATGGATGTTCATCGAAATAGGCCAAATGGATTAAGGGGTAGTTAAGTCAGTTTAGCGTCAAACTGACATCATTGAATAGGCTGATGCAAACTATTTAAGTAAAGATATTTGAACGAGGCTTACACTTTGGCAGCTCAGTTTACTGGAAGCACAGAGGAGCTGAGGAAGATACCACAAGGCAACAGTCTGCTCAAGATCTGAAACGTAAAACACCACCGGCGAATTCATTTCAATTATTTACCTAGTTATTTAAAGGCAGGGAAATGTCAGTGGGATTACCACAATACCACAGTCTGTCAGACAGCCCTCAACCTGTGCGTGCATGTGTGAACTTTATACCTCACCCACAGGGACTGTAGGCTTCAGCTCACGAGGTTAATGTTCTAATTGTAGTGTCTGACATTCTGGATTTGTCTCCAAAGCTCCATTTTTGATGTGTGGAATTGTGTGTCTGAAGAGATGGCAGCCACGGCAGATTTGCATAGGTGAGTACAGAGAGGCTTCAGCTGTGGGGGATTGAATCCTTTTGTTTTAATAACAATAGTTTGGAGCCATATTGATTTCACCAGCACTGTACTGTATGTGGCCATAGGAACATTGACATTTATACCAATATGGGCTGCACAGAACTTGCACTGTGTTGGATAGATATTTGTTAGGTCTGGGTATTAAGGGATATGATATGGGGCAAGGGCGGGTAATTGGAGTTGAGGTACAGATCAGCCATAATCTTATAGAATGGCGGAACAGGCTCGAGGGGCTGAATGGCCTCCTCCTGTTTGCTTCTATGTTCCTTCCCAATCTCCGCCTTCACATTTACTGTTATTCTTCATTCCCCTTTTAAGAATGTTTACTGCAGCCCCCAGCACTAGAAATAGTCTCAATATCGTATCCTTTTTTTTCCGCTCATGGCACGAAAAAAGAGAGAGTTGCATCGGGAATTAGAGAGACTGAATGATTAAGTATAATATGGCAATTCCAAGCGCGTTACATTATTTACTTTTACCGACTTGAACTTTTTGCTTCCTGTGTTTCATTAATCTGTCAACTAGCAATGCTCCTAGTGTTGTAACGTGCTTTTGTGACAACTATAATTTCACTTGGAAAGGCCTGTGCTGCATTGTATTTCAATTTGTGATGGTAATGGGTGGTAAGGGCCTGGTGTGGATGAATTACTGTGTATGTATATTCTTTGTATCTAAAGGTCAGCGCCAGATAGAGGTAACAAATCTTTTGTGCGATTAACCTGAACCGCTTTATTATTTCGAACAGGAAATTAGGCAGTGCTATTGAGCAAGAAGCCATTAAACCAATCCGTCAAGTGCTGGATGAACATAGTAAAAGGAGAAAACCGGTATGTGGTATTGATCATGCACTTCCTGGCTGTCTATGGGACATTGCTCTGCACAAATTGGCCGCCGCATTAGCCCGTACAGTCACTACGCTTTACAGTAAATCCCGGGAAATCATTTGATGACCTGATAAGGCGCTATATGAAATGCAAGGCTAATTATTATTATTGAGCATTTCCTTTTATTTGACTTAATTCAGTTATATTTTACTTGTATGCGTCTTACTCTGTGCTAATGTTACAATTCTATATCAGTTGGACATTGCAGTCGACAAGGCATCGAAGCTTGTGATAGACAATTGGAGTCAGCAGATTAAGGTATCCATCAATGTATTTAGTGTTGCAATCTCAGCTGTCAATTTCACTAACAATGCAGTATTGGTTTGAAAGTCATTAATTAGGCTGTTGTCATTGTCAATTTAGTAAAAATACAAAACAATTGCATTTGATTTTGTACCATAATCAGCACCATAGCTTTCCATATTTTAGAGTTTTATTGAATGTCTGATTCACCCACGAAACATACAATCAATTCACTTTACAGTATATTCTGAGACGTCTCGAAGACATGATAAGGCGCTGTATCAAGTGCGAGGATTATTTTTGTTACTACTTTCTATTAACTTTGCAACCATATTCACATATTCTGGGTTTCAGTGTAAAAAGAAGCTGATGACGTCGACCAAGAATCATGAAGTCCTCTTTCACTTTGTAGACGGCAACACACAAGTGGCAACTGAAAAGGAGAAACGCAAGGTTGTCTAGACTGGATTGTGTAAACTAATCACCTTCAAATGTAATATATAACTCTAATTGATGCTGAGTAAATGCTGCAATGAATGAAAAAAAAATTAGGGGCGAAATTGACCTTTCAAAATGGACTCAACGGATTATTTATCACCAAAATATTAACCCACGTTTACACCATAGTTTTTTTTACTGGAAGCTATTTCCCTAAGCTAAAGGCCGGAGAGAGCATAAGCACAGAACAACTTAATGCACAACAACAACAACAAATTGCACCCCACAATGCAGCCTCTATCTTGTCTCCAAGGGTCGACAGGCACCAGACATGACCTCTCCCAAGTGGACATCCTTCACGTACGATGCAATGAGTTTCAGCAGGTTATTGAATCATCAGACAAATTCCACCCTTCCCTCGGCCAATGTCCATACACAACAACTTTACAGCAGATTCAGGGTCAGCAATGGGAGCTCAACAATGTAACTGCCTTAAATTAAAGCCACTCTGGCCTGGATATAACAGACTCCACACAGACTAAGGAACAGACCTAGTCCTTTCCTGGTTTATAGGGTACAGCAGTTTGTTCAACAACAAAGGAAAAAGGCCGAATCTTCCACGGTATACAGGCGTTTCACCCAAAATCACAGTCACTACACTTTACGGTGTATTCTGTGAAGCGCTTTGAGAAGCCTCGAAGACTTGATAGGGCGTTGTATCAAATGCAAGGCTTATTGTTTTATTATTATACGAGCTACGAAATTTAACTTTCGATAATGAAGCGAGTAAAACTACTTTTAAAAAACGAAGTGAGATAAAGAGATAAAGGCATTGTTCTTTGTGAGTATGTTTTGGGTGAATCTGTAGTTGTGTGAGAAGGAGAGGAGCCTAGTCTGTCAACCCACCCACATGCCTGCCATGGACTATTGTCAGATTGCCAATTTTAGGAATAAACATTTGGTGGTTAAAGGCAGTTTGAGTAACATTTGTATTTATATACCAAGATCTAATTTAGGGGACTTCTTAAGGGAAGTTTGAGTAACATTTTTATTTATATACCAAGATGTAATTTAGGGGACTTCTTAAGGGAATAAGTAAATGAGAACTGCATCCAGTTACTGGAAAGAGACCTCATTACTGATGCCAAGTTGTTATTAAAAATCTTGCTATGAATTGCTTTACTTTAGCCGCAGAATATATTGTTATTTATTGTTTGTTCTTACAGCTGCTCAGTAAACTGAAGAAGTCTACTGAGGCTCTGACTAAAATGGACAATCATTACTACAAGCTGAACAGGACTGGTGAGGACACCCGGCTGAAGTGGGAGTTGACTTTAGAGCAGTCTTATCAGGCGAGTAGCAAAATGGTTAAAGGAAACCATTTTACCAGAATCCCATGATTAATACAACAGGAATGTTTTCAAAGACAAACAGAAACTCTGCACGCACGTGTCTTAAAGCAGAAAACACGACCACCGACAGTTCTTTACTTAAATAAAATTGTGCGAGTTTTTTAAAAAAAAGACCGACCCCGTTTGTGATATGGTAATTGGTTAATACAGTAATTAATAATTTAAATATCACCAGAAAACCTCAACACTGAAATCCTGAGACCATGCTCTCTCCTGCCTCTCAGTTCTGGACTTGGCAGAAGATGCTAATGTTGATTATGACTATTATTGTAACTTCACGTGGATGCCATGTGTTTGGTGGAGTAGAAAGCAGAACAGACATTTGTGTGTTCACCAGCACTGGAACAATGTATGTTGATTTGTGATTTGTTTCTAACTCACCAAGATGAACTTTTCTCACATTACAATTTTGCCTTGAACCTTAGTAAGTACAAGCTTGTGTACGGAGCGGTGGGGAGGGGAGATCTAATAGGAGCACAGAAAAATTCAACCTTTGGGCCTTGGCAGGGAAACACGGTTTAATGTAATGTGTTGACTGGTGAATGGACTCAGTAACTAAAATCTGGCAAGCAGCTGAGATTGATCCTCCGCACCTCCCAGTGGTAACACATAGAAAGACACCGACAGTAAGATCCCTGTGAACAGGTCCCATCCAGGCTTCAAAGATAGATAGAGAACAGTGTGTGATACAGTGGCTGATTCCATACACAGCTAACAATAATAATCAATTGATTGCCAAAGTGAAACCGTTCATTTATTTAACGTGCAAAAGAAAGAATAAGAATTGAGTGTATGTTTAGTTGTGTTGAATGTGATACAGAGCTGGTACCTCTCAGTATGGATAGGCCAGTTCATTATTTTCTGAGACACCTTTGCTTCAAAAATGTAAACCTGCACACACTTCAATTACTGTGCCCAAGTCTTAAAGCCAGGGGATAGATGTATGTCCCAGTGGAAATGCGTGGTTTACTATATCCAAATCCCTGACTGTCCAGCGCCTTGGGACGTCCTCCCGACATGAAAGGCGCTTTACTAATGTAATTTGTTGTTGTTGTTGTATCGTTAACATTAATCCCTTTGATCGCTGGTCATTCGTAGATACAGTATTTAATTTTTTTCTAACAGAAAATATGTGAACTGGAAAAAGAGAAAATAAACCTCCTGTGCGACATCTTAAATAAGTACAACCATCACATCTCCTGCTTTGGAAGAACACTCATAGAAGTAAGAATAGTTACCTGACAGGACATTTCAGTCCAACTCTGAGAGCTGAAGATTGCTGTTAAACAGACGATTATTAAACTTATATTAATATTAAACTAATATTAAACTTTCTATGGTTAACAATCCCTTCAAAAACAAATACTTATGTTAATAATAAACCACTCAATCCACAACTGTTTGTGGGACACTGAGTGCACAATTGGTTACCGTACTTTGCCCACAAAATATACATTTAATTCACTTTAAAATATATTCTGTGAAGGGCTTTGAGATGTCTCGATGATGTGATAAGACACTGTATCAAATGCAAGGATTATTGTTATTATTTAATATTTAAGTAAATTCATTGTAAACTCTGAAGCACCGATGTGATTGCAGTATGTTGTCTTTCAGTGTCAGAGACAAATCCACGAAGCTGTACAAAATGTCAACATTGAGAAAGACATCTTGATATTGGTAGAAGAAAGATCCATTTTATCAGATGAAAACAAAACAGAATTTCTGCTTACAGATTATTATGTAAGTAGACGATAATATGTTCTTTAAAATGCCTAATGACTTCATACAGAAATAGAACAGAAAACAGAAGAGTTTCTCCTGGTGTCCTGGCCAACAAGCCACCAGATAAAATTGGTCACTCGCTTTTTGTGGCTGTTTGTGAGACGTTGCTGTGGGCATCAGGCTTTTGGGTTCACCGACAAAATGTACAGCTACTACACTTTGTAGCTTAACCGGCGAAGCACTTTGAGATATCTTGACGACGTGATAAGGCGCTGTATCAAATGCAAGGATTATTATTATACTGATAGTCATTTTAATCTATTAAAAATAACCATCTCTCTAAACAGCATTGATTTAAATTGCAAATGCTAAATTAGAAGCTGTTGTTAATCTAACAGGAAGAGGAGACGAGAAACTCAATGGATAAAGAACGGAGAAGAACTGGACTAGCATTGAAAATACAGAGGCTTCAGGAAGATATTACCAGGTCACTAAAGGACAAAGAAGGTGTCTGTCTCCTTTCTCTAAATTACTATTAAAAGTTATCTGTCTGATTCACATGAATATTATAACAATAATAAATGTTTTTGATAATTTTCAGGGCTAGAGAAGATGGTTAGAACGTACTCGGAAAATCCTTCATTTTCAGCGAAGTTAGAAGAAACCGTGATGCAGCTGAATGAGGTAAAAGTCAATATTATGTATTTTTATACTGAACAAGATATCTCTGAACATGTTCGAAAAAATATATGACTTTGCATTACCCGTTCCGAAATTTCTAATCCAGGTAGTGGATTATAATATTTAAATATCAAACACAGCTCAATAACATGCCATTGATTATTGATGCATAAGATACTAACATGGATTATACGGCAGTACAGTGTTACTCGTGCAGGTAAACTAAACAAACAAATTGGGATTGCCCAATAGCTGAAGTAATGAAGAATATAACTCAATTGAAATAATAACCAAACACTAGAAGTTGACAACACACAAAATGCTGCAGATGCTGGAAAACTGAAACAAAAGCAGAAGTGGCTGGGAACCTTCAGCAGGTCAGGCAGCATCTATGGAGAGAGGGAGTCAACGTTTCGGGTCCACGACCTTCGTTCTGATGGTGGACCCGAAACGTTGACTCACTTTCCTTTCTCTATAGATGCTGCCTGACCTGCGGAGTGTTCCCAGAAGTTGACAAGTTCAATTTACGACAGGCTTACTCTAATTTCTGTGTGGAGTGTTTTGTCTGTAAGAGTAATAATTAATCTCACTTCCATTCCTAGATAACACTGAAGCTGACGCTCCTGGAGTTTAATTTCTACAAGCTTTCGCTCTGTGTGGCTGAGCTAGAGGGAGCTGGGCAACCTTCCCACCCACTCAATGGCAGCATCACCAAGTGCAAAGACAAGGTGCTTCCAAATGATTCGAATGATTTGCTGTGTATTTAGAAATACAAACTGCACATCTCCTAATGGCTTTTCTTGCATCTCATCAAGAGCCTAAATTAATATCACACTGCCATGAGATCAATGTTATTCTTTACTTTAAATGCGCAGATTTAAGTAGTGAAATTTAACTATTTAATGACGTCATTATTTTGTCTGTTTCACTTAAAAAATAATGATTTTTTTTTCTGTGCAGCTGATTAACCCAAAGCATCCATTCCTTTATTTGTCTGAACAAGTAGATGTTAAATATAATCAATTTCTTTGATTCTAATTAAACCACGACACTTGTGTTCTTATATGGCATCTTAGTAGTGTAAGTTAATGATCAATATATATATATCTTCAAGTCCTCCTGACGTGGAAGGCGCTATGCAAATGTAATTTGTTGTTGTGGTTGTTGGATTATATGGATTTGAATCCAGCCAAATCAGAGGTGCCTTTCACTGGTAAATGCATTCATTCTTCTACAATTTATTGAAAATACTTAGCATAATGGCCACATTGACCACAATGGAAGCACTTCAGACTACAAATAGTCATGTAAATCCAGTGTTGAGAATATATATTTCTTGTGTCTTACTCTTATCAATTCATAGTCAGCTGGTGAATCTTCGATGGGTAGAGTAACGTCAAAGCAGGAAGCACTGATGAGCAGTTATATATAAGTAGTAAAACCTTTTTAGCAACTAAATGTCATGTATTCAAGACACCAGAAGCAGTTCTGGCTTTGAAATCCTACTCAGATACCAAAAACGTTACTTTGGCAGGAATATTACCACAGTGTGGTACAGATCTCGCGTCCTGTGAAAATGAAGAATGTGCAGCATCGCAGAAGCCTGACAAACTCCATCGCCTCAGACACCAGAAGAGATCATCAAGGGCAAAGTCCCCAACCTGCAAACCAGCCCATTCGCATCATTCAGCCAACTAACTCCAACCATTCCTCACTGGGGCAGGAACAGATGAGGGCAGATACAGCTTCAAATAACTCTGATCAATTAGATGAACGAGATTGTAGTACGCTTGACGGTGAGTACTTGGCTAAACCTGCTTTATGCAAAGAATGCTTTTGGTGGCAAACTGGGTTTTTAGTGCAATGAGAAGCATGCACATCCCTAAAGAAGGACAGATACATGTTAACAGTCAGTTTGATTTATTTTGGATTACGGGGACAGTTGTTTTTACTCTTGTTACAATACCTTTAAAAAGTGTTTTCCTTTCCTTTCAATCGCCATTTGTTATGTTCATGCCTGTAATTTATTTATAAACTTTTCTATTTATCACTTGTGTTCTGCAATTAGCATATTTTTAAATAAGCAATATAACTTCTTCCCAAAAGCTTCCACAACATTTCATAATAGGATATCCATAAGTTTGAAAGCGCTACCAAACATATATTTACTTTCAATTCTCAACCAGGCCTTAACATAAGGAATCCATCAAGGCTGGAATTAATTAGAGGCTATACATACATAAGTTGATCACTTTTTAAAAAAAAAGGAATTCACAATGTACAATTGTAATGAAAAGTATTGATTTTTAAAAACAATTAGGGTACAAGACATCAACATCGGGAAACAGTGGGTAAATAGCTTATAGCCTTCAGTATATTTGATGTGATATTAATAATAATAATCCTTGCATTTGATATAGTGCCTTATCGTGTTATCGAGACTTCTCAAATAGTTTCACAGGGTATATTAAAAGTGGTTTTGACTGTGTATATTGTGGGTGAAACTGACAGCCAAGATGTATGATAAATATTGCAGCTTCTAAGGTTTATAAACAACTTTGCCTCAATAACTGTCCAGTTACTTGTGTCACAGCTGCAAAGCATAAAAATAAGAATGATCATCAATGAGGGGGTTTTGAGGCCCAGGAAAATGGTTGAAATGTGTAGATAAACTGAGATGTTGTGAATTTACTTTGAAATACTTTTACTCAGCATTTTAAAAAAATGATTTGTTTGATCCTACAGGAGTTTGTCCTATTCAAGAGATTGGAACATGTAAAGTTTTATATACTTATCAAGCAGGCAGAGAAGATGAGCTTAATATAAAGAAAGGTAAGATTTACAGTAATTAAATCAATGCAGGTCTCAATCCAGATTTGTATTGAACGGAATACATAGAATATGCCAAGAGTAGTGGTATTGCAATATACAATTATAATGTCTGTGTGCATTTTGATAGTGTGGTTCTGTTAAAATTGTATTTCTTGACAACTCACAAGACTTAAACTGTCATGTGTCATGGTTATACGGTTTGATGGTATTCCCCAAACCCCCAAAAATGTAATAATACAATAATAATCCTTGTATTTGATATAGCTAACGCCTTATCACATCTTTGTGACGTCTCAAGAGTGCTTTGCAGAATACACTGTAAAGTGAATTGACTATTTTATGAGTGGAATTTCAGATCTTTTGAAAATGAACAGCACCATCTTTATTTGGGAATGAACTTAAAACCCAGTCTAGTAGAGCCAAATCAATAATTAAAATATGGGCTTATTTGATGCTGCAGTTCACTTGTTATGCTTGTGACAAAGACCTTTAATAAGTCCCATACTATCCCAAACTATGAAGTTTGACTTCTAATCCTGGAGATTTTGCATCTATGCTAAAACACAATTTACCTCTAAATCCCTGGCAAATCACAGAAACTGGCAAGGACAACTTATGCTAAAATCCTTTTTTTTGTTGCTGTCTGTAGGTGATATTCTCAGGATTCACAGGAAAGATATCACTGGGTGGTGGTTTGGAAGCTTCAAAGGAAAGAAGGGAATGTTCCCAGCCACCTATGTAGAAGAACTGTCACAAGACACAAAATATGGATCATCCGAGGCATGAAACAACCTGATCGTGTTGTTTTTTTTTAAATTAAGAAAGCAAGGTATTTACTGAAACTCTAAAACATGGAAAATGTTGGTGAAACCCACTGACCGATTGTGAACCTCAATCTTATAAAGCAAGAAGCATTCCTTCAGAAATGAACGTTTCACAATCTGGCCCTAACATCTCTGTTATTCCTAAATTTAACGCAGAAGGAAGGCTTTGCACAAAAGTTTACAAGTGGTAATGTTGGGCAATGCCACAGTATCAATACTGCCCTCAGAGAATAATCTACACGTTTTTGCTCACTCACGTTTATGTAATGTTCAATTACTGCATTCCGCAATTTCTATGGTTTTCAGAATTAAAATCAGATGCTAGTGTAACATGAAACATAACTAGCGAATAGCTGAAACGTTCTTCTATGACTACATTTTAAAAGCATTTTGGGAGGTTATGTTCTGAATTTAAACCATTTGTGACTCTCTTGTTTAGAGTCAAATTGAGCAACACTGAACCAAACACATCCAGCACCATCAAAATAAACTAATCCATAAAACCCGTCATGATTTGTTTTTATAAATGGTTTGAAGCCCCCCAGAGATGTGAGATCTGAAAATCTGACACCTTGAAGGAGTTGGCACTGGCCTGGCTATAACCATCTCTAGATGTGTGGATCTCATTCTTTCTCTTGTGAATCTCTTTTAAGTTATTGGCGTCATCAGTTTCTCTTGCTGGAAATTACTTTAATCTTTCCAAAAAGTTACTGGCACAAACGTTTCCATTTTACATACTAATTAATTTGCTCAATAAGTCAATTGGTAAACCCAAGGAACAGCTTATGTAGAAACACACCATAATACTAGAAGTTGAAATAAAACTACTGTCCAAAATGCTCATCTCTATCAACTTAGTCACTGCTTGCAACCTTACAGAATGTAACATCCATTTTCTCCTCAAACAAATCTCACTATTGTTTAGACATATTTGGCAACAGATGCAAACTTTACTTGGAAAATTACTTTATTTAACACTACAGCAGAAGCATTGTTTCATGGCTACATAGCCAGTCATTTATCACTTATACAGGTTTGATCACGGCCATCGTACAACATACTTTAGTACCAATCCACCAAATGTAGATAAAAAATATATTGTATAAGAAATATCAATGATTAAGAAAAAAGTTTAGATAACAGGCAGCGAATGTATACGACAGTGAAAAGGCAGCCTATATTACAGAATTAAACTGAACACAATTCTTGCTGTATAAATGTCAGCAAGTAGATATTACAGTCAAAACAGTATCCACTAGAGAAACATATATAAAGACAGACGCAGAAGAAGTTCCTTTGTGTTTCTTTAGAAGAGAAAATACAAACAGCTGAATAAGTTAAACATAATTAGAGAAACAGGTAATATAAATGCTGTCAAGGCGTTCTTGAATTATATCAATGCAGTGAAGGCTTTCCGGATATTTGCAAGAAAAGCAGAGAAATTGTTGCTTTGTCTCAGTCTCTCCTGCAGCACGGTCATGCATTCCAGAGGTGGATCACACGACAACACTATCGGGAAAAGACAAGAATTTGCTGAAGAACACCTGGCATTTCTCAAAATCACAGAATATTCATAGCACAGAAGATCACTTGGCCATTGTGTGTACCCCACTCGTTTCCCCCTTATCGAAATTGCCTTTAAATGCTCTTATTAGATCAGATTCACGGCAACATGGCAACAACAACTTGCATTTACATTTGTGGCACTGACAGAGCTTAAAGGAGAGTCAGAGAAAGAGGGGAGCTGACCGTAAGCACGGTCGAGTATAATGATTGTAATGTTTCCCAGAGAGACTGTTGTGAGCTCCAGTAGTCAACTGTTGCATCACCTTCAGATACAATCACTTGGGGGAAGAGTTTGGTTCAGCCATTGTAAGCACAAACTTCAGATGTAACTTCTTGGAGAGACATACATACCCTGGTAATTTCCTTCATCATTGATTTTCAATAGGAATGTAAATGGCTGCTCTGGATTTTTATGATTGATGTATCTGAAGATAAACTGTAGCTGTTCACCTATTGAATAACAATTAAGTGAGTGGAGGGGGTATAAATAACAGGGATTATAATACATTCTTCAAATAGATAATGAAGATTTGAGTTATTAAAATATCTTATTGTGTTATGGGTCTATTGTTCAAAACTAATAAACTACAGAAGTTGCTTTGATATTATCGATGCCTATGATCTACATCTTAAAGTTTTTAAGATGGTGAACAGGATTGAACACTTTCACGCTCTCCCTGTTGCAATGATCTCCTGACGAATTGTCATTAAATTGTACATTGGAAATTTCAATGTAAATTCCAAATATTTTCACTTAAAAAGAATGGAATTGAGCTACATTTTGAAAACCCACAATACTGAGAGTTAGAGAACGAACCTGGTCTAAATTAACATTCTTCACCACCAAGTAGAAAATAGCTTTGATCAAAGGACTGAAAAGTACTGGACATTGCTTAAATGTTTCATTTTTAAAACCGCAATGCTGTTTATTTGAAAAAGCATGAACTAAAAACCCTAACATAAAACTTGGGAGGGAAACACATTTAAAGACTAGTCAAAATAAATGTCATTTCTGTAAGGAACTGGGGGTCAGTATAGCTAACAAACCAACATAGAAAATGCTCATCATTAAATTTTGATGATTTCCACTTATTATACAAGATTACAGCAGTGTTTTTTTCAGTTGATGAGATGTTCGGTCTTACCCTGCACTTTTCGTATTTCCAGTCCCATGCGTTTCTTGAACAAGTCTGCAGCTTTATTTAATTCCTTCAGTCTTGCTTTATTTTCTTGTTTTTGCACAAGGAGCACTTGGGATAGAAATCACAGATGAGCATCCAACTTATTTTGTAAACATTTACAAAGTTTATCTTTCATTGCTATCAGAATGTAGTTAGTCTGAATTCGGCCATACAGATGTATTGATAAACACAATTTTGAACTGTTAAATACATAATTGAGGGTCATTTATGCCTCTGATTTCTCAATTACAGCATTTTCATCCACTAACATTATACATACACCCTTGTTTTTTGACAATTCCTTCCTTCAGCTCCTTGATCTTTTCCAAAAGCTCCCCCTTTTGCTGTACAGAGCTTTTGAAGTCTGAATGTGCATTCTTCAGATCTGCATATCTTTTTGTGATAAGAATGTTGTGCTCGGAAATAGCTGAAAGACAGAGACCATATTTTTTTCATGCCGACCTGCTCCAATCAAAATACAAGACGACTATCGACAATCCAATTTATACCACAATAAAAAAGTAATGCAATAAGTTACCAAGTACCTTTACTGGTTTGTTGGATCTTTGCACACATTACTTTCTCTTCTTCATATTTTTGTAAACATTTGTCTGTAAAAGGAACATTTATTTAAATTAATACAATACAAAATTACATTTGTAAAGCGCCTTTCAGGTTGGGAAGACGTCACTCAAGTGTAAAGTAAACTTCTTTACAAAGTAAGCTTATAACATAAGCTTTGGAGTGTACTTGAATATTAAAGTGATAA
Organism: Callorhinchus milii; assembly: GCF_018977255.1. Lineage (NCBI taxonomy): Eukaryota > Metazoa > Chordata > Chondrichthyes > Chimaeriformes > Callorhinchidae > Callorhinchus > Callorhinchus milii. Next base: position 29,464,244 of record NW_024704747.1, on the reverse strand, counting down.
TGACACAGGTAGTACTGAGTAAACTTCAGAACGTAGATGTCGCGTACGTGTGAGGCGTGTTATTTAGCATATGAAGACAAAATTAGTATTTATTCTGCAAATCAGAATTGCAGTTTATTTTTTACACGTTCACCCAACATAGAGCACGATGGCACATATTCTCCCATTTGCAGTTCATAAACTTTACAACAATGAAATGTTAGCTGAAGTTCCATAAACAGCGCATATCTGCTTGCAACTAGACCGCCTGTACCTGTTGTGATCTTTAAGGACTCCCGGTATTGCTGTTTGAATCCCGCTGAATTATAGTCACTTTCCCACAAAGTGAAAAATTTGATCCGGGTTTCATTTAGCTTTTCCTTCAGTTGAGTGGCATCTTCTTTAACGCTACCCATTTGATCTGAAGCAAACCATTCAATTCAGATTAAACATCTTCCAGGCAGCTCACGTTTACAGTATTTCCTGTGAAGCGCTTTGAGACGTCTGGAAGACGTGATCTGCGCTTTAATTACATCGAGGCTCGACTATGCAAACTCCCCGCTTGTCGGCCCCCAACCCCTCCCTCCGCAGGCTGCAGATCATCCAGAACGTCCTCTCCCGCACCAGGCTCCCCGCCCCCATCACCCCCACCCTCACCCCCATACCCACCCCCACCAGGCTCCCCGCCCCCATCACCCCACCCTCACCCCATACCCACCCCCACCAGGCTCCCCGCCCCCATCACCCCCATACCCACCCCCACCAGGCTCCCCGCCCCCATCACCCCCACCCTCACACTCACCCCCCCCCACCAGGCTCCCCGCCCCATCACCCCCACCCTCACACTCACCCCCACCCCCACCAGGCTCCCCGCCCCCATCACCCCACCCTCACCCCACCAGGCTCCCCGCCCCCATCACCCCCACCCTCACCCCCACCAGGCTCCCCGCCTTTCACACCGCACCCCAGCTCTCTCCCTGTCCCCTGTCCCCCTGGCCCCGGGCTGTGGTGATTACCCGCTCTCTCCCTGTCCCGGTGTCGGGGCTCCGCGGCTCGCGCTCGGATTCAAACTGTAACGGCCGCCTCCCCGCAGCCACTTCCGGTACCGCCGTCACAGCAACCGGAAGGAGATGGCTGGCGGGTAATGGCGGCCTATGGGGGTGTGGGTGCGGACCCAACCACGGCTCTGTGTGTCTGTGCCCCTGAGGGTGACTCGGCTCTGTGTGTCTTTGCCCCTGAGGGTGACTCGGCTCTGTGTGACTGTGCCCCTGAGGGTGACTCGGCTCTGTGTCTGTGCCCCTGAGGGTGACTCGGCTCTGTGTGTCTGTGCCCCTGAGGGTGACTCGGCTCTGTGTGACTGTGCCCCTGAGGGTGACTCGGCTCTGTGTCTCTGTGCCCCTGAGGGTGACTCGGCTCTGTGTCTCTGTGCCCGAGGGTGACTCGGCTCTGTGTGACTGTGCCCCTGAGGGTGACTCGGCTCTGTGTCTGTGCCCCTGAGGGTGACTCGGCTCTGTGTGTCTGTGCCCCTGAGGGTGACTCGGCTCTGTGTCTCTGTGCCCGAGGCCTCCAGTTTGCCCCTCGTGCCCTCCGCTCCACCGCTCGGTGGCCGCAACTCCAAGTCACTACGCCCCGAAACTCTGGAACACTCTTCCTCTCTCTCTCTCTCTCCGCTGTGTGCCCCTTCCTTCCTCCCCCATCCTTCAGGTCGCGCCTGAAGACCCTCCTCTTCGGCCGGGGCTACGGTCACCTCCCCCCGGGGCTTGGCATCGTGACTCCCACCGCTGTCCGGCATGAGGGGCGCTGTGTAAATGCAAGTTGTTGTAACTCGGAAGGGAAGGGAGTTTTTCCCCGGTATCTTGGCCAACAGTCGTACACTTAAAAGCCTCTTTGCGTTGTGCAAACCTGACTGTCGGGTTCACCTAAAGACACAGCCAACCCTGTCAAGCACTTCGAAATTTTCGACATAAGGCACGATATCAAAGGCGAGGAATGTTGTGCAATATGTCCTTAGAATCCCAAATTATTGTGTGGAAAAGCCACTTCTACCCCCTCCGTTATCACAACTAACAGCCGGGAAGGAACGTGAATCAGTTTGCATAGATCAGGTTTGTCAGCCGCAGATATTGGCCATTTGTTACGAGCTGCTCTGAAACCAGACTTTTTACATGTGCTCTGAAAGTTGTACATCAAGTTACTTCATGAATGGGTTGATTTGCCACAATGCAATTCACACGTCAGGAAGCAATGCTAAGCACAATATGATATTTGTAACAAATAAAGGCTGTTTATTTGTTATAAGCAGTACACAATCTTAATACTTGTGTTGAAATATATACTCTTTCAGCTCATTCCTCAAAAAGCCACATTTCAGAAGTGATTCAAATATATGAAAAGTAAGTTATTATGCCTAAAATATGGTGACAACTGTAGCTTCTGCTTTCTCTGCTTATACTGTACAATACAATAGAAAATTACATCTGTATAGTGCCTTTCACGTCAGGAGGACGTCCCAAGGCTCTGTGATGTCGTACATTTGCTTCTGTACTTCCAGTTTCCAAGATCGCATCATTTCTGCACATGCAAGATTGTAGTTAGCCATTCTCTGCCATCCCAATGGCACCTGAAATAAATACCAAGAGAAATCATAAACCAGCTAGAAGAAACATTACTGAAGTGATCTATCACAATTTTATGCTAATTATATAGAATATGAGGAGAAATGTATGAATGAGTACTCGGTGAACCATTCATTGAAACAGTTCATTGCAAAATTACATATTCACTTAATATACCTCCATTTCTTACACGCGTGCAAGCAAAACAATACAAGCGTGCCTTTGTGGGAGGATTTTGTCAAAAGAACAAAATGTCAGGAAACAATCAAATCAGATAATTTGCTCATAAATATAATACCGTTGAGAAAAAAAAACAGCTGTGTTTTAAAGTAGAAGTTTCAGTAAGTTCCCACTTACTATGGAGGGAGTTCCCACATTGGCAGGCTGTGTGTTTCAGGCCAGTCTGCAATCGGCAGCGATGCCAGTACTCTGAGCAACCTATTTTGAGAAAGGAAGCAAATTCATCAACATTAAAGAAACATTACTTTAGTGATCTGTCACAATTTTATGCTAAATTATCCTGAATATTTTTAGAGAAGTGTACGAACGTGCACCAGGTGAACCATTTATTGAAACAGTCCACTGCAAAATTACACGTTCACTTAATATACCTTCATTTCTTACACGCTTGCAAGCAAAACAATACAAGCGTGCCTTTGTGGGAGGATTTTGTCAAAAAGCAAAACGGTCAATAAATACATTTCTTGTATATTACGAAGCAGGTACCTGAGCAGCCGTGTGTCAACTCTGTATGGTATAGAATCAGAGAATAAATGATAGTTATACAGCACAGAATGAGGCCGTTCGGCCCATCATGTCTGTGCCGCTCTTTGAAGAGCTTCCAAATCAACCCCATTCCCCCGCTCTCCCCCCATAGCCCTAATCAACCCCACTCCCCCCCTCTCCCCCCATAGCCCTAATCAACCCCACTCCCCCCTCTCCCCCCATAGCCCTCAACCCCACTCCCCCGCTCTCCCCATAGCCCTGATCAACCCCACTCTCCCCTCTCCCCCCATAGCCCTAATCAACCCCCCCCCCCCCCCCATAGCCCTAATCAACCCCACTCCCCCCCTCTCCCCCATAGCCCTAATCAACCCCACTCCCCCCTCTCCCCCATAGCCCTAATCAACCCCACTCCCCCCTCTCCCCCCATAGCCCTAATCAACCCCACTCCCCCCCTCCCCCCCATAGCCCTAATCAACCCCACTCCCCCCCTCTCTCCCCATAGCCCTAATCAACCCCACTCCCCCCTCTCCCCCCATAGCCCTAATCAACCCCACTCCCCCCTCTCCCCCATAGCCCTAATCAACCCCACTCCCCCCCTCTCCCCCCATAGCCCTAATCAACCCCACTCCCCCCTCTCCCCCCATAGCCCTAATCAACCCCACTCCCCCCTCTCCCCCCATAGCCCTAATCAACCCCACCCCCCCCCCCCCCCTCCCCCCTCCCCCCCTCTCCCCCATAGCCCTAATCAACCCCACTCCCCCCTCTCCCCCCATAGCCCTAATCAACCCCCTCCCCCCCTCCCCCCATAGCCCTAATCATCCCCACTCCCCCGCGCTCTCCCCATAGTGCTGCAAACTTGTCCTCCGCAAATAATGGTGTACAACACGACGTGCAGTCGGTGTACGGTGTATAACGTACACCACCTCTGTGTGTGGTGTATGCGGCGCCCACACACCGGGCGGGACCTGAGCTGCTTCCCGCCACGAGGGTCACGTGGGCTCCGCGGGAAACATGGCGGCCGTCAGACTGCACCACATCCCCCACCTCCGAAGGGGGGGCGGTATATTACACCCCCCCCACCCCCACCCTCTCTCTCTGTCACCACATCACACCGCGCTGTACGTGTAGTGCGCGTCAATCACAGAACAACGCGGACTCAACGGACTGCAGTTATGTTGCTATTGATTACCTTCTGTGTGTGTGTGTGTGTGTCTCCCCCCCTCCCCCCCCTTTGGCTGCTGTCAGATGGTCGGCGCCGCCGTGGCTGCAGTCCCCCTCCCGGCCTGAGGGTGTCAGTGCTGAGACCGGTGTGGACGCGTTGCTCTGCACTGCAGCAGCAACAACAACAACAACAACTCCTCCTCTAATGTGGTGTATTACACTGTGACTTAACTCTAACTCTCCTTTACTGTGTACTCTGATGGTACTGCGCTGTGTGTTACTCGGGGAGACTCCGTGATGGACCCCGAGACGTGTTATTTTCGAAGGGGATTGTTCCCCCGGAGTCGTGCGGCTCAGTGGTTAGAGCACTCGCTTTGCAAGTGAGAGACCTGAGTTCAATTCCAGGCAGAGGGCGAAACCTCGGGCAAGTTTCCTTACTCCACACAGAGCCTAATAATAATCCTCCAAAACCAAAAACAATAATAAATTGGTCATTTTCAATCCACGACTGTTTGTGGGACATTGCTGTGTGCAATTGGCTGCCGCGTTCGCCCACAAATATACAGTCACTTCACTTTACAGTGTGTTCTGTGAAGCGCTTTGGGACGTCCTCCCGACGTGAAAAGCGCTATATCAAATGCGAGGATTATTATTATTATTATAATTATTCCGGGAAGCGAACCCCCGGAGCGCGCGCGTTCCTCTTGGGCCCTCCACGCGCGGGCCCCGCGCCCTCTAAAGCGCCTTCAGAACGCACTTGACTTATTTCTGCCGCCGCCGCCCGCCCGGGGATACAGCTCCAATGGCAGCCGTCACCCTTCTGGTACCTGACCCGATGGGGGCCCTATTATTTACGCGGCGTCAGTGTTGCCGGCGCCGTCGAGAGCTGTGCAGCGGCACCTGCCCCCTGTCCTCCGCTGACCTGCACACGATCAGTCACCGTTCAGACAGCCATCAGCAAAGTGAAGCCGGAAAAATTTCCTCTTCCCTTCGTTGATGGTTTTTTTTTTTCCGCACATCGCACTCTCACCGCTTACATAACCAGATTGTTTAACCCTTTGCGCTCGACTCGGCAGGTAGAGGCCGTTAGCGGATGCTGCGGCGAAAGCATTTTTCTTTCCTGCACGCTGCCCGCTGAGCTTCTCGCCAGTACGCGACGTTTGCGGGGGTCCACCATTTTTTAGCACTTGTAATAATAATAATAATCCTCGCATTTGATATAGCGCTTTTCACGTCGGGAGGACGTCCCAAAGCGCTTCACAGAACGCACTGTAAAGTGAATTGACTGTATATTTGTGGGCGAACGCGGCAGCCAATTGCGCACAGCAATGTCCCACAAACAGTCATAGATTGAAAATGACCAATTTATTATTGTTTTGTTTTGGAGGATTATTATTAGGCTCTGTGTGGAGTAAGGAAACTTGCCCGAGGTTTGGCCCTCTGCCTGGAATTGAACTCAGGTCTCTCACTTGCAAAGCGAGTGCTCTAACCACTGAGCTACAGGACTCCACAAAGTCCACTTTTAAGAGGATGAAAATTTCCGAGGTTGAAGGAGACGAAAGCGCTGGAAGCTCACTCGCAGGCTCGCCGCGCCAGTGGCACCTGCACGCGGAGCCCAGCCGCCGCGTGAACATCGAGCTGCGCTCTCAAAAGTAGACAGCCGGCCCGCGCGAGATAAATGCTGACGGAAATGTGGAATCGCAGAGAGCAAACGAGTGATTGGAAAATTTCGTATCGAAGGACAAAGGAGAATTAGGACCGCGCTTGACATAAACAAGTGATTATGGGATATGGCCATTTAACTCTCCGTGACCTCCCACCGCTCCAGCTCTGCCACCTGCAACCCTACAGACACAGCCTCTGCCTTCACTAAGCAAACTCACAGCTTGTTTCTTGTCCCCCCCCTCTGTCTGCCCCACCATCTGTGGATGAACGTTCAGTCCTCTGCTCTGCTCTCGTGGAGTTCTGTAGCTCAGTGGTTAGAGCACTCACCTCACAAGCGAGAGGACCTGGGTTTGATTCTATTACCGGGTGGGGCGAAAACTTAGGCAAGTTTCCTTACTCCACACGCCTCTGTTTACCCGACAGTAAGTAGGAACCCTGTTGTTAGTCGATTGCCGGATCGCTTTTCCGGGGATAATAATCCCTTCAAAAAAATAAAAATGTGACCCCTTTTGTCCCAAACTATAGAACTAGGATTGGTAAAGTAAGTAAGTAAAGTAAGTGCATCATCATCTCTCTGGACTGCATAGAAACTCAGTCCAATAGAGCTGTGATATATTAGCTTACACCATTGTGCACCTGTACATCCATTTCATTGAAGCATCTTTGATATATCCCCCCAAAATAACAACAAATGACATTTGCATAGCACCTTTCACGTCAGGAAGACGTCCCAAGGCATTGGACCGTCAAGGATTTGGAAATAAAGTAGTCGAGAATCGCAGGCTGATCTGAACTGCAAACTGCTCTGGGATTTTCCTTTCATTAATGTCCCTCGGCTGAGATTTCGGACCACACGTCTAATGCATCTAATATGATCTTGTCTAATGGGGAAAAAAAGTCTCCTCACTGTTAGGTGATGCAGGTAATTGAGAGATTGTTGAACCTGCATTTAAAAGGAACAGATGGCAAAATGTACTTGATGTTCTTTCTCCATGTCAATTAGTTTTATCTGCAGCAGCTCCTGTCTCAGATTTCCTTGTACAATAACCTCAGTATCATAGAAGAGTACTGTACCTCCTACCTCAACGTTTTATATATAGTGTATTTCTAGGATAGAGGGTGACACTAAACTATTAACCGCACTTTAATGGAATCATTATCATTTGCTAAACCATGCATCGGGCTAATATTCAGCCACTCCAAATTCTGACATCATGAAGAAACCAAGCAAAGATAATTTTAATGTAAATAACAGAGAACTTTTACCCATGAGTTACCTCACGTAAGCATGTGCGCTACCTTCTGTGTCTTGGAACAACATCCCACTTAAACGGCAAAGGCCTTCTCTAATGCGTGGTGGGTCACGTGCCCACCCACAGGAACAGTGCTTAATCCCATCAAGCAAACCTACCCAGAGATCAGAAGTGTGAAATATAAAAGCAGGTTCATTCAATCAGCCAGATTGCTGAGTACTGTATTTACCTGATCCATTCCGGGTGCTATCCTAGTTCTGACAAGCGTGGGTGACACCAGAGCAGTGATACTCCGTATATATTCATCATGGATCTCCTCTACAGCTGGGAAATCCATGTTATTCAACATCTTCAAGCAAACTACGGGGGCTATCAGGACTTTCTATACTTCATGTCTGCTGTAGGAGATCCTCGGAACATCTTCTCAGTTTACTTCCCACTCTGGGTTCAACTGAGTCAAAACCTGGGCATTAAGATGATATGGGTTGCAGTGATCGGTGACTGGTTCAACCTGATATTTAAATGGTAAGATGGGTGAATTGTTTAGTGCAACTGTGATCCTGTTTAGAAAGCAGGGCCTTTGTAAGATGATAATAATAATACTAATAATAATCCTTGCATTTGATAAAGCGCCTTATCACGTCTTCGAGACATCTCAAAGCGCTTCACAGGATACACTGTAAAGTGAATTGCCTGTACATTTTGTGGCCGAAACCCAGCAGCCAATTGCACACAGCAGCGTCCCGCAAACAGTCGTGGATTGAGTGACCAGATTATTATGATTTTATGTTTTTAATTTATTTTATTTTTGAAGGGATTATTTCCCCCAGAAAAGTGATAAGTCTAACGACCGGGTTCCCTACTTACTGCGAGGTAAACAGAGGCGTGTGCAGACTAAGGAAACTTGCACAACATTTCACCCTGCCCGAACCCAGGTCCTCTCGCTTGCGAGGCGAGTGCTCTAAACACTGAGCTGCAGGACTCCATGATCACTGGTCTGTGGCTGAATAGAATGAAGTTATTCAAGAGGCTTTGAACAATTTCAGTATTTTTCTCATCCTGACAGGATTTTATTTGGCCATCGACCGTACTGGTGGGTCAGAGAGACACAATTTTACTCCAATCTGTCAGCACCACAACTGCAGCAGTTTCCCATAACATGTGAAACAGGACCAGGTAAGAGGAAAACGACAAGATATTCTTTTGTTCTCAGCCATTTCTGTGGTATTTTGAAATCTTAATTCATTTAACAACAGTATTGAAAGGTACCTTTGTAATAGAAAGTACATAGGACAGTCTAGGTATAAATTAAACCAATTGGATTCATGGCTTGGTTCCAAAATAGACGTCTTGCTGTATATAAACTATTGATCTTTTTTTATTTATTCATTAGCATTCGGGATTATTGCTGTTTTTCCTGCCTTTTTGCATCCACTGTTTTCTGGTTCTTAACTTTGACGGTCAGTGGCAAGGGTTTATATTCCATGGGATGGTTGTATGTTCCTGTAGACCAGCTGGGAGAGGAGGTGTATATGTCATTTAAACCAGTCCTTGTTTATCAAGTGGAGATAAGAATAACTTACTGTTCCGACCTAAAGTTCAGCTTCGCACAATCCTAATCTGAATCAAATGGGATGTTTTCCATTGATCATTACAACTAACGTTTTAATACAATTGGTGCAAAATTGACCTCCAAATCTTAAATGAAATGAACCCTTATTCTAGAAATACAGACTTGATCCTTTGGGAAATAAGAAATATTTTGTGTAACAAGTATTGTATATTATGTTATTTTTTAGGTAGTCCATCAGGACATGCTATGGGCTCTTCCTGTGTATGGTATGTCATGATTACAGCTGTACTCAGCTACTCAAGACTAACAAAAGAAAAATCACAGAGCATTGTATATTGGTAAGACAAACGTTACTGTGGTTCTCAATGAGCATTTGGCCTCTGGAACATCTCGATGTATTGAAATGTCATCAATCATTCAACAAAGTCTTATTAAAGATTTATTGTTCTTCTTCCTCAGGCTGGTCTGGTCAATTCTTTGGCTAGTTTTCTGGATCATTCAGATCAGTGTCTGTGCCTCACGAGTCTTTGTAGCTACACATTTTCCTCATCAAGTTGTGTTGGGAGTTATAGGAGGTAAATATTTGCATTGGTTACTGAGTAAATTGGGCACAATAGGTACATAATGGGGAATATTGTTATATATAGTATATCATGTGAAGTGCTTTGAGATGTCCTCCCGACATGAAGGCGCTATATCAAATGTAATGTTTATTAGTATTATTATCTGTGCGTACATGTTTAATAGCGTAGTGCACATGGAGAGGTTTTCTCAACATGCAGTGAGAAAAATTGGGATTATGAAGTTAAATAACTTACTGCAATAAAGGTATTAACTTGGTGACTTACAGTTCCATAGATAGAACTAAACTCATCTCTGTACAAAAGGAGTTCTGTGCCCTGCAAACTGATAGTGTTTAGTTTGTATTTGAAATGAATACCCTCTGACTTTGTTCTGTGCCTTAGGAATACTTGTAGCAGAAGTATTTGAACACATTCCATCTATACAGGCAGCAAGACTGAAGACGTACATGCAGATAAACCTCTTCCTGTTCATCTTTGCACTTGGCTTTTATCTGGTGCTAAAACTGATCAACATCGACCTGTTGTGGTCTGTTCGGAAAGCCAAGAAATGGTGTGCTAATCCAGACTGGGTTCACATAGACACCACTCCTTTTGCTGGGCTGGTGAGGAATCTAGGTGCCCTGTTTGGGTTGGGTCTTGCTGTGAATTCTCAAATGTTCCTTCAGAGCTGTAAAGGGGAGAATGGGGGCAAGACACGTTTCAAGATGATGTGCGTAGCTTCCTCATTGACAACATTACAACTGTTTGACTTAGTTAAGATCCCAACTCATGTTGAACTCGTGTTTTACGTGCTCTGTTTCTGTAAAAGTGCAATGATTCCTCTTACTGTAGTTGCACTAATCCCTTACTCTGTTCATCTCTTAATGGGGAGCACAGAAAACAAAGTCGATTAGGACCACAATGTATTTTGTACACTGCATAAATCTACAACAAACAAATGACACCTATTGATTTTTTACAGTGTAATGTTATTAAATTCTCATAACAAAATACTCAAAGTAAGTGAATGTAACTTTAGTGGGATAGAAAAGTCACTGTTGTGGAATATGATTAATTTTGGACGTGGTTTCCTTTAGACCAGAAAGATCTTTAAGCAGGTGCTTGAAGAAAAACCTTTAGGGTAAGAAGAAATGTTTTCACAGATTGCTATTGACTCCTAGGTAGAGGCTGAACCCTCAAGTTCTGGGTGTGGGATTACATGTGAACCTCCTTTGCTGATTAAGTTTGATTTAACTGTTCTCTGTTTTTACGCTGGAGTGTTAAAAGGAAGCAAGCAATTCCATGATTTGGGGTGGGAGGTGGAGAGGAGAAGAATGTAACATTTGAAGCCCCTACACACACCCTGACTAGTGGTTGCTTGTGGAGCCATCCTGACTTTGTAGGAAAGGTTTTATGTCAAAGTGGTGCCAATCTTAACAACCTAGTAAGCCAGTTAGAACACATCATTGGTGTAATAATTCTCAAATGGTTCAGCAAAATAAAGGAAAAAATAAAACAAAAACAGGATGTTTTTAGATGAAAATCGGATAGTAAGTAATTGGGTTGGATAGAGTTATGTGCAGAGTAAAATTAGAGGGTTAAAAAACAAACAAATCTGAATTTGCACTGTGAGGGGTTGTTGTTTTATGTTTCTTTACAGAATGTAGGCATTATTATACATTATAAAACTGTTCACAACTATTTCTGAATATCCAATGCTGTATTGTTATATAATGTTAACACATTATTAAACAAAAACTCTAAGCATTTTATTGGTACTGTACACATAAGCAACCTCCAGCATGTTTTTCTTTATGTTTTAACAGGTATGATGGGCCGAAAAGCTGTAAGATTCTATGATTCGATGTCAAGCGCATGTAACTTTGCTATTTTTAAATATCACACAAACCATGTTACAAACACGTCTGTTGTTATCAAACATTCGAATACTTTAAAAAGCACACCTGAACATTTTAATAGAATACTGTCATGAAATGCTCTAGATTTTGTCTCCATCCTTCAATTATTATTTTACTGTGTATACGAGAGGTGCCTGAAACATGAGCCTAAATGTCAAATAAACTTTAACATATTTCACCATAGTTTGCATAATTCCTCTTGTGAATCAATTACTGAGTCACAGGTGTACCTTTCATTATATTTACTAAGATTTACCAATATATAATGATAATAATAATCCTTGCATTTGATATAGCGCCTTATGCTTACCACTACCCTACAAGACTCCACATTGAAAGTGGACAGTAAAACTGTTCAGTAATCATACATGGTACATGGAGAATATCAGTATTTCATTTATCTTTTAATTCATCAAAGCATTTAAAGACAGATATAAATTATGTGTCTAACATTTTGTAAATGAAACAATACTGCACGGAATGCCTTGCTTTAAGTCACCTTTCCATTATTAAAGTTGCTGCTGTTTTTATTTAAATAGGTACAAAAAATCAATGGCACTGCAGAAAGATCACCTTGTAGTATTTATCACCTGTGGAACTTCTGACAGAATCTTGCATTGCAGATGAAGCAATGTGCAAAAACCGCAAGCACGTTTGAAACTCTAATTGTTACCAACCAGATATAAAAATACTCTTCACATTTAATGCTCATTCCAGCATTACTGCAGTCAGGCCTTAGACTGCTGTGACAAACATCGGAGTAACTTTAACTAAAATTAGATCAATCTCTCCCCCTCCGCTCTCTTCCCACACATACACACCGAGAGCAACAACAGCAAAATTATATTTGTAAAGCGCCTTCCATGTCGGGAGGACATCCCAAGGCGCTGAACAGTCAGGGATCAGGAGTAAATACGTGGAGCAAATCTGTAACAAAAACAATTGATTGACTTTTTAAACTGAACTTTGAAAGACAAATTTGATAATTGTTTGCTTGGAAACAGCATCGGAACCTATCGAGATACCTGGATAAAATGAAACAAACAAATTCTCCAGAGGATAACAATAATGTTAATCTTGCATTTGACATAACGTCTTGTCACCTCTTCGAGATGTCTCACATGGGATTCTGAACTGAGCTGAGCTGAGTTTGAGGGAGAATGTTGCCTTGGAGTAAAGAGCTGAGTTATGAAGACCTAGGGATATTGTGGAGTTTTACATAGGAGCATAGGAATTAGGAGCAGGAGTAGGCCATTCAGCCCCTCGAGCCTGTCCCGCCATTCAATAAGATCATGGCTAATCTTCTAACCTAACTCCATCTGCCCGCCTTATCCCCATATCCCTTAATCCTTTAGAAGTTTTAGGTCTTTGCTTTTGTGGATCAGGGAGAATCTTTGCAGATCATTCTTCTTGATAATGGAATAGTAAACTTACATGAGCCATGAAGGAACAGAGTTGGTTGGTTGGTTGGTTGAGTGATTTACGTTCTAACTTCCCGAAGGTCACGAAAGAAAACAACCTGTTTTTAAACAGTCAGAATTCATTTAGAATTTGTCGTGCGTTTAACTAACAGGAGCTCCAGTTGTGATGAGTTTATAATAGGCGCCTTTAAGGGCCATAAGTTCCTTGTGATTCCCCTGTTCAATAAGGAGTCCTCGAGACATGACAGCAATGATGTCTGAGTTTTGAATGGTCGACAAGCGATGTGCAATCACAATGCAGGTCCGGCCTTGTCGTGCTTCATCGAGAGCGTCTTGGACAGTCTGCAATCAAGAGATAATAATAAATAACAATAATAATCTTTGCATTTGATACAGCGCCTCATCAAGTCTTCGAGACGTCGCCAAGCGCTTCACAGAATATACTGTGAAGTGAATTGACTGTATATTTTGTGGGCGAAACGCGGCAGCTGATTGCGCACAGCAGCGTCCCACAAATTATTTTCTCTCTAGTCCAATACCTTTTCACTTTCTGTATCCAGTGCAGACGTGGCTTCGTCCAGTAAAAGAATTTTGGGATCTCGCACGATGGCGCGAGCTATAGCAATGCGCTGCTTCTGTCCCCGAGATAACTGGGAGCCTTGAGCACCCACATTGGTCTTGTATTGCTGAGAGAGGAAGTTCAAAAATACACTTGAGGGTGAAGCCGTGCAATGACAAAGAGAAGTTATAAAATAATAATAATAATAATAATAATCCTGGCATTTGATACAGCGCAGTATAACTTCTTCGAGACGTCTCAAAGCGCTTCACAGGATATACTGTAAAGTAAATTGACTGTATATTTTGTGGGTGAAACGCGGCAGCCAATTGCGCACAGCAGTGTCTCACAAACAGTCGTGGGTTGAGTGACCAAATTTTTTTTTTTTAATAGGGATTATTATCCCTAGAAAAGCCATCCACCAATCAACTAACCACCGGGTTCCTATTTACTGCTGGTAAACAGAGGTGTGGGGAGTAAGGAAACTTGCCCAATGTTTCGCTTTGTCTGGGAATCAAACCCGGGTCCTCTCGCTTGCGAGGAGAGTGCTCTAACCACTGAGCTACAGGACTCCACTGCAGTTTATAAACCAAAATCCAATTTTAGTTTTCGATCGCAGGGCGGGAGGTCACTGAACCTTACGTTGGGTAATGACATGACAAAGTCGTGGAGCTGAGCCCTTTTAGAAGCTGCGATCACTTCATCCAGACTGACTTGCCGGCTGTTGTCACCATATTGAATGTTCTCGGCGATGCTGCAGTCAAACAGTACAGGCTCCTGGGATACGATTCCGATTTTAGACCTTAAGAAGGCAGTATTTACATTCTTTGTGTCATGGCCGTCAACTAACTGCGAAGCAATAAAATACAAAACAACTGTTAGGGAACGAGATTAGCTCAAGGCCTTGAGAATTTAGCACAATAGATTAGAACAGATTAACATACCACTCGACCTTTATTCGGGTCATAAAATCGTTCAAGGAGTTGCACGCTGGTACTTTTCCCACATCCGCTGCTTCCCACAAAAGCCAGTGTCTGCCCAGGTTTAACAGAGATTGAGAGGCCATTGAGAACTTGGATGTCCGGGCGAGAAGGATATGTGAACTTGCAGTCAATGAATTGAATTTTCCCCTCAAAGTTACTCTGTCAAATAAAATGGTAGAATTTTAATAATAAGAATAACCCTTGTATTTGATATAGCGCCTTATCATGTCTTCGAGACGTCTCAAAGCGCTTCACGCAATATACTGTAAAGTGAATTGACTGTATATTTTGTGTGTGAACCGCAGCAGCCAATTGCGCACAGCAGCGTCCCCACAAACAGCCGTGGGTTAAACACAATAAGTAAAATTAAGATGGTGCCAGTGTAATAACTGAGTGTTTGGATCATTTAATATTAGGTCAAAACAACAACAAATTGTTCAATATGATATTAAAATAATAAGAAGAAATAATCAATGGAACTATAATGTTGCTGCCTTCTCCAGCCAAGTTACACAGCTCAGTCTTTATAAACCATTTAACACTCACTCTAAAAGGAAAATTAGCTTCAGTCTTTGACCTATTAATTTCCCGTCAAATTGACGCATACACTGCCATAACTACTATCAGTCTTTAATGAGGTACATTCGGAAAATTAACCTTATACACTGTACATTGAAGCTCAGCTCTTTATTAGTGAAAGAGTAATACAATACCCATTTTTCCCCTCCTTCGCTGTAGACGCTTATTTGGGGAACGTGGTCAATAAGTTGGAAAAAGCGTGCAGCAGCTATTTTAGCTTTGGCATAGTCTGGGGTGTAGGACGAGGCTCTTCCCAAGGCGGTCCCACTCGTTACAATGGCAGAAATCACTCTGTAATCAAGAGAGATTATCACTGATCCGATCAATAGCTGATCATAAAAACATCTACTCAATGTTCTGCGGTCCGTGCGATACAGACATTATTTCTCATGTGTAACAAGGTAGCCATACCTGAACACCATCATGAAATGAAGGTTTTCAGCAACAACTAAGTAACCACCAAATCTATAAGATGCAGCGTTAGCCAAAAAGATTACACACTGGGCAAAGCCAAAACAGACCCCATAAACATTCGCCTTCTTAATGGCAGCCCTGTAAGGTTTTTCCAGCTGCGCGTTGTAGAGCTCCACAAACATTTTCTCCTTGGCTAATCCAGCTATGGTTCGTATGTTGGTGAGCGCTTCACTCGAAATCTAAAGTATGAGGAAATGTCGAAAAAAAAGTTTCTGTTCATAATAATAACAATAATAATCCTGGCGTCCGATAGAGCGCCTTATCACGTTGTCGAGACGTCTCAAAGCGCTTCACAGAATATACTGTAAAGTGGAGTGACTGTGTATTTTGAAAGGCAAAACGCGGCAGCCAATTGCGCACA
The DNA here is from genome assembly GCF_018977255.1 of Callorhinchus milii. Lineage (NCBI taxonomy): Eukaryota > Metazoa > Chordata > Chondrichthyes > Chimaeriformes > Callorhinchidae > Callorhinchus > Callorhinchus milii. Next base: position 29,448,413 of record NW_024704747.1, on the reverse strand, counting down.
GCCGGGTCGAGGACAAGTAAAGGTTCTGCTTATCGAGTACGTTCTGAAGCCTCACCTGTCCAGCAATCTCAAGTGACTGCTTGTCCTGGTTTGCAAATCCTGTCAACATCTTGGCTTGCAGACCACCAGACAGTGCCAAAAAAGGCAGGAAGCAGAGGATAACCAGGGTTAGCTTCCAGCTGAAGTAAAAAGCGATGATCAAGGACACTCCTATGTTGGTGAGAGAATTCACAATCATTCCAATCTGCGACCCAGTAGCCTAATGGAAAAGAATCAATAACATTTTCTTTTAAAATAACAGTCGTGGATTGAGTGACCAAATTGTTATTATTTTTTTGCTGAAAGGGCAAGAGATGGACATCAGCATATACAGTATCTAATTCAATGTCCATTTGAACACTGAACTTCATATGAAAAACTAGTGAAAGATAGGAATCCTGCATTTGTTATCCCTACTCGTATAAATACTTACACCTTGAACCTGTGAGGCATCTGTAGCAAGTCTTGTTGTTAATGTTCCAGGACTATTCTTGCGATCGTCAAACCAGCCAATCTCTTGACCTAACATTGCCTGGAATCCGATCTTCCTCAGCCTCCGGGTCAGCAATTCACCTGATTTTGCAAAAAAATAACCCTGGTGGAAAATAAAGATGAAATCTTGTTTTTGTCAACAAGATACAAAAAAAATTTTTGCTGAATTGATTGCTTTCAAACATGCCCATTGATTGTGCCTTCACTGCTTTGTGGGGCAGAGCATTCCACAACTTCACAAACCTCTGCGTAAAGAAATTTTTCATTTCACAGTTGAATGGATTAACATGTTAAAATGATGTGCAGTAGAAATGCTTCAGTTTTACTACGGGCGACAAAGTTACCGATGGAAATCGCACACGAGGTGAACGGCATTTTGCGAATGGAATTAAGATGCATTATGTTGATGTAGAATACATGGAACGTGAAGCGATTGATGTGGGTACACAAAAATATCTGTTCCAGAACAACCCCCGTGTTACAAACTCCTAAATAAAGCTCCAAAACAACTGCACTTGTGCTTTCTTAAAAAAGAACCAAAATAGTTATACCTGGAGAAACTGTGTCAGGAAAGACACCAATCCAACCACAACGAAGAATAAGCAGATGGAATTAATCTCTTTTCTTTTCTTTTCTTCATCTGACAAAGAAAAGGTCTGAGGGGGGGGGAAATCAGGGAGACATTGAGGTAGGTTACTTTTTACATGCAAATAATGTCAGGCTTCTTCAACTGATAATCATAGAATCATAGAGAATTATAGCACAGAAGGAGGCCATTCGGCCCTTCGTGCCTGAGACGGCTCTTTGGAAGAGTTGCCCAATCAGTCCCACTCCCCCCGTTCTCTCCCCATCCCCCTGCAAATGGATAATAAAATGGAAGAAATAAAAACAGAAGACGCTGGGAACCCTCAGCAGGTCAGGCAGCATCTATGGAGAGAGGAAAATGAGTTAACGTTTCAGGTCGATGACCTTTCGTCCGAACTGATAAAATGGAAGACCATGGGCCTCTTACCCCAATAATCTGGCTGAATAAAAGTGCGTAGACTGGATTTACTCCACCATTGATGGCAGCCCCAAGGGCACCAAACAGCATATAGGGCCACTCGGAGGCATTGTACTTCAGAATCCTAGTGACTGGCGCTGGCTCAATATCTTCCGCTTCCCCCTCCTCTACAGCCTGTGACAAAAATAAACCTTTCAGCTTTGAATGAAATGAACCCGGATTTAATTCACAAGCACTTGTGTTAGACAGCGACCGTTCAATATAGAGTCAATTGTACTGGAGGAGCTGCCTTGGACGTCCTCCCGACGTGAAAGGCGCTCTATAAATTGAATCTTGTTGTTGTTGTTGTTGTTGCCTACTGGTCAGTGATTGTTTCGCCCACAAAAAATAAACCGTCAATTCACTTTACAGTTTGCAGTATATGTACTGTAAGATTTACTTTCAAGTTACAGTGTGACCGAGTCTAGATTCTGGCAGATTGTTTATTATTATTCCACTTGACTATAACATTCCTATTTTTTGTCAATTTACTTCATTTGTTGTGTACGCAATAAGAGATCTCAGATCAGATAACATGGCCATGGATTTCACATTTTTCTTACCGTCTGTATATCATCTACCGATGAATGGTGAAGCACTGAGCCAACCTCTCCAGATATAGAAATATCAGCCAACATGTTGGATATCTGAGACCGAGATCGCTGTCGTATGGAAGATCTGTATAAGAAAAGGGATTGAATTAAATCTTAATCTATACCTTGAGCCTTCACGGTTTGTGATTGGCTGCCTTGACCACAGTCCAGATGCCTTTATGGCAGCTATGTTAATGTAATGGAATTTCTATTCCTAAAAAGCTGTACTAGATAGTCTTCAGCTCCCCTCTCGACTCTCTTCGCCCTCCTCGCTCCCTCCCTTCCCTCCCCTCACCCTGACCATTTCCCCCCTCCTCGCTCCCTTCCTTCCCTCCCCTCACCCTGACCATTTCCCCCTCCTCGCTCCCTTCCTTCCCTCCCCTCACCCTGACCATTTCCCCCTCCTCGCTCCCTCCCTTCCCTCCCCTCACCCTGACCATTTCCCCCTCCTCGCTCCCTCCCTTCCCTCCCCTCACCCTGACCATTTCCCCCCTCCTCGCTCCCTCCCTTCCCTCCCTCACCCTGACCATTTCCCCCCTCCTCGCTCCCTCCCTTCCCTCCCCTCACCCTGACCATTTCCCCCCTGCTCGGGTCATGACCCAACTGTGCAGCGCCTTGGGACGTCCTCCTGACGTGAAAGGCGCTTTATAAATGGAATCTTGTTGTTGTTGTTGTTGTTGTAAGCTTCCTTACTCCACACGTCTCTGTTTACTTAGCAGTCAGTTGTTAGTCGATTGATGGATCACTTTTCCGGGGATGATAAACCCTTTTTTTAAAAAAAAATTGGGTCACTCAATCCACGACTGTTAGTGGGGAAGCTGCTGTGCGCAATTGGGTGCTGCGTTTCGCCCACAAAATACACAGTCAATTCACTTTAAAGTGTATCCTGTGAGGCGCTTTGAGACGTCTCGAAGACGTGATAAGGCGCTGTATCAAGTGCGAGGATTATTATTGTTATTATTATTATTTCCTGATCAATGTTTCCTCCAATACGATGATTATTTCTTACCGTAAACTTGCACAATAGCTCCCTCTGCTGAAAGACCGTGGCTTTTCTATCGCTGGTTCCTCAAGCGTAGTCTCTGCTGCCGATAAAAGAAAGTAATAGGTATCCAAAATGTTTCTGTCAATCCACAACAGGTACACAACATGTTAGTTGCCAGTGGTAATTTTTGCTAAAAACAAAATTGTTGTTTCAGAAGATCATGCTTACTCTGCCTCGACTTTTCATTCAGAGCTTTGTCTCCCTGGCTTTGAAGAGTCACCAAAGTAAAATAAACTCCTTTCCTCTCCAGCAATTCATTGTGTTTGCCTTGCTCCACAGCTCTTCCGTGTTCAAACCCGATGATCATGTCGGCACTCTTTACTGTGGAAAGGCGATGTGCGATGGAGATTGTCGTCCGACCGAGGTGAAGCTTTTAATGAATTCAAAAGTGGTCAGAAACACCTTGTCACCACGTTATAACAATGGCCAGTTATAAAACCGTTATTGAAAGGAATCATTTTGTTGCACAGTTACATAGAATTACAGCACGGACACAGACCACTTGTCCCAACTAGGTCCTTTTTGCTTCAACCACAGTTCCGGCAGTGAGTTCCACATCCCCACCACCCTCTGCATAAAGATGTCCCCACACTTTAGATCTGCTGCAGTCTAACTTATATTTGTGCAGAAGCTAAATACGGAGGATAACAAATGGTTGGCCATGTATCAAAAGGTGACCCTTCAGTGCAAATTGCTCTGATATCATTATAACGCAGTTTGTCAAAGCTTGAGTGTTGCTATCAATACCAGTGGAGCTTAAGAGTCTACAAAGAGTGATAATAATATAACGACACATCATTATGACTCCAATGGGAACTTACCTTCTCTAGGGCCTCTTGTACTATGGCCTCGCTCTCATTGTCCAGGGCTGAGGTGGCCATGTCCAGCAGCAGGATTTTGGGGTTCCTGACCAGAGCGCGAGCGATGGCAATGCGTTGCTTTTGGCCCCCACTCATCTGACCCCCACCTTCTCCTACAAGAGTCTCAAATTTCTGCAAAATGTAAGGTTTGAGTTGAGAAATCAAAGATGCAACGAATAGAAAAGTATACCCTGTGAAGCGCTTCGAGGCGTCTCGAAGACGTGATGAGGCACTATATCAAATGCAAGGATTATTATTATTAATACCGTTAGCTAGGAGATACCTGGGGCAGTTCCATTATGAAGTTATAAGCATTGGCTTCTTTGGTGGCTTTGATAATATCGTCCATTGTCACTTTGTCACAACCGTATCGAATGTTCTCGACAATGGTGGTAGCAAACAAGACCGGCTCCTGCTCAACAACCCCAATCAGAGAACGCAACCACTGGATATTCAAAGAGCGAATATCATGGCCATCCAGAGTAACCTGCAAACACACAGTCAATAACATAATACCACAACACATGATATGAAATAAATAGAAATAAATATATTAATTCATTCATTAATTAATACAGTATTTTGTTGGCATATTTGAAAACTAGTTAGTTGGTCATGGAAAGGCATCGATATAGTAATTTGAAAGCATTACCATCCCTTGTTTGGGATCGTAGAATCTCTGAATGAGTTGCACAGTCGAGCTTTTACCAGATCCGCTTGGCCCAACAAACGCAGTGGTTTCACTTGCTTTAACAACCAGACTCAGGCGATCGAGAATCTGCGAAGGTTAGTTATAAATCAACTAAAGGCAACTCAGAAGCTAATGAAATATAACCAAGGCTTGATAACCGTTAACATTATAAATCCAGGTACATTTCAGTGAACAGTTCACTACCTTGACATCTGGCCTGGACGGGTAATTGAAGGTCACATTATGGAATTCGATGTTGCCCTTGACTCTATTCAGTTTATATCCTTCCACTGACATGCAGTCGATCTCTGGTTCCTAGAGTGAGGAATATGGTTATAGTTTATTACAGCAGTGAGGTGAGGTTACACTGTTACACTGTGGAGTCCTGTAGCTCAGTGGTTAGAGCACTCGCTTTGCAAGTGAGAGACCTGAGTTCAATTCCAGGCAGAGGGCGAAACCTTGGGCAAGTTTCCTTACTCCACACAGAGCCTAATAATAATCCCTCCAAAACCAAAAACAATAATAAATTGGTCATTTTCAATCCACGACTGTTTGTGGGACATTGCTGTGCGCAATCGGCTGCCGCGTTCGCCCACAAATATACAGTCAATTCACTTTACAGTGTGTTCTGTGAAGCGCTTTGGGACGTCCTCCCGACGTGAAAAGCGCTATATCAAATGCAAGGATTATTATTATTATTATTATTATTACTGTTGTATCCTGATGGTAGGACTGTGTAATGTCAAGTGCTCTGTGACACTACCCTGTGGGAGGGGCGCTATATAAATGCAAGTTGTGGTTGTAATGTGCTGTAAATAACCGTATAACCACTCACCCGGTCTATGGTTGCAAATATTTTGGCTGCTGCACCTCGACCAGAGGCAAAAGCTTCCAGACAGGGTGAAGCTTGTCCAAGATTCATCGCAGCTATAAGCACCCCTAAAAACACCTGAAACAAAGCACAGGCACGGGTAAAAATTGTCCCTGAATTTAACCTTTGCACACAGATACAAAGGCTGGGAAACTCAATCCAGGTACCAACAATTATGCTGCTGAAAGGTCATTTTCCGAATCTTCAAAGCCACAAAACTGTCTATTTAATTGGTTCATTCTCCATTGTTTAATAACAATCCTTGCATTTGATACAGCTCCTAATCGCATCTTCGAGATGTCTCAAAGCGCTTCACAGGATACACTGTAAAATGAGTTGACCGTATATTTTTTGGCAAAACTCGGCAGCCAATTAATTACGCACAGCAGCGTCCCACAAACACTCGTGGATTGAGTCACCAAATTATTATTGTTTTGTAAAAATTCGTGGCTCCCCAACATTTCCACTGTATAAACACAATATATAAGCCCGACTTTGCTTGTGAACACGGGAAGCTGGGCTGGAGAATTACCCACATTAACCTTGAGAGTGAGACCGGTGCGTGTACGGGACAGTGGACAGGGACGGAAAGGGACAATGGAAGAATCATGGTATCTGTGGCATGTTTTCCCGCTGTGACCTTAAACCTGCAGCTCTAGTGCCTTGATCCGGTGCCAAACCATTGCTCCACAATAAAAACTTCAAATAGCTACTCGCTCCTCATTCATTGCTGTTGAATTAGTAATCTGGGGAAATCTGATTTAGACGATAGCACTCTCTGGAAACCAAGTTTATAATCCGTCTGATACAATAGTGAGGCAAGGTGCACCTTTAAACAATAATAATAAATATTTTATATAGCGTCTTGTCACGGCATTGAGATGCCTCAAAGCGCTTCGCAGTATAGTGACTGCGTATTTTGTGGATGAAACAAAGTACGCAGTCGCTACACTTTATGGTAAATAAAACAAAACTTTAGAGAGTTATCCTTCTGATTTCAAAACGAGTATTTGGTTCGGTTTTCATCGTAACCTTATTGAAACAAGTTGATAAACTGAAAGATGCTTAAACCGCTGTGAAATGCTGCCCAACGTGACGGGCGCTATATAAATACATGTTGTTGTTGTTGTTGGTGGTGTTGGTGTTGTATACATACCTGTAGGAGACTGCCAGGCGTGTATTCATTTTCCTCGATCACCAGCCAAGAGCCGTACCAAAAAGCCAGGGCGTAGCACAGGAAGATGATCATCCACATGTATCCTGTGAAAAATCCCACAATCATGCCTTTCCTCACTCCCCAGCGTTGTGCAGATATCAAGTTCCTCTCATATCTGTGCAGTGAAATGGAGAGAGAATAATTATCCCCTAATGCAATGAAACATTGTTCTATCAAATAACTCAATGCAATACAGTCCAATACTGTTCCGGTTTTACATCCAGTCGGAATTAATAATAATAATAATCCATGTATTTGATACAGAGCCTTATCACATCTTCGAGACGTCTCAAAGCGCATCACAGAATATACTGTAAAGTGAATTGACTGTATTTTTTGTGGATGAAATAATAATAATAATAATAATCGTGAAAAAATAGGCATTAATTCAAGGCAGAAATATTATTGCTGTAATAACTAACCTTTCAACCTCCTTTTTCTCACCACTGAACGCAGCCACTGTTCTTATAGAAAAAAGTACTTCATCTGCCACAGCACCAGCTTTGGCATAAGCCTTCAGTCCAAGACCAGTTAGTTTTGAAACAGCCTGTAAGATAATTCTCAGGCTTATTATTATTATTATTCTAGGACACCAGTTACTTTTCACAAATAAGTACACTTTACTTAAATGGATCATGTAATCATATCCTGATCTGTACCTCAACTCCAATTACCTGCCCTTGTCCCATATCCCTTGATTCTCTGACCTAACAAACATCTATCCACCTCAGTCTTGAAGTGAATCCATAGTAAATCTGGAGAGTCACTGATAGCAGTAAATACACAGTGATGGCACAAGGTTACATGTCTCTTTGTGTAGTAACTGGAAGTTCTCACACTATGTCCTCACCAATGCCATAAGAGCAGCTCCCAGACCAATCAGAGGGCTGATGGCAATGATCACAAGGGTCAATTTCCACCCACTGATGAATCCGAGAAGAAATCCAGCAGTGAAGGTCGTGAATCGCTGAATAAAAATCCCAACTTGATCAGCGATGGCATCATTAATTTTATTGATATCGCTGTGAACAAAGGGAAACTGCCATGAATTCTATATTGATAAACCATTCTACGCCTTTGCATTTCAAACAGGTGTGTGATGCTTTAAGTAAGTTAAACATTGTGCAGCAGTTTTCATTCACTTCACAGACTGTTTAGTGTTTACAAAAATCACCCCTGCTTCTCTTTTTTGACTTAAACTGTTGCTTCGGGTCCAAATCCCTGACTGTCCAGCGCCTTGGGATATTGTCTCGATGAGAGAGTTGCTACACAAATGTAATTTGTTATTGTTGCTTATTTACCAGTACAATTTATTGTGATCCTCCACATTAAACCTTTAGCTATCGGAGTTTAATCGTGGCAAAGTTGGACTGTTTTGAAGTCAGCATGCTTACTCTGACAGCCTTGTATTTAGTTCTCCTGTGGAGTTACAGTCAAACCAACCGATCTCCATTCTCATGATCTTTCTGAAGTAAGTCTTCCTGATTTTCTGCACTTGTCGCGCAGCAGCTGTGACCCAGAAACAGATCTGTAAAGGCATGAGGCGATTGGGGAGAATATTATTTTCCAAGCGTAACATGATATGGAACACATTAACTTTACACTCACTCTGTTAAAATGATAGGAAAGCGAGTGTTCTTTTTTACAATCACAATCGTATCAGTTGGATGATGGCATTGAGTTTAGAACATTTGGAAATGCTATCAGAAGCCATTGACTCTTGGAAATTATTCATTTGGATACACAGGAAGCCACTTACTTACTTGAAAATAGCCCAGTATAAGAACTGCTGCTGCTATTCCAATGTAATAATAAGCAAACATAGTCAATTCTTTTTCAATGTCTAAAATCCTGTAAAGATAATAGCAAAAGTAAAGGTTTGAGAAAATCATTCACTTGCTGTGAGAGCCCACAAATATACAGTCAATTCACTTTACAGTATATTCTGTGAAGCGCTTTGAGACATCGAGAAGACATGAGAAGCGCTATATCAAATGCAAGGATTATTATTATTACGTGTGTTATGATTCATTTGAATTGATCGAAGAACGAAACAATGTCCAAATCCTAATGATGCCTTAACTTACCTGTAACTGTAATATATAAAATGCACCATCCTGTACAATGAATGAACACATAATCCATTGGAAATGCAGACAATCACTCACCCGCATGCTATTGTCTCGTTTTTTGCAGTTTGATATTCTGATCCATTGGCCCAAGATATTGTATTATTTATGCAGGTTTTTCCGGGTTGGTTCAGTTCTTGTAACTCTATGTCATATTCAATGAACGTGTCGGTCAGTAAACCGAATATCAACAACACACTGGGCTGGGCCAAGCCGTGGAGAAGAGCACACAGGCCTCCGATAACCATCATCGTGATCTCATAGCAGGAAGCAAATCGAAACTGAAGAAAAGAATGTTCTGGATTAGTCACGAGCAAAGCCCCAAACTTTCCTATTCCGATGATCTGATAAGGTCAGCATCAGTGCTTACAGACAACAGGTGAATTGACATTGATAATTCTCCATGTAGCTCGAGCTGCGGTAACTCTGGCACTGACACAGGGCTTGTTAATAGATTGACTCATCATTGCCGAGAGAGAGAGAGAGTTGCACAGGGTAAAAAAGTGGAGGGGGGAGGAAGCAGTACGTGTATATAACACGACTAATGGGTGTACAATATTGTTATAGGAAGACAGGGACAATTTGTACTGAATTCATATAATGTGAGACTCCCTAAAGCACATATGTGTAGCAAAACCCAGTGAATGGAAGATAGGCATCGGGTTAATACGAGCTGGAGAAGAGAGTGCACGTTTAGCCAACAGCTGTGTTAGATACACAAATGGGTTAAGACTGTATTGCCTGCCGCATTGTATTCATAATCATTGTAGAATTGTATCATTTTAATTTTAATACTGTTATTATTTTATTTCGAAGCTCCACGAGATTTATTTGCTGTTAATCATTTTGTTGAAAGAAGTTTTTTTTTAATAAAGCACGCGCTTCAGTGTTTAAGGAATCTTATTAAATTTAGTTTAATAATAACAATGATCCTCGCATTTGATACGGCGCCTTATCACGTCTTCGAGACGTCTCAAAGCACTTCACAGGATACACTGTAAAGTGAACTGACTGCGTATTTTGTGGGCGAAACGCAGCAGCCAATTGTCCCCAGCAGCGTCCCACACACAGTCGTGGATTGAGTGACCAAATAGAAAGATCAAAGAGAAAGATTTTAAGATGGGATTTCAGGATGTATTGAGAGGGGGCTAAGCAGAGGGGTAGATTGAGGGAGTGAGGGTGGTTATAATGATGCCTGGGGTGAATGGGGGGGGAAATCTGAGTTAGCGAGTGGAGGTTGAGCAGAGGAGAAGGGAGGAGAAGATAAGAAAGATAGGAGGAACAAAGGCATAGAGCAATTTATAGGTGAGAGGTGATTCTTTGACGGTAATCCAAAGAGAGCTAGAGAGAATGGCTGGGAACCGAACCAGGAGATCGGCAACCAATTATACAAGAAACTGCATGTTGTGAGGTGCTGGAATCTGCCCCTCCCAGTCAGTCTCTTGGCTCAATGTTTATATTCCCACAGGGTGAGCTGAGTAAGATTTAAAAAAAGGCAAAATATTGCAGATGCTGGAAATCTGAAATAAAACACAAGTGTCTGGGAACCCTCAGCAGGTCAGGCAGCATCTATGGAGAGAGGAAAGTGAGGCAACGTTTCAGGTCGTTGACCTTTCGTCAGAATCTTTCGTTATGGACCTGAAACGTTAACTCACTTTCCTCTTCCCAGACACGTGAGTAAGGCTCCTGACTCAATGTCCTGCCTGGACAAAATGGTTCTTTCCTCAATTCTAATGATGTACAGAGGAATTCTACAGTATTTTGAAGTAATCTGGAAGAAATGATTCATCTCAATAATCTATTAAAAATTCAGAATTACCAGCTCAAAATATCCAATCTGAATGACTGCTTCCTTTTTCTTTTTCGAACTTTGAATAGAAAAAAAATCATGATTACTTTCTAGTTAGCCTAACACAGAGAAATATAAATAGTAATAACAAGAATAAACTGATTTTTTGTCCGCACTTTTAGAATAATTTTGCAATACATCTGGCTTACATATCTCCATTGACGTTCTTAGTTTTGGAGGAGGAATGTCCATTTACTGTGTAGGAATTTCTGTAAAACACACTCCGTGAACAACAGGCAATGTGGAAATGCATCAATCAATAAATGAGAGTCAAATAAAAAATCATTCTCAATCCAATACAGTTTCCATGATAATATTTACGTTTAATATTGGACCTCGACGCATTATTGAAACCTCTCAAAGCATTTCACAAGATTTACTGTAAACTGCATGGCGTGCATTTAGGCAAATAGAAATCAAATTGTTTACAGTAATGGCCCACAAACTGTCATAATAATATTAATAATCCGTGCATTGATAGAGAGCCATATCACATCTTTGAGACGACTCAAAGCTCTTCACAGAATTACACTGTAAAGCGAATTGACTCTATTTTGTGAATTGCCTGTGTTAGGTGTCAGCCTGGACTGTGAGCTCAAAGTCCTGACGTGGAGCTTGAACCCATAAACCTCTGACTCAAGAGCGTTCGCAATTGAGTCAGGCTGACACCTGATGTCTTATACTTTTATTGTTGACAGAACAATACACATATTACAGTACAAGGCGCTTAGTATGAGAAGCACATACTCACCCTCGATTCTGATTTTTGGCACCTGTAATAGAGCAAAATGTATGTTAACCAACACAGTGAAGATTATCATTTGTTGCCATTCTTTTGGCTCAGGAATCTTTACCCTAATGTGAGAGGAATGAGCTATGTTGCTGGTGCATCTTACTTGTCCACTCCGATTCGAATGCCTTATTGTCTTGCCCAAGTTGTTTAAATCGATGCAGGGTGATAGAATTTGACATTTTCGAGACAGTTCCACCTTGTTGGCTGTCGAATTCTGCTGAAACATTGAAAGCAGTTGTAGAAATATTCAGAGAGCAGACACAGAATAAAGTGCCAAGGTGAGAAACTAATCGTTTACTTGATGGAGTAACACAAGTGCTTTCTACTCAAAATGGTAATTTAAACATAATTCTTTCATAGCCTCTTAGCAAATCCACAATGTATTTGAAAATAAGACATTTTTGGATAGATTTAAAAAACGCAATAGTTACCATTTGCAGTCAGTCTGATACGTTACACTGAAAAACCTGAGGAGTGTTTTTGAAATGTAATAAAGTCTGTTACATTTACCATTAACCTTTCTCATCTCCATTCGTGTCTCCATTGTCTCCAACTTATCTCTTGAGTAAAATTCCACCTGAGTCTAGACTTACTTTTTTAAATAATAATTTGCGTCCAGAATTTGGCAAATTGTTGAATTCAGTTGTAACGTTCAAGCTTTTTTGTTTTTTGGAATTCTTTAAATGACTTACAGAAAAGCAATTTAGAAATTAAGATTGTATTTAAGAATTTGCTAATTTCTGTGTGTTGTGAAATGCCCGATTAATAGAGTACATTTTTCCCCCACAAAATACACAGTCAATTCACTTTACAGTATATTCTATGAAGCGCTTTGAGACGTCTCAAAGACGCGATAAGGCGTTATATCAAATGCAATTATTATTATTATTGTTATCGAGACACAGGTGGAATTTTAATTCTCCGCTGTAATAATATAATTGTTTCCCCTTACCTGGATATAATATTGTTGCAAAAATTCTCAAGGATTATTTTTATTGCAGCAAACAAGGGACGGAATCCATCTGTACAGCTATTAATGGTACTCCCAGTTTTTGCACGTTGCTCGACTGCTGGAGAATTCAGAAGCAAATGCCTTCAGGGTTTTAAATAGTCGAACTCCATTCATCTAAAGGTTAAGGTAGATAGCCTGTAGTTTGTTGCTTCCAGTGTGGGTCAATGGCATTTTGTATTTTTTTCCCCCAGCAATAAATACAGGCGCCAAGTGCAGAACAATCTGAGGTTAAAAACTCTTGCAACATTGATTGATGAGGATCTGTCAGTTCACATTGTAGTTTTTTATACACATATATATATATATATTTATTTTACATATGAATATAGTGACAACAGCTAATTATTAATGTATTATAGCGATGTGCTCCTGTTCACTGAATAGGGTTGGGAAGATCCTTAATTTGATTTGGTTGAGATGGATGGCTTGGGGTGTGTGAATTCTGACATTCATTCAGCACCAGTTACCTGATTCAAAACATGAACTTTAGAAGAGGATGAATGCACAAAAGGTGTTTTACTCAATCCATGACTGTTTGTGGTACGCTGCTGTGCGCAATTGGCTGCCACGTTTCGCCCACAAAATATATATTCAATTCACTTTACCGTATATTCTGTGAAGCGCTTTGAGACGTCTCAAAGACGTGATAAGACACTACATCAAATTCAAGCATTATTACTATTACTTTAGCCAGCCATTCAATTCAAATAACATAACATATCATCGTGTTTGGTTCACAGTGTTCCATTTCTGAATAGCAAGAGAGTTGGAATGCAATCAACTTTTCAAAGTGAATGAAAGAAAGTAACAAGGTTCTTGTTAACTACAATGGGTGAGTTGTACAAAGGGTAATTTTCCTCTCATCTACCGCAAATATTAATAAAGTCCTTCGCTGAATTCTCAAGTAGAGAGAGAAATATATTGCTGCTTGCTTCATATAGAGTGTCTGTCTCACCAAACCCGCTTGGTTTAGAACTGAATGGGAATGCTAAAAGAGAGAATTATAACTTTAGAAAAGTTAATGATTAATGTAAATGACCATACGTTCATGACCCAAGTGACCGACTTTGTACTGAGAGAGCCACACCTGCTGTACTGAATTGGTCATTCGGATCATGAGGGTATGACTATTTCACATTCGCATTCACATATTCCTTACTCCACACACCTCTGTTTACCTGGTTGGTTAGTCGATTGGGTGGTGGATTGAGTGATCAAATTATTATTTTAATTTTTTTTATTTTGGAAGGGATTATTACCCCTCGGAAAAGCGATCCTTTAATCAACTAACAACCAGGTTCCTACTTACTGATAGGTAAACAGAGGGGTGTGGAGTACGGAGACTTGCCTGATGTTTTTAATTAACTAGCAGAGGAGTGCTGTGCTGTGTTGGTGATATCTTTTACCTTTGTGATGAATAATGGTTCGTTTTCAGAACCTTGAACAAAATTCATTGCGTGCTCCTCTTAGGCTCTGCACAAAGCCCTTGGATCTGCTACCAAATCTGTCCGTGTCTTGATTACCTTTATCGTTTGGTCTGTGAAGCACAAGTTACACTCATAAACAATGGGGTCACAGTTCCTTCGGAGATTGCCTGATACAAAAAAAAAGTCTGATTTGTAATATTAACTCGCAAATACCTCCTGTGTTAATGCTCACATTTGCTCTTGCCAGATTATCACTACAGTGTAGTGACTGTCCTTAGTTAATGGTCTCCTTAATTCCAGAGAGTATTAAGCACAGGCTGGTGAGAGATAAGGCTTGGGGACCCCAGAGTGTGTATTGAGGCAATCCTGGAGTTTAACCAGCTTAAACCACACAGCTTGCCATTGAGAGTACTAGCTTCCAAGTGCCTATTGATTGTGCTTATGGTCATCTCCCCCCTGCCTCTCCCCCGCTGGCTCGGGGTCAGACTCCGCCACTATCAAGCGCTCTGGGACGCTACCCCATGTGACATGCGCTGTATAATTGCAAGTTGTTGTTATTGCTTGGGCACCCTCACCCTTTAGAACTTTGGTTTCAGAGTTTACAGGATCTGATTGGGAAGAACCCTCTGCTCCCGATGAGCCAGGCTGTCTGTGCTGTCATAGCCGGGCCCTGGAGTAGTATGGACTCGCCTGGTTCAGGAACCCGACAACTGAAACTGCCAACAAGGGTTGACTCAGTCCCAATATTCCATTGGCAAGTACATTATCTTGGAACCATCTCAGCTCAGCTCCATGGAGACCTCAATTAACTCCCTCCCCGGCCCCCGTAACCATAACAGTGACCCATCCAGACAAACAGGAAGGTATGTCAGTATTTTGCAAAATCATGCAGCATTTTAGTTGATCAACCTCCAGTCGTCTTCCAATGCAAATTTTGGGGTCACCCACAAAGCCTTGGCTCTTGTCAACCTGCACCTAAACCTGCATCTAGGAAACATAAGGATGATTAAACTCTCCGGGATAAGAATAACCATGGGTACAACTCTCTAGGGAGAGAGAGCGCACTCCAGACCAGAAATCACAAACAGAAAGCATACACACATGGAGTTGGTTCTCAATAGTTTGGTTTGGAGACTCTTATAGCATGGTGACGAAAGAGCTAATCTGTAAATTCCTTGAATGAGTTTACATCCTTGAGTCAGATATTTTCCACTGCTAATGGAATCCGTTGATATTCAGTAACCCCCTTGGCAGGCCACCCCACTTCCTGGACTTTCATTTGCTCAGATGGTGTGCCCGACACAGCTGGATGAAACAGAATAATTCATTCAGGAAAAAAGAATGAGGATTATCTTCAGTCAGTGTTTTAGTAATAATACATCACCCTGGAAAAAATGAATAGTCAATTGCGCTATATCAAACACAAGAATTATTATTATCATTTCTCTGTACGAAAATAAATTCTTCAAACTATCGTCTATTGACAGTCTTGACTGCTATTGTGGCTTTTTAACCAAAGACATTTTGCTGAAGGATACAGTAAAGCAATGAGTTCACATGCCACAACACCCCCCACCACCCCACACCCACCCACACACACATGGTAAAACATAAAAAGACATAATGGGGCAATGTTGCGGTGCAGACAGGAACAAAGCCTTGATTGATCACAGTTTGAAATGCTTATTATGTGAAACACTTTTTCAAATCAATTGTGAGTGCCACAAACATTCACTTACGCTCTCAAATTGGAAACAGCAGCAACTGGCACATCAGGTGAGTATTTAATTGTAATAACATAATTCCACTTCCCTCTTCTCCCACTCTCATTCGTGTCTGCCAATCCAACTTTATGTTTAGCTTATTTTCTTCTGTGGTTTCCCGTCTGTTCTCCATTTCCCCCCACCCTGACTCCCCCGGGGCACGCACAGCTAACAGGGGAGCCAAATGGCATGTTGATAGATATCACTGCTTGTCAGGAGACCTGAGTGAGCAGTCATGACAACAATAACAACAACAACAAGAAGATTTCATTGTATAGCGCCTTTCACGTCGGGAGGACATTCCAAGGCGCTGGTGAGTGACAGCATTTCAGACCCGAGCTGGGATTGGGGGGGGGGGGGGAAGGGGGGTGGCATGGTCGAAGAGGAGGGTCTTGAGGCGCGACTTGAAGGAGGCTGAGGAGGGGGTGAGTTGGAGTGACTGGGGGATGGAATTACAGAGGTTGGGGACAGAGTGGTTGAAGGCTCTCCCGCCAATGGTGGGGCGGGTGGGACGGGAGACGTGGAGCAGCCAGAGCCGGCTGAGCGGAGGGAGCGGGCAGGTTGGTAGGGGGTTAGGAGGTCGCAGAGGTAGGGTGGGGCGAGGCCACGTAGGGCTTTGTATGTGAGGACCAGGATCTTGAAATGGATCCTCTGAAGGATAGGGAGCCAATGGAGTCAGGCAAGAGTGGGGTGCGGGAGAGGATTACTCTCCCAGGCAGGAGCAGCTGGCTTCTATTTAGTACTGTACCTCCCACAGAGAGACAGAGAGATCACAACCTGGCAGCGTGTACATCTACCTTACAGCTTGTGAAGTCCTGTAGCTCAGGGGTTAGAGCACTCGCCTCACGAGCGAATGGACTTGGATTCGATTCCCGGGCAAGACAAAACGTTGGGCAAGTTTTCTTCCCCCTCCTCGCTCCCTCCCTTCCCTCCCCTCACCCTGACCATTTCCCCCCAAGGCTCGGGTCCTGACGCAACTGTCCAGCGCCTTGGGACGTCCTCCCGACGCGAAAGGCGCTCTATAAATGCAATCATGTTGTTGTTGTTATCACATCATTTAGACGCCTCCAAGCGCTTCACAGAATATAGTGTACAGTGAATAATTATTGACTGTGTACTCTTGTGGGTGAAACTATCAATATACATTGATTAGATATTTGATTTCCAAATTGGATATAAATAGATTTATATTTATATTTGTTTTCAACTTTGCACCTCATTATATATCTATTGCATAAGGTCCTATGTAGACAGAGCAGCAATACGTTTAGAGTAGAAAACCTCCCAGAGTGCTAAACCTGCCCAAGCGAGTTTAGTTGGCGGAAATCCACTCCCAGTAATCAGATAGTTATGAGCAATGTAGTCGGGATTATATAAAGAGCAGCAAAATCAAGCTCCCGTAAACAGACTGAACTGAACCCATTGCCTTGACGGAGCCCCAGAGAGAGTGTGGGTCTGTAGGTAAGTCAGGTGCTGGTTTGCTGGTTACTGACCTGCCAACCTTTTGTTCTATAACAGAGGTGATTACTGTGATATGCTGTCAGGCTGAGGGTGTTATAACTATCGTACAATCTGAAAGTCAGACTGTAACGCAGAGGGGGTGACTTGAAACATTGCAAACCACTATCTGTTTTACGAGCAGATTCTATAAACTAGCTGCACGTTAAGGAGAGCGCGGTGGGTCTGTGAGAGAGTCTGTTTGCTCAGGGCTCATCTTATTGCTGACTCCCCAGCCAGTCAGTCAATCAATCAGTCCTATCTGGGGATAGTCAGTGTCACTGCTCTGTCAGTCATTGAACTGGGGACCAACACTCACTGACCTGGGAATTACACAGACAAACCTTGATGCTGGCATTTTTCTTGTCATTTTCTTTAGGCCAGTACTGTATTCAGAAATAATAATAATAATAATAATCCTCGCATTTGACACAGCTCTTTTCACGTCTTCTAGACGTCTCAAAGCTCTTCACAGGATACACTGTAAAGTGGATTGACTGTATATTTGTGGGCGAAACGCGGCAGCCAATTGCACACAGCAATGTCCCACAAACAGTCGTGGATTGAGTGACCAATTTATTATTGTTTTTGTTCTTGAGGGATTACTATCAGGCGTGTGGAGTAAGGAAACTTGCCCAAGGTTTCACCTGCCAGGAATCGAACCCAGGTCTCTCGGTTGCAAAGCGAGTGCTCTAACCACTGAGTTACAGGACTCCACATAAGTGAATTGACTATAATAATAATAATAATAATCCTTGCATTTGATATAGCGCTTTTCACGTCGGGAGGACGTCCCAAAGCGCTTCACAGAACACACTGTAAAGTGAACTGACTGTATATTTGTGGGCGAACGCGGCAGCCAATTGCGCACAACAGTGTCCCACAAACCGTCGAGGATTGAGTGACCAAATTATTATTGTGCTTTTTATTTGAGGGAACTTTTACCCCCAGAAAAGCGATCTGTCTATCGACTAACAACCAGGTTCTGATTTACTGCTCGGTAAACAGTGTGTCGAGTAAGGAAACCAATGTTTTGCCCTGCCAAGGAATTGAACTCGGGTCCTCTCACTCACCAGGCCAGTGCTCTAATCATTAAGTTACAGGACTCCACAAAATAAGTAAATAAATAAATAATGATTAAAAAAAGTAACTTTTTTTGGCCACTCAATCCGCGACTGTTTGTGGGACGCTGCTGTGTGTAATTGGCTGCCGCTTTTCGCCCCAAAATTATATACAGTCAATTTACTTTACAGTATATTCTGTGAAGCGCTTTTAGATATCCCGAAGACATGATGAGGCACTGTATCAAATGCAAGGATTATTATAATTATTATGATTATTATTATTATAGAACCCGAGAAAGTTACAGCACAGAGAAGGCCATTGGCCCATCACGTCTGTGATGACTCTTAGAAAGAGATATCTATTCAGTCCCATTTACTCGCCCTTTCTCCATTCCCATAAAGTTATTCCTATTTAGATATCTGTCAAGATCCCTGTGGAAAGCTCACATGGATTCTGTCTCGATCCCCACACCCACCATCCTGACATCTGACTCTCTCTCTCCTAATTTTCTCCTTTTGCTCCTTGCTTAATTATTATAAATTGTTGTTTCCAGTCACTGACTCCCATTTGTGTTCAGTTACCTTCAGGGTTTGAAGATATTTGACAGACATACATTCACCTGGTTCTCAAGACATTGTTAAAGCCAGGTAATGTTTACAATAACAAAAACCTCAGAAAAACTGAGCTTTATGAGTTGAAAAGACTTGTTCTATACATTTTCTTTCATGTTTTGAAATAAAAACCGCTCATAAATTAAGTGTAGGGACTGAACTGTTTTACTTAAATTATATATTTCAAAATATGATGGATGGTATCAGGTTATGCTGGATAGATGACAATAACCCTTACATTTGATATAACGCCTCATCATGTCTTTGAGATGTCTCAAAGCGCTTACAGTATTAAATTCAGATACATAGATTCTTACACTTCAATGTCTAGTCTATGTGTTGTCCAGGCAACAGACCACAGCTTAGTTTATTGTCATCCATAAAGCTCCTCACCAAACTGGTAATGTGGTAAGTAACTACAGTCATCCAAATACCAGTAATTCCTGTAAATTTATATGAAATCTGAAGCCTAAAATTACAAACAGGATGAAAGAATCCAAATACGATTGGACAACAATATTATAGCAAAATCTTGTTATTTTGTATGTGGAGTCCTGTAGTGTATTGGTTAGAGCACTCGCCTCGCAAGCGAGAGGACCTGGATATGATAATTTGTCACTCAATCCACGACTGTTTGTGGGACACTGCTGTGCTCAAGTGACTGCCGCATTTTACCCACAAAATAAACAGCCGCTTTGCAGTATAGTATGTGAAGCGCTTTGAAGACGTGATAAGACGCTATATCAAATGCAAGGATTATTGTTATTATTATGTTATTATTATTGTTATTATTATGTTGCTGACATTATTCCTGGTTTTGAGGCTTTCTCTTCTCTTTCTTCTCAGTTTAGCTGCATCCACTACAAAGCCATTGGAGAATGTTTGTGTATATTGGGGGCATTTTGTTAATCTGGTATCTGTGCTGGTGGATGCGAGATAAGCTTATGATCGAAAGAGTCTCAGACAAGTACGTGTTCATCACGGGCTGTGACACTGGCTTTGGCTACCTCGCTGCAAAGACACTTGACCGACATGGATTCCGTGTATTTGCTGGTTGTCTGACTGAGAGCGGTTCTCAAGAGCTGAAGAAAGAGACCTCAGAAAGACTGAAAACCGTGAAGCTGGATGTCACTAATTCAAACAGCATCGAGAATGCAACTGAGCAGATCCGAAGTGCAGTGGGAGACAGAGGTAAGTGCGATAGGGGAAGTGAGAGACATGGGTAACAGACAGAGCGTTTTAGGCATTTTTATTGCTTGCATTTTCCAAAGTCAGTGACTGGTGGCTGGCAGTCATCCTTCCTAACCTGCCCAAGTTGCCCCCCTATACATGTGCAGGAGGACATGAATGTTGACAACTTGTTTGCTCATTGGAGCATTCTTGCTGAACCTATTGCTATTTCCCCTCCACATCTTTGCACCGATCATAGTGTAACTAAAAGCTGACTCAACGTTGAGGAGTTGAGTCTTAATCAAAGTTCCCCAATCTCACTGGAGATACCAAAGCCAATGATAGCACTCTCCAGCTCAGCATAGTCAACAAAATCATATTATACCTACTCTAATGGCATTTTGATGTTGGAATAAGCTCTGCTCCGTCCCTGGCCTCCTTCAAGGCCTATCTCAAGACTCCTCTCTTCGACCGCACCTTCAGTCACCCTCCTACCCCTACCTTCCTCTCCATCCCTCCTGATCCCAACCCCCAGCTCGGGTCCAAATCCCTGACTGTCCAGCGCTTTGGGACATCCTCTGGATGCGAAAGGTGCTTTACAAATGTAATTTTGTATTGTATTATATTGTATTAATAATATTCCTTTAAAACTCAAAAGTTATCCAAAGTATAACTTACGAGTTGTCTCTGTAATTGTTCCATGTTGTTCCTGCAGGTCTCTGGGGTCTAATAAACAACTCAGGAATATCAGGAATCCTCTGTCCTACAGACTGGTTGAAAATCGAACATTTCCGGACTCCAATTGAAGTTAATTTACTCGGAAGTATTGAAGTGACATTAAAATCGCTCCCTCTGATAAAAAAAGCCAGAGGAAGAGTGGTGAACATAAGCAGTGTACTTGGCCGTTTGGCCTTGGGAGGTGGAGGATACTATCCATCGAAGTTTGGAATGGAAGCATTCAATGACAGCTTAAGGTGAGGATCATAATAATAATAATCTGATATAGCATTATGAAAAGAAAATGGCTTCTCGATAGTTGGAAGAACTCTTTATTTTTGCGGTTGAAACATTCCTATCCTGGAGATAATGCTTCCCAGGTTCTCTGCTATTACAGCTATTGCTCTATATATTTTTGGTTCATACGTTTAGATTCTAGGATTCCAAAATCATTACAAAATCACCAGAGCAGAAATTGTTATAACTAGCCATTATTTTTCAGCGTATCGTGAGAACATTAGTTAATTAATTAATTAATTAGTTAGTTAATGGTTTCATTCCCATGAAAAGGATGGTGTGGTTTTAAACCAGAACCACCCACTCCAACTGATGGCCTCTCCCAAAGGCAGTGACTCAACCTGTCAACCCCATATCAACCCATCCACTCCCTCGATTCAGCAGCTTGCTCCTATCTTAACTAGATAACAATTTGAGGACTCACTTATTTCTCTCCACCCAGTAATGTTGAGGTCATGTTTAGAGCCCAAACTTTTGCCATGACTAAGTCAACACTCTTGTGTCTTTCTGATCTATGTGGCTGGTTGGGTAAATTCAGAACACATCTGCGAAACACTACTTCAGTGAGCGAGTAGTAAACGTATGGAACAGGCTCCCTCGGGAGACAGACGGTGGAAGCAGAAAATTATGTTTGTTTCAAGAACAAATTAGATAGATTTCTGCTAGAAAATAATATCTCGGTTATACAGTATATAGTTGGGACACAACCTGTCAAGCGACTGCCAGGATGGTGGAAGATGAACTAGATGGACCTTCGTCTTCTTACGTTATTAAGGTGGCTTTTTACCGACAAGGTCATTAGGGAGCCATGTCTTCCCTGTTTTATTTAAACTGCGAACAAAATCTGGTCTATACACAGGCGTGACATGAGAAGTTTTGGAATCAATGTTTCTTGCATTGAACCCGGAGTATTCGAAACCAAGCTGACTGATTGCAGTAAACACCGGGCGGAAAGGAGAGCCATGTGGGACAGCTTACCTTCTGAGGTGCAAAAACAGTACGGAGAGGATTATTTAAAACAAAGTAAGAAATATGATGATAATAATCCTTGCATTTCATATAGTGCCTCATTATGTCTTTGAGACTTATCAAAGCGCTTAACGGAATATACTGTAAAGTGAATTGACTGTATATTTTGTGGGCGAAACACGGTAGCCAATTGCGCACAGCAGTTTATCAATTTATTTATAAGTTTATTTATAGTTTTTTTATCCAAGGATAAATCCGTTGAGGATAAATGGACATCCAAGTAAAAACCATGGGCTGGTTAAAGGCACTCTTATAAACCAGTTAAGATAAAATCGTGGTCCTATAATTTTTTGTTTAGGGCTGGGTGGAGGGTTGATGTCATTAACAATAATTACTTATGTGCAGTTTATCCCACAATTATTTATCATCTACAGAAAATGAAAAGCATGAAAAGTTAAATCACTGTTTCTATTGCGTATCAAACTTTTCTCAGAATTGTCTGTAGACGATGTAATTAACGCAATGTGTTAGAGGCAGAGGAAAACAGCAATTAAATAATTTTATTCTGTAACATTTACTTTAGTTATTTGCCTAAGGCCAAATTTCAGATGCCTCTCGTTTGCTGTTTCCATTGCTAAATGTCCATTGGGTTTTACGTAGCGAGCTTTGTGGATTTAGCTGGTTAGACTCCAGCAGTTACCCCAACCCACCCACACTCTGGGCTCCCCCCAAGACTTGGCTCTCGTCAACCTGTGCTTAATACTTTCCAGAATTAAGTAAGCAGGATGCATCCCTCCAGGGAGAGAGAGGGAGAGAGCGAGAGTTTTCAATTCCAACAATCTATCTCTGGGATTTCCATGCAGGATGCAGGTGGGAGGCCTGGAATTCTCAGCTTGGTTTGGCTTTTAAATACGGTGATGGGTTTCTGCATGTGTCAGACACCCGGCTCAGCAAAAAAAAATATACAGGGTTTTACAGACCAAAAGAAGGGATCTCTGCAACTTAAACAGTCAGCGTTGTATGTTGTTACAATCTCTCTCCAACACTTCTCTTATGACATTCACAGTGGATGATAAAAAGGATGAAGCAGTGAAACGATTGTTGAACACAGACCTGTCCCTGGTTGTGTGGTGTATGCAGCACGCTCTAACAGCTAAATATCCACGGACTCGATATAGTGTCGGCATTGATGCCAAGCTACTGTGGATCCCTTTGACATACTTACCGACATTTGTAGCAGACTATCTGTTAACCAAGGATACAGTAAAGATAGTCGATCCAAACGCTATCTAGCAAGAGAAGAAACACCATGAGTAAACAAGATAAGTGAGCTGGGATTTCAGTGCTGGATGAACATTTGGATTTGGGCACAGCCCTGCAATGTTGTTTGAATTCATGTTACCATATACAAAGGCTTTCCTGGATTCAGTTAAACATTGGTTAAAGGAAAATGAAATTAAACTGTGCTGACTCTTGCAGATTGCATTTTGGGCTAAGAATTGAAGGAATCTTTTTTATGTTTAAGAATAAACTACAAACAGACAGACAATTCATCTGAATCTATTTTTCTGCTATATCTTGCCTCCTTCAAGACCTGTTTCAAGACTCTCCTCTTCAACCGCGTGTTTGGTCACCCTCCAAACCCTACCCTCCATTCCCTCCAAATCCCAACCCCTGGCTCGGGTCGAAACCCCTGATTGTCCAGCGCTTTGCGACGTCCTCCCGACGTGAAAAGCTCTGTGTAAGTGTCATTTGTTGTTGTTGTTGTTTGTCATTCCTAACTTGTTTCCCTGATGAAGTATGTGCCAATTAGTCAACTTGTTACTGCACCTCAATAAATGTCCTGGTGAAATGTTGTGAACAACGTATATTTTTATCGAATTTCCGTCGGGGAAGTAGATATCTCCTGAACTGCTAACATTCTAGGTGGTTTGTAATTCATTATCCTGTTATGAAGTATACTGTTGACAGATTTATACTATACTTGCATTTGATAAAGCATCTTTCACATCAGGACAACGTCCCAATGTACTTCACGTGATACACTGTGAAGTGCAGTGACTGTATTTTTGTAGGTAAACACGACAGTCAATTTGCACGTAACATGAGGAGCACTTCAATGTCATGAAGTGAATAATTAATCTTATCCTGGGGCCATAACACCAAGAGACACTCCCTCCTCTTTTCAAACAGTGTCGTGGCATCTTTCACATCCACCTGAACAGGCAGACAGGACCTAGGTTAAACATTGCTAAAGAATTGGCCATTTATGCCATAAAATCAAGAAATATTCAAACAAGAAACATTTATTTTGTTGGTCAACCGAAAAGGTTCAATATCCACAGCATTGCCTTTCTCCGCAGTTTGACCAGTACACATTTTCTGCTGCATTTTGAACATGTATGTTTCGCACACAAAATACTTTACGGTATATTCTGCTTTGAGACGTATCAAAGACTCTGAGTTTTTATATGAAACTCTGAGTCACCTTTGATGCAGCTCATTAATCACCGATGTGTCACATTTACAAATCATACAATTATTATTACTCCCATTCCTTGAAGTCTGAACATTCAGTGCACGTATTTAATTCATCATGCATTGCAACTTCTCATTAGCCTATTACTCATTCCATTCAGTTATTGCACAAGACAAACAACAGTTCTTGCACATGTAAGTGAAGCAATAATACTGGATTTTGCCCACAAAATACACAGTCACTACACATTAGAGTAGATCTTGTGAAACTCCTTTGTAATGTCCTCCTGACATGAAAGTCACTATATTAAATGCACTATATTAAATTCATTACTTTATCAAAAGAAGAATCTTTCGCATTCTGAGATTTGTCATTAGTTTTGACCTTTTTTTTTCACCTTGACTGCTGAACAAACAATTGAGGTAGGTAGTTGAGAATTAGAATTGAATTGTTTTTGGATGCGAAAAAAAATTTGATCACTCAATCCACGGCTGTTTGTGGGAACGCTGCTGCGCGCAATTGGCTGCCGCGTTTCACCCACAAAATATACAGTCAATTCACTTCACAGTATATTCTGTCAAGCTCTTTGAGACGTCTCGAAGATGCGATAAGGAGCTACATCAACTGCAAGAATTAGTGTTATTATTATGTATATTTTAGATGTGATCCCATGTGGAAGACAGACACAACAGTCCTGGTTTCTGGGGGTCTGAGATTGTCTTTGAGTTTCAAGGTGGCTCTTGATTTTCTTTCAGTACATTGAGAGATTGACAGCCATGTGCAGTTTTACAGGTTGGACATGCTGGGTGGATTTACCCCACACGCGTTTCAGTTTGGCACTTTGATACTCCCAGTATTCAACACATTGAGCAACCTCGGAGTTAACAACATGTTTCATAGAATCAACCCACCACCTAAAATAATATTTTGAATACTCACAGAACAAACATAATATAAAGGGCGTAAATAAAGGGCTTAAATTAGTACACTGCCATTACATATTCAAACAAGAGACTGTTAATCTGCTCATTTCACCCCGTAGCTCAACCCTTCAAAAAATTAATAATCATAAAAAATAATAATTTGGTCACTCAATCCACGACTGTTTGTGGGACGCTGTTGTGTGCAATTGGCTGCTGCATTTCACTCACAAAATACACAGTCAATTCACTTTACAGTGTATCCTGTGAAGCGCTTTGAGACGTCTCAAGGACATGATAGGGCGCTATATCAAATGCAAGGATTATTCTTATTATTAATACAGTCTTGACTGCTATTGCTAGGAGCGGAGTCTGTTCAACATGGCCACAAACATTGCACACAATGTAAGCTAAACCACCACAGCAACTTAGGCTGTGTTGTGTCAGAAACTGTTCCTCTTTCCTCAGAGGGGCAAAGTCTCAGTTGTGCCACAGTGTAATAATCCAAAGATTCCTTGTGATGCTGATCACAAGATGACAAACACTGAACAATTCGAACCTCTCCCTTTAATCATGCTTAACCTCCACACCAGGAAATTGCTGTGTGACATTTACTTAGGTGTGTACCTGGAGAACAAGGGCATTGTATTATTATTATCCTGTTTCCTCTCATTGTGTGCTTTTCATCATTAGGGTTTTGTACTTCTTCTTTCCCGGGTTTTCAGTTAGTCATTGGGTAATATCATTGAGCAGTCAGTTAGTCAGGGAGTCCCTCTCATCCACAATATCATATCTGCTTCAGACTGACCTCCACACCTGCTAAATATTGCATATTCGCATAATGCATCAGTTTACCTACAGACTTCCCACACCTGCTAATTTTTTTTTGTCTGAGTCATTCCTCATTAAGTGCTGAACATTGTACTTGTAAATTATTAAGAATCTCTACCTGTCTGTGCACACTGCTATAATAATAATCCTATAATAATCCTTGACATTTGAGATAATACCTTATCACGCCTTCGAGATGCCTCAAAGCGCTTCACAGAATATACTGTAAAGTGAATTGACTGTGTGTTTCGTGGGCGAAACCCAACTGTCAATTGCACACAGCAGCGTCCCACAAACAGTTTTGGATCGAGTGACCAGATTATTTATTTATTTTATTAATTTTCTGAGTTATTTGTGTCTGTCTCAACTCTCACCAATATCCGAGGCTATTGCTATTGCCTCTGATATTGTAGACTCCTTGCCATGTGTTCTAATGTCAGTTTTGTTTTATAATTTGTTCAATAATGTAATAATATAGTGTTTGCAGTTTCTTTAATAACATAATAATTAAGGTTCTGTCAAACATTTCGGTTCATTTTTACTACACATATCACTCTCATCTAGGTTTAAAGGAAAATGTATCCTGGAGTTAAATTCTAATACTATCCATCCAGGGATGAATTGGAAAATAAAGTATTATTGCTATTGGCAAACAACTGTACCCAATGTGAACTCGGTCATTCAACAGTTCAGCACAGTTCAATGACCTGTGAATCAGTGACTTTAATTAATTATTCACCGACAATCTGGCATTTTACCATCCTAAATTATTTTTAATCTACATCATTTATATTTATTAGCGAGTGCTTCATTCCATCCAAAATAACCCTTCTAATGTTTATTGTTCATTAGGTTAAGCTGGTACAGCGTTGCCTTAGTAATGTTTTAGCCAATTTATACATTTTGTTTACTTGTAGTGTAAATATTGTATTATTCCATTGCTTTCACCCACAAAAACACAGTCAGTACACTTTACGGTATATTCTTGTGATATTCTGTAATGTCTCATTGCCTTGGGACATCCTCCTGACGTGAAAAACTGTATGCAAATGTAATTTTGTTGTTGTATTCTGAAAAACGCTTTGCGCCGTCTCAATGACAGGATAAAGCGCTATATCAAATGCAAGGATTATTATTATTGTTATTACAAACCGTTATTAAAACGTGATTCGTTTAATGTTTGCACACATGGAGTAAGCTGTACTGTTCCACACTTCTTATAGTTTCGCTTTGAGACTTGGCTTAAATTTGCTTAACATGACAGGACATGTTTAACATGCTTAACATGTCTCTGACTATCAGTAGTAATCTGAGAGGTGATAGAAAGGGTAGTGTATTATTGTTGTATGTTAGAAAGGTGGTGAAAACAATAAGGAAAGCACAGAAGAAGAGACAAGCTTAACCGCTACTTAGCCATTTTTACCACATTAAATCAGACTTTGGTGACATCTGGTGTCTGGCACTAGGAACAAGTACAAAACTAAATCTAAACCACCCCATATAAGTGTAAAGTACTCACTGAAAGAATAGTTACAGTGAAATAATAATAATAATCTATGGCACTCTTCACATCAGGAAGATGTCTCAAAGCACTCATAGAATCATAGAATCGTACAGCACAAAAAGAGGCCATTCGGCCCATCGAGTCTGTGCGGCTCTTTGAATAGAGCAATTAATGTCAGTCCCACTCCCGGCCCTTTCCCATAACCTGCAAACCCGTCCTCCTCAAATACCCGTCCACCGCGTTTTTGAAAGAAGTTATCGAATCAGCCTCGACCGCCCTTTCAGGCGATGCGTGAAAACATTTCTTCTCCCCTCCCCTCGGCTTCTTTTAGAGACTATTTTGAATCTGTGACCTCGAGTCACCGACACTCCCACCAGTGGGAACAGTTTTTCCCTTTCTAACCCATCAAATCCCTCATGATTTTGAAGACCTCTATTAGGTCTCCTCGTAACCTTCTCTGCTCCAATGAGGATAATCCCGGCCTCTCCAGCCTCTCCTCATAATCACAGTCCCTCATTCCTGGTACCATCCTCGTAAATCTCCTCTGCGCCCTTTCCAATGCCTTAACATCCTTCCTACAGTGCGGTGCCCAGAACTGGGCGCAGTATTCTAACTGAGGCCCAACCAGTGTTTATATGGGTTAATCATAACCTCCTGACTCTTGTACTCTATGCCCCTATTTATAAAGCCCAGTATCCCATATGCCCTTTTTACAGCCTTATCTACCTGTCCTGCCACCTTCAAGGATTCATTTACCTGCCCCCCCAGGTCTCTCTGTTCCTTCACCCCCCTTAAGATTGTATTACCGCCTATATTGCCCCTCATTCTTTCTACCAAAATGCATTACCCTTCATTTCTCCACATTGAAACTTCTCCACATTGAAACTCACTCCACAGAATTTACTGTAAAATGAAGTGATGGTGTATTTTTTAGGCAAACAAAGTGTGTAGAGTTCTATTCCCTAAAGCCCAGGAGGCGTTTACAATAAAATAATGAAACGAATTGACAAGATAGAAAGATGACAACACTTCCCTAATACAGAGGGAAGCTTGCCTGACAGTGCTCACAATACAAGCTATGTACATTTAGCTGGTTAGACTCGAGCAGTACTTCAACAACACACATTTATTATTCTGGGCTCTGCATGCCTTGACTCCTGCCAACATGTGCCAAATACCTTCTGGAATTAGGTGAGCAGGGTGCGTCCCTCCAGGGAGAAAAATGAACAATTTATTGCAGGTACAAGAAAATGTCTATGTGTAGGTGACATACACATGTGGAACTCTCAGTCTGGTTCGGACATTCTTAAGCGTGGTGATGGGTTTCTACTTGAGTCAGACACCCAGCCAGCTAACAAGATGAATTCTGACGAAGGGTCGTGGACCTGAAACGTTGACTCACTTTCCTTTCTCCATAGATGCTGCCTGACCTGCTGAATATTCCCAACGACTTCTGTTTTTGTTTTAAAAAAGGTGGATGATGCATTTCAACCACCAGATGGAAGTAGATTTGCACCCTTGCAATAAAGTACTCAGCAATACGTCAAAATCAGGAATGTGGTGTACTTCCTGTGTGAGAGGTTAAAGTGAAACTTGAAAGATTGATTGAAACTGTATTTTCTATGGATGTCCATTTTGCCTTCACCCTGTGCTACACTCGAACACCTTTCAATAAATATTGCAAAGTCTGTGATACTATTGTGTGTAGCTGATTACCAGTAGGGTGACAGTATCAGAAATTGAATTAAAATTACTCTGGGGGTTCTGATATCCCTCCCTCTTAACTGTGACTGGTTCCTGCAGCAGTAAAATGGAATACATTCTGTCATGTCCCTGAATCTGTGTGTTTGCACAAACCCATTGGCTGCAGTAATTGAAGGTGCAATACTTTCATTTCACTGGTTATTCAGTTTCCAGATATATGTTAAAATCTAGCGACTAGTGGACCGGAGAGTAAATAGACTATACATTTCACTGGCTCTTACGTCACAGAGAAGACCGGGTTGAAGTGAACTTTCTTGAAGCATTAAGCAGCGGTTGGTGGGGGAGACGGTCCATTGTGTGAAGAGTTCCAGCTGAGAGGTGTGTAGACTTCAGTTAATTTGCCAAATTTTGTTTTGGGGACAGAAACCCTTCACAGTGGGTAACAGTGTTCATAGCAGAGTGAGTTCCAAAGTTCTTTTTAAGCATTATGGAAAAAAAGAAAGCTGAAGAAAATTAAATGTAAGAATATTACCATTTTCTGCCAGGTTTTAAACTTTAAGACAAATGGTATGACGGGTCCAGGCTAGTTGGATTTCACTGACTGCAATGTGTAAAACTATTAAATCTTTGTACAAGTTGGTTGAGAACTAATCCTTGAAATTCCATGTTACTTTGAATATGTTGCCCACAAAATATACAGTCAATTCGCTTTACAGTATATTCTGTGAAGTCCTTTAAGATTATAGTGCCTCATCACATCTAATCGATATGATAAGGCGCTATAAAAACAATAACTATTTGCATTTGATATGGTGCTTTATTACATCTTCGAGACGTCTCAAAGAGCTTCACAGGATATACTGTAAAGTGCAGTGACTGTATATTTTATTGGTGAAACGCGAAACCAATTGTGCACAGCAGTGTCCCACAAACAGTCGTGGATTAAGTGATCAAATTATTGGGTTTTTTTGGAGGGATTATTACCCCTAGAAAAGCAATCCACCAATCGTCTAACAAGTTGGTTCCTACTTACTGCTAGGTAAACAGGCGTGTGTGTGGAGTAAGGAAACCTGCCTTTGGTTTTCCTCTGCCCAGCTATATCAAATGCAAGGATTATTATTAACAATAATAATAATAATATAGGTGTACACTTTGTGAGTAAAAGTGGTGTCGAACTAAAGTTTGCGGCTGTTATTGAGAAACATTTCTTCCATTGCGTTTCTTCCCAGTTTTGAAATGCTGGTATATGTGGTCGCTGTTTTGTTGTTTCTCGGTGTGCTGTACTACAGGCACAGAGACAGCAAACGCCTAAACAGTGTGAATGACAAACATGTATACATCACCGGCTGTGACTCTGGCTTTGGCCACCGGCTGGCTCAGCGGTTGGATGAACTGGGATTCTACGTGTTAGCCGCCTGTTACACTCAGAATGGGGCCGAAGATCTGAAGACCAGCACCTCACCCAGGCTCAAAATTCTGCAGCTTGACGTCACCAATAGCGAAAGCATCAACAAGGCTGCGGAGATCGTCAAATCTGAGGTTAAAGAGAAAGGTAACTCGGCCATTGACTGTCATTGATCGCTGTCCCGCCCACAAAATATACAGTCAATTCACTTTACAGTATGTTCTCTGAAGCGCTTTGAGACGTCTCAAAGACATGATAAGGCGTTGTATCAATACAAAAGCTATTGTTATGTTATGTTCACTAGTTTAGAATTAAAGAAAGTTTACAGCACAGAGGAGGTCATTGGTAGAGTGTTAGCTAAGGGCTTAGCTTGATTTCTAATTAGGAGCATGTACAATACTGGTATAGATCTCGGTTGTGTTGCCTTTCACTGCATATTCACATCCACTCCACAGTTTTCTGAATGAAGCTACATATTAACATGTAGATTTTATTTAAAAAACATACTGTAGGCCTCTGGGGTCTTGTGAACAATGCAGGGATCAGCTTTCCGTCTGCTCCAAGTGACTGGTTAACCATAGAAGACTATAAAGAAATACTGGCCGTCAACCTGATTGGCGTTATTGAGGTCACGTTGAGTGTGCTGCCATTGATAAAGAAGGCACGAGGGAGAGTCGTGAACATAGCAAGCATCTTTGGCAGATTGAGTATTATTGGCGGCGCCTATTGCATCTCCAAATATGGTGTAGAAGCGTTCAATGACAGTCTCAGGTAAGTTACCTATCTTCTACCAGTTTTCTAAATTTGTCTACTAAATAAGCTTTGCCCTAATACTTTTCATTTGGAATCTGAGCTTCCACTAAATCTGTTCATCTCGGTTTTTAATGTCAGTCTATTGATGTCGTAAGGCCTAGACAGGATACTGCAGTGTTTAGTCTTGTATCTCGAACCCAGGTCCCCTCACTTGCGAAGCAAGTGTTCTAACCACTGAGCTACAGGACTCCATTTGGCAATAATGTTAAGATTTGTATTGTACCTTTTGAATGTGGTTTTTAATAAGGATCCATAATTTTTCACAACATTCAAATTTCTTAATTATAATCCATGGTGGGTGATTCTTCAATTCATTCTTAATTGGGAAGCCAGTTCTTTTTAAGAACTGCTGAGATCAAAAGATCGAAAGGGATTTTATCGGTGAAGTCGAGGTGAGATTTTACTTGGAATAATACTGTCCCACACCCACCAACTTGCCTCACTGATCACATATTCTTGTGGCTAAATAGCTCAATGGCTGGGTAAGATTTAGCTGTATGGATCAGTCAGTTTGTAACTCAATATACTGTAAGCTTTATGTGTAATCAACGGCAATGGAAATAAGAACAATAAACTTCAGAGAAAAACAAACACTCATGAACAGAAGAGCAGTGTAAATAGTTAAAAATCTGTACAACACTGTGAGAAAATAACGTATAATTAAATTATTTTCAGGAGGGACATGCATGACTTTGGAGTGAAGGTGCTTTGTGTTGAGCCGAGCTTCTTCAAAACACGTATCACCAGGTTCGATTTGGTGTTGCAGAACACAAATAAACTCTGGGAAAAGTTGTCACCAGAAGTAAAGGAAGACTACGGTGATGATTTCGTAGAAAAAAGTAAGTGTTTGTTTGTTGGTTCAAACCTCCAAAGTCCAAGATGTTGAACCTACATTGTTAAATCTGGACTGACATTCCTGACAATGAACCTGCAAGGCTGAATTTCTGGAATTGTTGATCTTCGGATTAGATATTAAGCTGACGTCCTGTCTGCCTGTTGTGGTGTCCTGTAGATAGTTAAAATAACCACTGTAGATAGCGGTTAGAGCACTTGCCTTGCAAGTAAGAGACCCTGGTTGGATTCCTGGCAGGGCAAAACCTTGGGCAATTTTCCTTACTCCACACGCATGATAATAATAAAATTGGTCACTTCAATCTACGACTGTTTGTGGGACGCTGCTGAGTGCAATTGGCTGCTGCGTTTCGCCCACAAATATACAGTCAATTCCTTTACAGTATATTTTGTGAAGCGCTTTGAGACGTCTAAAAGACATGAAATGCAAGGATTATTATTATTATTATTATTATGCTCAAGGTCCCAGGGTGCTGTTTGAAAAGAAAAGGATGTTTCTCCCAACATCCTGGCGAATAAGTCCCCTAATATGAATTGTTATTTATGTCATTACATTGTGAAGGATGATAGATCCAATGTAGGGATTGTTATTTTATTCTGGTTGATTTCTTGATCAGTACTGAACTCTGATGTAGGAAAGAGCTCCTTCTATAATTTTAAATATCTTATTTTACTGAAAGAATGCCACACAGTCAAACTCCTGCTGAATCAAGCCCTAAAAAAATAAATTGATAAAAACACTTGGGCACCTTCTAATAGTCATAATTGTAGAGTCCTGTGGTGTAGTGATTAGAGCATTTGTCTCGCAAGTGAGAGGACCTGGGTTTGATTTCTGGGCAGGTCGGGGTGAAACGTTAGGCAACTTTCCTGGAGTGGACTTCGAGAGCAGAGTACCCAGCAAAGCAATCGATCTTGTGTCAAATTATTTCTTTTCAAGATGTGCAAAATAAATATCTGCTGCATTTGAAAGTTTCAGGCATAGGTATTGACAAAAATGCTCAAACGCTTGAGAAGATGCACCAATTCCTATGTTGTTGGGGCTGAGGGTTATATTCATCCATAGAGGGGGAGCCGTTTACACTTGCAATGAAGAGATGTAAGGTTGGAAGACACTGAGAATTTGCTTTATAATTTGTACATTTCCTATATTGTACCACAGGCATGCAAGTATTTATGAAAACTGCTCGGACCTTGATCGACCCGGATCTGATGAAGGTGGTGTGGTGTATGGAGCATGCTCTGACTGCTGTTCATCCACGCACTCGCTACTCTGCTGGACTGAATGCAAAGTATTTCTGGATTCCTCTCTCTTACATGCCAACCGTCTTTGCTGACTTTGTATTCCGTTTAGCCAAAGTCAAGCCAGCAAAGAGTGTGGTTTAACAATCTTATGTTAACAACAACAAGGTTGCATTTATAGAGCGCCTTTCACGTCGGGACCCAAGCAGGGGGGAAATGGTCAGGGTGAGGGGAGGGAAGGGAGGGAGCGAAGAGGGGGGAAATGGTCAGGGTGAGGGGAGGGAAGGGAGGGGGCGAGGAGGGGGTAGAGAGTCGAGAGGGGAGCTGAAGGCTGAAGGCACGGTTGAAGAGAAACGTCTTGAGACCGGCCTTGAAGGAGGAAAGGGAGGAAGCGGCGAAGGCACTGGGGAATGGAGTTCCAGAGCCTCGGGGCTGAGAGGCTGAAGGCCACCGATGGTCGGGCGGTTGGGGCGGGGGATGTGGAGCAGACGGAGCCAGAGGAACGGAGGGTACGGGCAGGTAAGTAGGGGGATAGTAGATTGGAGATGTAGGAGGGTGCAAGGCTGTGAATGGCCTTGTAGGTGAGGATGAGGATCTTGGATCTTAACAACCTCGTATGTAATGAAACAATTTTATTGGTGAGCAGATAGGAATGTGTCTGTGACGAGGAAAAGGCCTAGGGGACAGGGGATATACGAGAATTAATTATTATTGCTTGAACTGAATAGGAGCGGCACTAAGTGGAAAGCTCTTTCAGTATCCAGTATAGTCGCTATGATTTTAAAATGCTATGATTCTATGGGGTAAACATTATATTATAATAATAATAATCTTTGCATTTAATATAGTGTCTTCTGCGACCTCCTAACCCCCTACCACTCCGCCCGTTCCCTCCGCTCAGCCGGCTCTGGTCTGCTCCACGTGCCCCGACCCACCCGCCCCACCATTGGTGGGAGAGCCTTCAGCCACTCTGCCCCCAACCTCTGGAATTCCATCCCCCAGTCACTCCGCCTCACCCCCTCCTTAGCCTCCTTCAAGTCCTGCCTCAAGACCCTCCTTTTCAACCATGCCATTGGTCACCCCCCTTCCCCTCCCCCCCAACCCCAGCTCGGGTCTGAAATGTACTGTGTCCAGTATCTTGGGACGTCCTCCCAACATGAAAGGTGCTATACAATGTAATCTTGTAATCTTGTTGTCTACACATGTGCATTCTCCACCTAAAACTACCAGGGTTATAATAACATAATAATAATAATCCTTGCATTTGATATAACGCTTTTCATATCTTCTACATATCTCAAAGCACTTCACAGAATAGACTGTAAAGCGACTTGACTGTGTATTTTGTGGGTAAATCTCTCATGTTATTGGAGGTTGTGTCCCATTGCAGAGCCGTGAATAATAACAATAGGTGTTGGCATTGGGGGCTACTAATTACAGTGATCACAAAGTTAGACACTCAATCAACTCCAGACAGGGATACAGTCATAGATAATGGCCCATCAGTTGGCTATGCAACCATCTTACTAGGGCTGCCTCCAGTGATCAGAGAACCTAACAGAAGAGAACCTAACAGAACATGTACACAACAACAATTTGGATTTATATAGTATCCTTCACTCCAGATGGGGTCTCAGAGAGTTTATCAAAGGGAAGTGCTTACACAGGGGTGGACGGTGTTGGAACACATCACAACATATGCATATTTGTACTGCAGGCTTCAATTAAAATATTCAAAAGTAATGTTGCAGTTTCATAGTGTCATTCTTTCATTTTGGGCTTGGGTCTGGGTCAGTTGGACAAATCAGTGCAAAGCAAACAAATATATGCAGTACAATGCTGTGCAGTACAATAGTCAGCAAAAATGAAATAGCAATGACTGATAGCACTTCCGAAGCTGCAAATCAGTCCAGTTGAAAATATTGTAATAACTTGACAATAAGGACCTGAGATTTTTTTTGTCAGCGAGAGATTAACACAAATGAGGAAATCCTTCACCATGCTTAAGAGCATCCGCAATGGGAAATTATTGTTGGAATCAAACCCAGGTCATCTTGCGTGCAAGGCGAATGCACTAACCACTAAGCTACAAGACTCCACAAATATCATAGTCTTTTTATTGTAAGACATACCACATTCTAACAACCTGCAGTATAACTTTTACCTTCTCCCTTTCTGTGGCATATAATGGAGGAATATTAATGATATTAATATAGAAGTATAGCTGCAGTCTCCAGAATTTCCTTCCTATTTTGTCAAATTCACCAGTTCCACCTAATTTTCCTTTAATCATCACTTTCCATAAGTAACTTTGGTAAAGTATAAACATAGCATTTGACATTGTTTTTCTTCTATATTTAGCAACTCTTTGACAAAGTCTACCTTAAGCGGTAATTGTTTACTAACCTATTGTAAATCTACAAATAATCCTACTCTCTATTGAGGTGCCACTAAACTAACCTGTACACAATCCATTTTATAATCCACTTGTATGTAAAATGTAGGTAACAAACCGAAGAAATTAAACATTACATCACTGGTTCTTCGTGAAGCATCTGTAGAAGTGAGAAGAAACACCAGAAAAACATTGTCAGGGAATGATTGACACACATCTTAGATTTGTATAAGCAGCTCAAGTCCTTAAAACCTTAGGCATATTTGTGCTACTAGACAGTAGACCCTGATCTAGCAGGTCGCACGCAGTCTGACAATTTACTAACGTTCATCACATCACTGTGTGTTCATCCCCTGCTCAATGGAAGAAGGAAACAAAATACTTATCTTCAATAATGTAAGTACCTCTTGCTTCAAAACAGAAATCCTGTAGCTCAGTGGTTAGAACACTCACTCCACAAGTGAGAGGACCCGGATTCAATTCCTGGGCAGAGCGAAACATTGGGCAAGTTTCCTTACTCCACACTCCTCTGGTTACCCAAAAGTAAGTAGGAACACGGTTGTTAGTCGATTGGTGAATCTCTTTTCTAGGGGTAATAATCCCTTAAAAAAAAATAATTTGGTCACTCAATCCACAACGTTTGTGGGACGCTGTTGTGCGCAATTGGCTGCCGCGTTTCGCCCACAAAATATACAGTCAATTCACTTTGCAGAATATTCTGTTAAGTGCTTTGAGACATTTCGAAGATGTGATAAGGTGCTGCATCAAATGCAAGGATTATTATTGTATTATTATTGTAATAATAATGAAGTACAACATCTTTGTGATCTCAAATGGTACAATTCAAAGATTTAAAATGAATCACCCTATTGCTAACAGCTCTCTGAAACAAATAGCCTTTTGAAGGCTCAGACAACACTAGCTCACGTATGTATTGCCATCTCAACCTGTCCGCTCCCATCGTTCAGAAGGCTGGCCCGCCCCAACATCAGCAAGTCAGGCCTTCAGTCTCTCTTTTTAACTCCAACCCACAGTCCCTTTGCCTCGCTTACTTCAAGGCCCATCTCAAGACCCTCCTCTTCGACTACGCCTTCAGTCACCCTCCTACTCCTTACGCTCCCTGCCCTCCACCCCTCCTGATCCCAACCCCCAGCTCGGATCCAAATTGCTGACTGTCCAGTGCCTTGGGATGTCCTCCTGACGTGAAAGACACTGTGTAAACGTCATATGTTGTTGTTATTTTAGCCTTTTCATACGGCTCCATTTTTGATATCGATTCTGGGAATCTTCTCGGTCTTCTCCTTGTGCTGGTTAGTTCGAGATCGGCTGAAAATCCAAGCTATCCACGAGAAATATGTCTTGATCACTGGATGTGACACTGGCTTTGGGAACATGCTGGCAAACCAACTGGACAAACAAGGCTTTCACGTCATTGCTGCTTGTTTAACACACAAAGGGACAGAGGAAATCCAAGCAAATTCTTCTTCCCGACTAAAGGCAGTCCTGCTTAATGTCACCAACCAAGAGAGCATTAAGAAAACAGTGGAGTTCATCCAAATATTAGTTGGAAATCAAGGTAAAAGAGAGATGCACAGATTACAAACTTTATTCCTTTAGTTGCTAGTTTGAGACAATTATTTTCCTCCCCGAATATTTGTTATCAAGCCCGCACATTTGTGGATTGGGAGAATCTCTGTTTAAAGTGACGTGTAGAAATTATTCTGCATTTAAGAAGCTCTTATCACAGTCCTGACGTAAACATTATCTTAATTATTATTAGCAGCATAATGTTGTATCAGGAAGATTAAAAGATTAACCTCCCTCGACTCCAGCTTATTGGCTGTGTCAAGTCCTGAGGTTTATACAACGTACATGGCCTAAAATGTATATTGTGCATTTGTATACATATTGCATACTTTCATATTACATCACAATAATCCTTGCATTTGATAATGCAAGGATTATTTTCAACCACAAAATATATACAAAATACCAGGTTTATTCCATTCATGAAAGAGCACTAGATTCTGAGAAGCATCTCCCCCAACTGTCTATGGCTTTCAGGTTCCTAATCTATTTGGTCTCTTCCATTTTACACAATGGTTTGTGTTGATCATTTAGTCTGTGAGATGTTCCGTTGTTAGCTATTTTCTTATCACCTAATAAAACATTGGAAATTGTACAATTGACTTTCGTGAACTCCTGTATCACTAGTAATGAGTTTCTCCAGAGAGAAACTGCAAATCGTCCTTTCACATCACAATAATAACAATAAGAAATATTATCATCCTTTCACATTTCTCCTGTGCCGCAGGCTTGTGGGGTTTGGTGAACAATGCTGGGAGAGCAACTCCGATAGGACCCACAGAATGGCTGACACTGGAAGATTTTCACCACGTTTTGGATGTGAATCTACTCGGCCTTATTGACGTGACTCTGCATTTGCTGCCTCTGATCAAAGAGGCCAAGGGGAGGATTGTGAATGTTGCCAGTGTAATGGGACGCATTTCGTTTGCTGGCGGTGGCTATTGTTTATCGAAATGCGGTGTGGAATCTTTCTCGGACAGTTTAAGGTCAGGTGCTATCAACACCGGTTTCCATAAATGCTGCTGTCCTGGTCGATTTCAGGATCCTCTCACTCGTTTGCAAATCACTTCATGCCCTGGCCCCTCCCTCCCTACCTCTCCGATCTGCTAACCCCTCCACTCTCCACCCCCGCTGCCTCCGCTCGGCTGGCTCCGGCCTCCCTGTTGGTCCCTCATCCCGTCTGCTCCACCATCAGTGGCCGTGTCTTCAGCCACTGCACCCCGAAACTCTGGAACTCTCTCGCTCAATCCCTCCGCCTCGCCCCCTCCCTCCCTAGTTTCAAATCCCACCTAAAGCCCTGCCTTTTTGATCAGGCGTACGGTCACATCCCTCTCGGTGTCAGACTCTGCCATTGTCAAGCGCTGCCCTGCGTGAAGGGCGCTGGGCAAATGCAAGTTGCTGTTGATGAGCATTGTATTCACTAACACTTTCAGCAGGGCGGAATTCAACTAAATTGAA
The DNA here is from genome assembly GCF_018977255.1 of Callorhinchus milii. NCBI lineage: Eukaryota > Metazoa > Chordata > Chondrichthyes > Chimaeriformes > Callorhinchidae > Callorhinchus > Callorhinchus milii. The sequence goes on along the minus strand of NW_024704747.1, from coordinate 29,409,078 downwards.
CTGCGCCCAAAATAAAACTTTGTTTGTGTCTAGGAGAGATATGCAACATTTTGGAATGAAAGTCAGCATTATTGAGCCAGGCTTCTTTAAGACCGGAGTTACGAATTTAGACATGATTGAGAAAGATCTTCTACGGCTCTGGGAAAGGCTTGCCCCTGAGGTCAAGGAATATTATGGATTGAAATACTTTAAAAATTGTAAGTCCGTTTATTCAATAGCTCACTTGATGAGAGATCAAAGTTTGGGGCTTGGATCCACAATCTTAGAATTGGGATTAAGTTTAAGAATTTTTCACAAATCTATAGGATGTTAAATTTGAAGCAGTGACTAAATCTTCACATTTACATGTGCTTGTGCCAACCTTCAATATTTATGTGAAAACCGAAAAAAAATATAAAAGTGTAATACTTGTGTTATGTTTCCTTAGCTCTTAAGTAAATAACAATAATAATTCTTGCATTTGATAAAGCCGCTTATCACGTCATCAGACGTTTCAAAGCGCTTCACAGAATATACATGACTTACTATCAAGTGGTTTTGACTTTAAACAATGTCTTTGAGACAAAATATTTTAACTTGATGCATGTCCAGGACATGTGCTAAATGATTTGCTCTTTGTTACAGATGTTAAAGTGCAACGGTTCTCAATGTGGTACCTGTGTGATTCTGATCTCTCCAAAGTCACGAAGTGCATGGAACATGCACTCACAGCCAAGTATCCACGGAGTCGTTACAGCGCTGGCTGGGATGCCAAGTTTTTCTGGATTCCTATCTCGTACGCACCCTCATGCGTAGCAGATTATATGCTGCGTTTCTTTTTACCCATCCCTGCATACTCCACGAGAAAGCTAAAAGTCAGAAACTCAATCAATGTGTAACTGTGATGGGATTTGCCGTTAAGGTCACATTAGCATTAAATAACTATTTCCCTATAACTTGTAAATTTCTAACTTTGTTACAAATCCTCATCCTCACCTACAAGGCCATTCATGGCCTCGCTTCCTCCTACCTCTCTGACCTACTATCCCCCTACTTACCCGCCCGTACCCTCCGTCCCTCTGGCTCCGGTCTGCTCCACATCCCCCGCCCCAACCGCCCCACCATCGGTGGCCTTCAGCCTCTCAGCCCCGAGGCTCTGGAACTCCATCCCCAGTGCCTTCGCCGCTTCCTCCCTTTCCTCCTTCAAGGCCGGTCTCAAGACCTTTCTCTTTGACTGTACCTTCAGCCTTCAGCTCCCCTCTCGACTCTCCACCCCCTCCTCGCCCCCTCCCTTCCCCCTGACCATCTCCCCCATCCTCGCTCCCTCCCTTCCCTCCCCTCACCCTGACCATTTTCCCTCAATGCTCGGGTCCTGACCCAACTGTCCAGCGTCTTGGGACGTCCTCCCGACGTGAAAAGCGCTCTATAAATGGAATCTTGTTGTTGTTGTTGTATAGGCATCAGTAGTTTCAGCGTTTGCCTCACAAATCACTGGGTTCAATTCCCGGGAAGGGTAACCTAAGCCAAATTTCTTTAGTCCACACACTTCTGTTTATCTTGCAGTAAGTTGGAACCCGGTTGTTAGTCGATTGGCTGATCCTTTTCCGGGAGTAATAATACCTTCAAAAAAAGATTTTTTTTAAAAAAAGTACAACTATTTAATCACAGTTTGTTATAATATTATATTTATATTGTTATAAATATTATAATAATGATTTGGCCACTGTTTGTGGGACACTTCTGTGTACAATTGGCTGTCGCGTTTCACCCACAAAATGTACAGTCAATTCACTTTAACAGTATATTCTGTGAAGCGCTTTGACATCAACGTGATAAGGCGTTATATCCAATGCAAGGATTATTATTATTATTTCAACCAGAGTGAACTTGTTTGCAATATACAAAGCCTGTTATTTCATACATCAACTGACTGTTCAAGTGACCAACTACATTACTGGACACCACTTCTGTACTGCACTGAACAAACTGAATAAGCTGGGAGACTATTGCTTTGACCTTTTAGACTAAGCCATTTAATTTTAAAATGGGAGTCTTTTTAATATTTAATCGTGTATGTTATTTGTTCTGTATTGTGTTTGGGGCATTAATGGTTTTCAATTGCTGTGCAGTTTATAGGTTCAGGTGGAATGTCATTTCATTATTATTGCATGCATTTATTTAAAGAGATTATTTGCCCATTATTTCTGGACAAGAGCTAAAAGCAGACTAGAAATCCCAAATAGCTAAGAGAACCTGATATACACTGATAGAGCACTATTTGTGTGCATTTAAAGCCTTCATATTGTATCTGTAAAACAGATTGAATACAATACAAAATGACGTTTACACAGCGCCTTTCATGTCAAGAGGACGTCCCAAGGCACTGGACAGTCAGGGAGTTGGACCCGATCTGGGGGTTGCGATCAGGGGGGGTAGGGATAGAGGGTGGCTGAAGACGTGGTTGAAGATGAGGGTCTGAAGGAAAATAGATACCAGTTCAATTGTTCAAGACAATTAAGCAACAACAGAACATGATAAAATAACCAAATTTATTAGATTTGTTCAGCAGCAGATTTTTGTTCCAGTGAAAGAAGTATCTCTTTTTGTCTAATCAACGTACAATAAAACTTCCACCCTAATTAAAATACATCTGTCATAATTAATACACACAGGATTCTAAAAGCTCCATGGAAATTCCTTACGATTTGAAATATATATTTATATAAAAAACTGTAATTACAATCAGGTGCAATCAACATTGAATACGTGTGCAGGCCTTTAACTAATTATACATTTAGGCAGCTAGTCTAGGTTGTTTGTAGGACAAATGCCAGTTGAAATTGGACTTCAGTGTGAAGTAAACGAAGATGAACAGTCATCGCAGTTATTCATTGAGCAGGAAGGACAGGATAGGAAACCTTGCCTCGAGTCTGGCAATTTTAAACCTGATCAAGTAAGGTAATATACATACCTGTATTAACAGTCACCTATATTTGGCAGGAACATCTTTCTGATGGCACTTTTTCTCAGTCTTTAAGTACATTTACTTTATAACATGCAGTCAACATCAGAGAAGGGAACAACAATAAGATAAGTGACTAGAAATTAAAATTCCCAGTCCTTGTAATTGTCCCTCGTGCGGTATTTATGTATTCCATATTCAGATATCAGACATTAAAGCCCACCTATATAATTAGAAAGATTGTTCCTTACGATATCAATTTAAAAATATACTTTTAACAAGAGTTACTTTGCTCCTCAACTCTGGTTTCTGCCTGTGATTAGCACAAACCAGAACTGAATAGGAAAGCCATTGGATAACGCCAGCTATTCCTACAGCAGGAAGGTAAACATATTCTGGAAATAAGACCATTATTCCTTCAGTTCCTATTGAATCACATTTTTGTACACCCAAAACATTTTTGCAATCGCTGATTTAACAAACTCTGTTTCACCTGATCACGACTTATTTTTGTTCAAATTTTGTGTTTTAATTATTTTTTATGTTAAATGTTGGCTGCATGGCATAGTCTGGTGGATTAGCCTCGCCTTTCAGGGTGCTTCCTGTTAACATTGCAGAAAACATTGTTTTCAACAGTTTGCTGAACGGAGCGATTTAACAGTATATAAAATATTGTTACATTTCTGGAAATCTTAATTTAAGATTGAAGCAGACATAAACCACTCTGGCTCCCAATAAGCACATGGAACTTATCAAAACAGATTCTTTATTTATGTGGGATTGATTTTACCTCTCTAGACATTCAGCTATCTGCGGTCAAAGGGCCAAGTTGGATACTTTGGCCGAGAGGTTATTTACAGGCTACACCGTCTACCAATAATTAACATCCAAAAACAGCAGCAAACTCACTTGATTTTAGTTACACTTTATGCTCTTTTTTTTTCCTCATCAAATTGTGTTGTCGAAGATATCTTTAGCTCAGTAGTTTCCACATTTAGTTACTTTTTATAACATAATCAGTAGTTTCACCTCAATCGTCAGGTTGACACACATTGCCACCTTCAGTATAAATCACCTTTCACCCTCGGCAACACTAACAATACCATAATCTCTTGAAAATTTACAAATGTACAACATATTTATAACATTATACGTCTCATACTCTTACACAAATCCAGTGCAAAGAAATACATATAGAGCCTCATAATAAAAAGTCTTCCAAAAAAAATTGATAAGAGTTGGCATAAAAGAAATATTACTGAAGGCAAAGGGACTGACAGACAGACTACCCTTTACAACAGCTAATGGGCCCCTGCTAATTGTTTTAAAAGGGTGTCATGTAGCTAAATATTTCTAACATATCCAAATATACTGGCTGATATAAAAATATAATGTATAATGTATAGGAAAGTCTGTCTTTTTCCCCGGATAGCAACTGGATTATACATCTGAATCCTCTTTAACAAGAGTGGCGGTATCCTTGAAGGTATTCTCTGTTGCACTGAATGTTAAAGGCTTGTTTCTGGAAGATGGCTTATTTGGAGGTGATTCAGAGGACGGAGGTATGGAAGATGCTTCTTCAAATGGGCTGTTTGCCTGTTGCTCTTTATGTTCCTAATAGGTAGATTAAAGACACACATCCATCAACTTCAATTTAAACTTATTCTATACGTTTGCTAAAAAAAGCACTGAACTTAAATATTGAATTCTAATTTGTTTGCAATGAGAAATTTCCAATTCTACTGCTCAAATGTGATCGAAATATCAAAGACGGTACTTTTGATTCTCAATTGATTTTGTTTAGTCGATGATGCAGATCATTGACTTCTTTCTTAGGACTTCATCCTTAACAAGTGTCTCTATTAAACCCTGTAAATGAACCATTACCTCGTTGTACACTGGGTTCTCAAAGTTTGTGCCTGGTTTGAGTTTTCGTCTGAAGAAATTCCACTTGGATTCCTGAAAGGAAAAATGAAATGACAATTTCTTGAGCTTTATACAAGATTCGATTACACGGCTGCTAAACTAACATCCTTGTCTTTCTCCAGCTCATAAGCCAAGCACAAAGTGGCAATGACAGTGACAGATCCAGTAGGTGAAAGAGGACACGAGAAGAATGTGGGATAGGTCGGGCAGAAATAACATTCTTTGAACACTCCAGCAATTTGCTTGAGCCGTTATTCAATCCCCTCTTTGCCTATCTTCAAATCACACCTCTTTGACCATATGTTCGGTCACCTCCCCTCTTGTTCCAGCTCACCGACAAACCACACTGCTGTTACGTGTCCTGAGACGCTGCCCATTTGAGGAGTGCTGTATAACTGCAAGTTGTTGTTGCTGTTATTGGAAGCTGACACACACACTCTGTGCACATAGACACTCTTCCCCTGTGTACTGTATAAAAGAAAGAAACCACTTATGCTGGTCTAAGCTTTGCTTTCACCTGAGCTTGTGGAACAGTTGTCATCGGTTTGACGGTGGATTCAGGTACAGAAATGTAGTTGGGATTGTCAGCCTGACTGCCCTGCGATTCCTCTCCAAACGCTGAAGGAACCTGGATCAACAGTGAAAAAAAAACATAATCTTCAAATATAATGTTACAACCCCAGCTGAGCTCAGTGTATAGTTTGGAACACAACTGCCAGGATGGTGGAAGGCGAACTGGATGGACCTTGGTATTCTTTTGAGCAATTCTTATATTCTTGATGCTTCTAGAATGGACCAACCAGATGCTAGTTATTATCCTCACTGCTTTACCTCAGATTGCTGAACTGCAGCCGGCTCACCAGCACCTTTCATTCCAAACATGGGATTCTCAAAGGTAACCGGCTCCTTTCCAGTCCTGGCCGTAAAGTCTTCACTCTGTTGAAGAAAGAGAATTGAATTGGACTTCACACATATGCTGAGCCCCATAGAACCATAGAATTATACAGCACAGAAGGAGGCCATTCGGCCTATCGTGCGTGTGTCGGCTCTTTGAAAAGAGCTTCCAAATCAATCCCACTCCCCCTCTCCCCATAGCCCTGATCAACCCCACTCCCCCCTCTCTCCCCATAGCCCTGATCAACCCCACTCCCCCGCTCTCTCCCCATAGCCCTGATCAACCCCATTCCCCCGCTCTCTCCCCATAGACCTGATCAACTCCACTCCCCCGCTCTCTCCCCATAGCCCTGATCAACCCCACTCCCCCGCTCTCCCCCATAGCCCTGATCAACCCCACTCCCCCGCTCTCCCCCCATAGCCCTGATCAACCCCACTCCCCCGCTCTCCCCATAGCCCTGAGCAACCCCACTCCCCCGCTCTCTCCCCATAGCCCTGATCAACCCCATTCCCCCGCTCTCTCCCCATAGACCTGATCAACTCCACTCCCCCGCTCTCTCCCCATAGCCCTGATCAACCCCACTCCCCCGCTCTCTCCCCATAGCCCTGATCAACCCCACTCCCCCGCTCTCCCCCCATAGCCCTGATCAACCCCACTCCCCCGCTCTCTCCCCATAGCTCTGCAAACTTGTCCTCCCCAAATAATTATCTACTTCTCTCTTAAAACTTGTTATTGAATTGACTTCCACCAGCCTTTCAGGCAATGCATTCCAGTGAGTGCACATTCCATTAAAACTCTCCCTCTATCCCCCCGCCTTGCCCCTTCCTTCCCCATCTTCAGCTCATGCCTGAAGACCTTCCTCTTCGACTGTGCCTACTGTCACCTCCAGCTCGGGGTCATGCACCATCATGATCAATCGCTCTGGGGCGCTACCCTGTGTGAGGGGTGCTGCGTAAATGCAAGTTGTTGCTGTTGTTATTAAACAATTGTACCTCCAGAACGCTGGCAATAACTGAGCAGGTTTCACATCTTACCATCTGCATCACTCGGTCAATAGCAGAATCAATCTCAATTCCTGAAGCTCCGCTCTCCATCCCAGTGTCCGCTCCTGATCTAAATGTTACTCCATTTCCATTCCCACTGGATTTAACAAGATTGCTTAAGCTTCAAGAAGAGAGAAATAATCAATGAATACTTTGTGACTTATCAGTGTGAAACGCACACCGTACATCAGACGCGAGGCGCCGCCCAGCGCGGAGGGCGCTATATAAATCCAAGTTGTTATTGTTGTTATCAAAATAACATCAAAGCGCTTCACAGAATATACTGAAAAGCGAATTGACTGTATATTTTGTGGGTGAAACGCGACAGCCATTTGCGCACAACAGCGTCCCCACAAACAGTCGTGGAATGAGAGACCAAATTATTATTTTTTTAAGGGATTATTGGTTACTTGTTAAAAATTAGGTTCATTATGTGATTAATGTCCATGCTGATGTACAGCCTGCTTGGGGTTTATGTGTTAATAAAGAATGTTATTGTCATCTCTACCGTGGGAGCTTAGGGAATGATGGCAAGACTGAGCCTGTTCGTCTGTAGTTCAGGAATCCACCAACAGCAAGTGCTCCCACGATGAGAATGATAATGAGCGTCACTAAGACTGTTATTGCTGCAAAAACAAAGACAAATATAAATCCTTCACAGGATCCTTCACACTGCAATGTTGTCAAACACCATCCTCCCGTTCTTCAAATTGTGTCAAGTAATTGGGGTGTGGAATGTCCTATGAGGGTGGTGGGGGCAGAGTTCATTGTAGCCTTCAAGAGGGAAGTACACAGGCATATGAAACAGATGGGCTTAAAGGGATATGGAATTAGACAGGGTGGTGGTGGGATTGAAGCAATATCTTTGCTCTGTGAGTCAGTGCAGGCACGATAGGCCGAATGACCTCCTTCTGAGTGGTAGCTTTCTATGTTTCTATGTCCTTGTAACAGAAAAGATATGTGGTAATTCTGAAGAAGTCATTGATATCAATGAAGTCATTGGTCTGGCTAAAAGCCACACTGCTGGGAGGTGTACATAAGCCCAAGGTTTAAGGCCAGGCTCCACACTGGGAATAAGCAAACACTGTAATGTGTTAACACATTGCTGAGTGAATGGTGACTCTCAAGTAATAATAATCCTTGCATTTGATACATCGCCTTATCAGGTATTCGAGGCATCTCAAAGCGCTTAATAATAATAATAATCCTTGCATTTGATATAGCGCTTTTCACGTCGGGAGGACGTCCCAAAGCGCTTCAGAGAATATACTGTAAAGTGAATTGACTGTATATTTGTGGGCGAACGCGGCAGCCAATTGCGCACAGCAATGTCCCACAAACAGTCGTAGATTGAAAATGACCAATGTTTTTTTATTATTGTTTTGGGTTTTGGAGGGATTATTATTAGGCTCTGTGTGGAGTAAGGAAACTTGCCCGAGGTTTGGCCCTCTGCCTGGAATTGAACTCAGGTCTCTCACTTGCAAAGCGAGTGCTCTAACCACTGAGCTACAGGACTCCACAGGATATACTATAAAGTGTAGTGACTGTATACTTTGTGGGTGAATGCCGCCATGTACCTGTTGTTTGGTGTAATTGGCTAGTCTTTCCAATTTGGCAATAAATGCCAGAATAGCCATGAGGGCACCTGCAGTGGGCAGACACAAAAAAACAGCACATTTCAAATTCTACAACAAGAATACTCTACTTGGTCTGTTCGTTGTGAATAGTAAAACACACGCATTTCAACAAACTGTAGATGTGTCTTATGTCAAGCTGGCAGCAGTTTTACCTCACAATCACAACAATAACCACAAATTACATTTGTTTAGCGCCTTACACATTGAGAGGAAGTCCCAAGGTGCTGGGTCAAGACTGCAGGTACAAATTGGGAACCACATTCCTTTGCTATTCCTCTCATGGTTGTTGGTTCACCTTGCCATTGTTGTAAGGATTTACAACATAAGTGTGCGTTAAATTTGACATATTTCAAATTATTAGACTAAATTTCAGATTATTTGCAACTAATTTTATGATCTGGAACTTACGTGCACTTTGCCACGTCCTTATCAATGTAGCATGTTCCTCCGTTCCTACACTGGCAGGCAGGAGGCATGGCTTTCCTTACCTCAATGGCTGAGGAGAGAAAGGTTTACAAAGTAACTTAATATATTATGATAGAATATAAATTATATATAGATATCTCAGTTATCTGAGGTTTACAGCCAAGGATCCCACAGAATAAAACAAATTGGACATTTGATGAAAACGCCATTTTATTTAACACATTAAAAAAACAATTGAAATTTGTCTAAATCGATTTTTTTTAAACTGGAAAATTGAGTGTAAATACATTGACTGTGAACTTTATTTTATTCTAGCTAAACTGCATCAAAGCATTGAGTCCACCAATCAAGTAATGTGATTGCTTAAACCTTACATACCTGCATCACATTCAGAACTGGAGCCTGGAAAAAACTGGCTGCCCTGAGGGCAAGTACATGTATAGCCTCCGGGGTTTAGCAAACATAGGTGACTGCAGACATCCTGGCAAGGGTTAGGCACTAGCAAAAGAATAACACATCAACTAGCATCCAGTTTTAAAAGTCCATTGAAATCAATTATCAGTTTTGTCAGGGTGATTTCATTCCCTCCCCCTCCCCCATCTCTTCCCCACCCTTCCATTTCATCTGGTCCCACCCACTGCGTCCATAACCCGTAAATGTTATGTTTCTCTGGAAAGGGAAACACAAAAATATTGCTAATGTGGCTCACGGACGTTTCTCAAATGGGGCATCTGGCCCTCAGCAGCCAAAAGGTTAGACCCCCCCACCCCAACCTTGAGTTGTGATTATGTTGGGTCTTAGATGGAAGCCTGTACCTGAAAGGTTGTACCGGTTCTGTTGGTAGACGAGCACTTGAGTGAGCCATGGATTGACAGTCATTATTTTCACCTTGCGCCCATTTCCAAATTTGTTCTGTTTCCACACTTCCCCCCTCTCCTTTGATGTCCAGTACAAGTGATTCTCAAAGACATCCAGACTATAAGGGTTACCCAGATCTGATAAAACAAACACACACGGAGACAAATAGAAGCTTTTTAACATCGACTGCGCTCCTGGAAATAGAAGGATCATGTTCATTTTTTGTAAGGCCGATTATTTTGCTTTTTATTTCTTGATAAACATAGTAGTTATATCAAATGCAAGGATTATTTGTAATGCAAATTAGGATTCTGGGTTGGGGTGTCGCATACCTTTACCTGAGGTTATTTCTTTTAGCCAAACTTTGCATTAAAACAAAACATTGTAATTAGTTACTGAAGCTTCTGAACCATTTATTTTTACTGTAACTGCTGAAACCATAACAGAATGGTCGCCAGGTAGGGCAGACCTCACCTCCAATAATGACCAGCTTGCGGTCAGTGCCATCATGTTGCATGGACTCAATGAGGTTCTCTTTGGAATCGCACCAGTAGACTCTGTCACCATTCAGGTAATCGATGGTAAGGCCCGTTGGCCAGCCCAGATCACTGTCCACCAGTACTTGACGATGCTGTCCATCCATCCAGGCCATCTCTATCTTGGCCATTCGGCCCCAGTCGGCCCAGTACAACAGGCTGAAATGAGGGTTAAAAGCAGAACACGCAAATTGGATTAGCCAGATTCTAAATATTAAAGCAAAACACATTCTATATCTGACAGCCACTCAAGAGAAAGAAATGCTTAACCACTTATACAAAGATAATAATAATCCTTGGACTGCCACAGGATACACTGTAAAGTGAATTGACTGTGTATTTTGTGGGTGAAACATGGCAGCTAATTGCAGACAGCAGCGTCTGTCCCACAAACAGTCGTGGATTGAGTGACCAAATTATTATTTTTTTGATTTGTTTATTTATTTATTCATTTTTAGGGATTATTACCCCTGAAAAGCAATTCTCCAATTGACTAACAATCTAAATTACATGATATTCTTGCTACCTGTGCCAGAAGGGAATGTATTTTTGTTTTTACGTGAGTAGTTTCATTCATTGAAATATAATGGGATGCTGCCCTTCAAATATGGTTTTGTTGAAGGAGTTTACTACAATCCTATTTCCATGCAGAAAAGGTGCTTGTACTTCATAGAAACAATGGATTAAAGTTTAAACACCTTCTATAAAATGGCAGAAAAATATTTACCTATAGTCCCTACAGGGTATGGAGTGAAATTTAACTGTAAAATAATTCCAAATTTCCAGAGCTAATGAGAATTGACTTACCCAAGTTTAGGATTGACAGCAATAGCAGCTGGCTGGTCGAGTTGGGAGGAAATCAACCATTTCCTATATCTCCCATCCAACTTAGCCACTTCAATTCTGTTTGTGGTGGCATCAGTCCAATAAATATGTCTTGAAAAACAAGTGGAATTACCTATAAACATTCTGATTAACGAGGCTGCAATGTGACACTGGAATTGACTGAAATATGTTAGTATAAAGACTTTTCTGCTCTTTAACTTTTAACTTTTCTCTGCTCCAGTGAGGTTCACTGAATAAAATAAAAAGAGCACATGTAAACTTTACACTTCTTGATTCTTTCTGCTGTATTTATTCTCCATATAAATGCGGATTTAGGTCAGTTTTTCCAAATTGGGAAAACATTTAAATTTAAAGCATCGCTTTAAGTTCTCTTCTTTTGAGTATTTTGCTTGCTACACGGTCCTTTTTCGGATTAACCAGCGTGGTTGTAAAAGCCATTTGTAAAAAAAAAACTTTCGTAAAATAACTTCTGGATAGTCAAATCATTGAAAGGCAAAGATGTAATATGAACAAGATATTTTTAGTAATACCAGAAGGATATAATTTTCTCATAAATTATTCTGTTAAGATTGATTCTCACATATCTCAACGATATCACTCATTGTTCCTTACCTTCCAACCCAGTCCACTGCAATGCCATCAGGTGACACTATATATTTCAGCTCTAGATCTACTGCTGTAATTGGGTTGTTTCCATTGTCATCAAATGTAGTAAGGTGAGCTCGTTTTATAGCACCATGGTCTGAGCCACGTCCCAGGACAGTCCAGTAAACAATACCTACAGGAAGGACACACTGGTTACTTAACAGGTGTTATTCCTCCTGTGCTTGTATTGCTTAATAATGATAATAATCCTTGTATTTGATACAGCGCCTTATCACGTCTTCGAGACGTCTCAAAGTGTTTCACAGGATACGCTGCAAAGTGAATCAACTGTGTATTTTGTGGGCGAAATACGGCAGCCAATTGCCCACAGCAACGTCCCACAAACAATCATGGATTGAGTAACCAAATTATTACTACTATTATTTTGTTTTGAAAGAATTATTAGCCCTGGAAAAGCGATCTGCCAATCGACTAGCAACCGGGTTCCTACTTACTGCCAGGTAACCAGAGGCATATGGAGACTAAGGAAACTTGCACAATATTTCGCTCTTCCCAGGAATCAAACCCAGGTCCTCTCTAAACACTGAGCTGCAGGACTCCATGATCACTGGTCTGTGGCTGAATAGAATGAAGTTATTCAATAGGCTTTGAACAATTTCAGTATTTTTCTCATCCTGACAGGATTTTATTTGGCCATCGACCGTACTGGTGGGTCAGAGAGACACAATTTTACTCCAATCTGTCAGCACCACAACTGCAGCAGTTTCCCATAACATGTGAAACAGGACCAGGTAAGAGGAAAACGAAAAGATATTCTTTTGTTCTCAGCCATTTCCGTGGTATTTTGAGCACTCTAACTACAGGAAGCTACAGGACTCCACGATTTTATTTCAATTTATAGGAGACTAACTAAACATAGGATATCAAACATATCAAACACTATTCTCCAACCACTAAACAGAGAGATTAGTTGTTACAGGTTTACATACTGAGGTCTGGTTGTTCTGGTTCCCAGATATAGCCCACAGCCTTGATGTGCTCCTCGTTCTGTACATAGTCAGTGAAGCGTTCAGAGGAGAGGCTGTATCTCCGGATTCGGATGTTATCTGGCAGAAGCAAGATGGGTGGATTCCCTACAATAGAAGCAATTACTATCACTCGTACTATAATGACTCACATGAAGTCACAGTAAACCAAAGCACGGGCCATGCATTTACTCATAGTCAGTTTGTGTTTCCCACTTGAGAGTATTCAGCGGTTGTATTGACCAGGAAATCTAAAATCGATTGCACTGAAATGCCTTCTTAAAAAAAAAAATCTGCTTTTACAGAATATATTATATATTGGACATTTCGTTGAACATTTCACCATTTTACACATTTACAGGGTGACGCAAAAAATCACAATACCATTACAATGTCTTAAAGAAATCCTGATAGTTTTTAGATAATAGGGTAGCTGAAAAATAAGATTTGATTCAGTGTGTAGCAGCAGAATCTGGTTACTATATAAAAACAATCCTTACTTTTGATATAGCACCTCATCATGTCGTTGAGATGTCTCAAAGCGCTTCACAGATATATAACTGGAAAGTGAATTGACTGTATATTTTGTGGGTGAAACGTAAATCCACTCTGAGATGCTATGCTGATGGCTTAAGCTGCCTTTGATCCGATGAGCTTGCATTGTAAGTGACACGAAAATACATACTTACCGTTGGCTACACATTGAGTGCCGTGCTCCTCACCAACAGAGCGGAATCCCTCAGCGCAGAAACACTCGTAGCTCCCTTTACTGTTCTTGCAATCTTGAGGGCAGGAGCTGAAGATCTCACACTCGTTGATGTCTAAGCAATGAGCAACAAAATACAGTGAGTTAGATGTTTAAAGGCAAAGATTTCATCGTTGGAAGTTCAACACCCACCATTGACGCCTGTATGACCCATAGCTCTTAACACGATAGCGAAGTGTGGTGCCATATGAAATGACTGACCCTAGTAATTATTCATACATTCCTTGAGGCCATTATGTACCTTGAGGACAACAAGACTTCACCATTCTACACCAAATGTATAATTGACCATAATGCTCACTAACACAGTTTTGTTAGTACAGTTCAGCTTTGATTGAAGAAACAAAAAAGACTTCAGTCGGCGAGTCATAAACTTATCGAACAGACTCACTAGGGAGCCAGAAGATGGAAGTAGAAAATGTCATTTGTTTCAATAACAAATGAGATAGATTTCTGCTAGAAAATAATATCTGGGGATACAGTATATAGTTTGGGACATGGCATGTTAAGCAACTGCCACGATGGTGGAAGGCCAACTACACGGACCTTGGTCTTCTTTCCCCAGGAAATTCTTATGTTCTAAAGTTCTTACGATTGATATATTGTTCTTGTTAAATGTAACATGCATTTTGAGACTCAAACAATCCATCAATATTTGACATTTGTCATGTGTGAACATGAGGATATTGGAGACACTTACCATCGCAGTTGTTCCTGTCCACTTCACTTGGTTTGTAGCCAGATCGACAGAAGCAGATGAACCCTCCCTTGGGCAGGTCTGTACAATTGTGTTCACAAAGGTTTTCTGCACAGGATCGTGTGGTACCATAGACTAAGGCAACAATAAGTTACTATCACCATATTGTTTCGAGACATACTTGTTTCACTTTATTGCTTCAAGACATTGTTTGTGCCACAGAGTCACTGAAGATGTTAATCATTAGCAAGGTATGATCCATGCAAAGATAAACTCATCGTAACAGGAACAGAACTCAAAATATGAACACTTCGAGATTGAATCAAGACAGGTTAGGCTGCCTTGTCCTTAACTGATGAGAAATTGAAAGATTGCAAAATTATCGTTCAGTGAAGTCACTGCCAGGAGGCAAACATGAGGCAAACATTGAGATGTCGAGAAGATGTGAAAAGCGCTATGTCAAATGCAAGGATTATTATATTATTATTATAAACATGACCGCACCTTGAAGGCTGAGCCTTAACATGAGCCAATAGCTTGAGGGGGAAATATTATGAGAAGAAAAAAATTCTTTCGACACCTATAGACTCAAGGACCCAGATGGAATCTCTTATGCACCACCAATGTTAAGCGCTCTGGGATGCTACCCTGCATGAAGGCTGCTATATAAATGCAAGTTGTTGTTGTTGAGATGCCGGTCTCAACAGCCAAAACTGGACAGGGGGAAACTCAGTTAAGATTTCTTCCTCACAGTCGCTCTGCTTCTGAATTGCCTGTGTATGGCTACAAGCCAAATCTCCACCTTTATCTACCGAGTAGTATTGCTGCAAGCCCTCCATTTATGCTGAGGTAGTAGAGCTCCCCCAGTGACATGATCGAGCAGCAAACTGAAATCACTGCTGACCACACCAAATTTTAAAGGTATAGTGTTGATAAATAACAATTAGTGCTGAATAGGAGCTGGTGTAATACCCAGCTGAACCCGGCGATAATGTGCCCGCTTGTTAGCTTGGTTTCAAAATGCAGATGTTAAAATAATAGCAATAATCCTTGCATTTGCTACAGCACCTTATCACGTCTCAACGCGCTTGACAGAATATACTGTAAAGTGAATTGATTGTGTATATTGCGAGCGAAACGCGGCAGCCAATTGATTGGGAAATTGGTCATGTGAGCAGGGGGAGCTGGCACACAATGACTGGGTACATGTACATTTGTACATAAAGGTCTGGGTATAAAATGCAGATGTGAATACTTACAGCAGCCGAACTCGTCTGATTGATCAGGGCAATCACCATAATTGTCACACACATAAGCCAGGGGAATGCAGTAGCCGTTGCCACATTTATATTGCTCTGTTGTGCAGGGGCCGTGAGTAGGCGGTTGACCTAATCACAAAATAAATGGTTAAATATCGTTCGAGAGGTTCAGGAAAATGGCTATTCATCATAGGCTATGAAAGAGACAGGGGGAGAGAGAGAGAAAGAGAGCACGCAGTGAGACTTACAGTGTTCTTCCTTTTCATCACTTTCATCTCCACAGTCATCTATGCCATTGCACAGCTCGTGGCTGTACACACAACGATTGTTGTCACAGCGGAAACGGAAAGCAGCATCGCATGAGATTTCCACTACAAAAAAAAGACATTTGAAACCCAGCTCACTGAGAATATTCAGCATGTTTCAATGAATGCTCCTAGATTTGATGACCCAAGAAACCTAAATCTAAACGCTCAAAGGAAACCCGGTATCTTCAGATTTTAAACAAACGACAAAATACTGCAATGACGTTGGAAATCTGAAATAAAAACAGAAGTGGCTGGAACAGGCAGCAGGTCAGCAGCATCTACGGAAGAAAGGAAAACGAGTTAACGTTTCAGGTCGATGACGTTTCTTCGGAAGCAATTTCCTCTCTCCATAGATGCTGCCTGACCTGCTGAGCGCTCCCAGCGGCTTCCGTTTTTGTTTCTTAAGGTTTTAATTCTGTTGCTAAACAGATTGCCTGTAAACCTGAATGTCATGTGATGAATGAAGTGGCTTACAGCAAAGGTGGAGCTCCTCATCAGACCCATCCCCACAGTCATCGTCTCCGTCACATCTCCACTTTGGCAGGACACACACGTGATTGTGGCACTCAAACAGGAAAGGGGGACAGTAGGTGCCGTTGGGGTAACGAGTTGCTGTAGAAATAGAGAAGTGGAAAGTTATGGAGCTGCGATTTTTCACTTTCGAAATGTCAAGCACATAATTATATGGTGGAAGTGAACTATGGGATGTCTGCTTCTTAAAGTCACAGCTAAGGCAGGAAGTGACTTAGTTAGTGCACTCTGGTTGAGATCAATGCCGTTGATAAAGTTAGTAAGAGTACAAGAATAAATAATAATAATCCTCGCATTTGATACAGGTCTTCGAAACATCTCAAAAGCGCTTCACAGGATAAACTGCAAAGTGAATTGACTGTACATTTTGTGGGCGGAACGCGGCAGCCAATTGCGCACAGCAGCGTCTGTCCCACAAACAGTCGTGGACTGAGTGACCAAATTAATATTATTTATCTTTGAAGTGGTTTTTGAGTATATTGGCAAACATTGCCATTCTGCATAATCTGGTGGTACGTTTGCGCTTTATTAAGAGATGATACCCAGAGCGAAGCCGGTCGCTACTTTATCCCACATTTTCTGTAAGCAGATTGTTTTGGGGCGGGGCGGGGGGTGGGGCAGAGAGACACTCACGGCAGGTGCTTTCATCGGAATAGTCCAAACAGTCGGGATTGCCATCACATTTGAACCTCTCTGGGACACAGTGACCACTATTACACTCAAAGTAGTCGGGAAGGCAGGTCAGCAGCTCTGAAACAAGCACAGCGATATCCGTGGGTCAGTTAGCCGCAGGGAGCAACGTGAGGCTATTACATCTCTAATACACATATCTCATTAATATTGTGCATTACATATCTAATATCTAATACATATCTAATTCACGTCCTGCATTCTTCCAAGTTTTGACGATAAAGCCAGTGTGTGGCCTCATGTCGTGCTTTAACTGCAAGTGCATCAATACCTTTGCACAGCTGTCTATAAGACTTATTGACGTGTTTCCTTTGAGATGTCAGGGCATTATGTGGCTATGTTGAGGACTGTACCTACATGAGTAAGTGCCTACACTTTTCCATTTCGACAGATCTATCTATCGTTGTAACATCACTCTATACTACATGCTCATTGTCAACGCACATTCTTTCAAAATGTTTAAAAGCTCTAAAAGCTCCATGTGCTTTTCGGGGCTAATAATGATAATAACAATAATAATCCTTGCACTTGATACAGCGCCTTATCACGTCTTCGAGACGTCTCAAAGAGCTTCACAGACTATACTGTAAAATGAGTTGACTGTGTATTTTGTGGATGAAACGTGGCAGCCAATTTGAATGACTGAAAGCGTACACTTCCTGAATCTAGGTGTTCTATTTCTGAACTTACCACAGTCTCGTTCGTCAGAGTGATCTTCACAATCATTATCATGGTCACACACCCAGCGGCCAGGGATACAGCGCAGATTGTCACAGCGAAACTCACTCTCTGTGCACTCCCGCGGGCCTGAAATACACCATCACAGCTTTCAGAGTGGATTAACGAAGTGAAGAACTCATTCCATAACAGAACTGTTCAGCTCTGGATATGTCAAGCAATGAAGGTAAGTAAGCGAGAAAGGAGCATTACTCCAAGTATTCTTTCTGTCAATGCTCTGTGTTAATCACAGTGAGTCATCTAAAGATTGTACTGTCCCATGTGAGATGGGCTTGCATAACATATACTAAAAAATACCATACATTGTACTTTTACCAAACCATTTACAGGACAGTGCTAACAACATTTTAGAAACAACTTGCCAAATCAGTAACCAAATAAAAAGTGATCTATCTTCAAGCAATGACGATGTGTACATTTGTTTTTGTGGTCAGTCAGTGTCTGACAAATGTGGAAACCCGTCACCGTGTTCAAGACTATCGAAGCCAGACAGAGTACCACATATGTATGCCACCTACACATGGAAATACCCGCGTCTGGAATGGAAGGAACACTCTCTTTCTGGAGGGATGCGCCCTGATCACCTAATTCTGGAGAGTATTGGGCTGGCAAAAGGCAAAGCTTGGCGGGAGCCCAGAGTGTGGGTTGGGGTAACTGCTGGAGGCTAACCAGCTAAAACTACACAGCTTGCCATTGAGAGCACTGCCTGGCAAACTTACGCATTGCTAGCCCAACTAGCTCGCCCTAACCCTACCCTTTAGGCTGCAGGTTTAATAGGAGCTGAGTGGCAAGAATCCTTGCTGCTCTTGTCTGCCCCTCCAAGTTATTGCCATGTGACAGGCTGGCTGGTCTACCATCAGCAGTGCCGTGGAATATTCCGGATCTTCCTGCACTCCCGAGACCACAAAGAGGATTGGCGTAATTCCAACACTTGGCTGCCAAGCATGAAACATTGGCGCCTGTGCAGCTCCAAGGAGACCTTGCTTACTACCCACAGGACAGTGTCAATGTGAGAGCTCAGTGTTGTAGCTTGATACACTACTGAATGAATGAGGCTTCACTACATACTGCAGTTTTGCTCATCAGACCCATCTTGACAGTCCACTTCTCTGTCACACCTCCAGCGGAGAGGGATACACTGGTGATTATCACATCGGAAATCACCTGACGGATTACAAGTACGTTCCTCTGTAAAATGAACAGAAACACACCAATTACATCAAAGTCCTTCCCTTCAGAATTTGTGCACGTATTACATCAGTGATACCCAGCAAATTGATCTTAACGTTCAAATAATCTGGTTAAATGATATTATACTTCACAGCTTCACTTTCACAATTACACAAGGTTTTTTTTGTTTGTTTGGATTGTTTTTTTTTTTAAACGTGATGCACTATATTGCAAGGGTTATTACCAACAGCTTATTTTCTCACTTACCACAGTTTTGTTCATCACTGTTGTCTCGGCAATTATCGTGACCGTTGCACACAGCCCACATAGGAATACAGCGGTAGTTTGTTTTGCAGGAAAACTCGGTGTGGTTATCACAGCGGTAGTCCGGTCCCACTGCGAAGAGAAATGACAACTCCATATCAACTTGTCTGCTCCCTTCACTCAGTAGGCTCTGGCCTGCTCCATGTCCCCTGCCTGGCCAGCGGTGGTCTGGCCTTTAGCCTCTCTGCCCCCACTCTTTGGAACTCCGTCCCACATTCTCTTTGACTCCTCCCTTGTCTCCTTCAAGGCACATCTCAAGACCCTCCTCTTCCATCATACCTCCTAGCCCTACGCTCGCTACCCTCCACCCCTTCTGATCCCAAATCCCAGCTCGGGTCCAAATCCCTGTCTGTCCAGCGTCTTGGGACATCCTCCTGACATGAAAGGCGCTCTGTAAATGTCATTTGTTGTTGTTGTGGTAAAGGAAATGGTAACTATCTTTCTGGACCTAATCATGAAGTTAAGGTCTAGTTGTGGAGGGGTTGCATGTTCCTTCAAGCCACACTCACTGCATTCATCATGAGGTTCATCAGAGTTATCTCCACAATCGTTGTCCACATCACATTTCCACGCCTGTGGGATGCACCGTCCATTGTCGCACTTGAACTGTCCAGGAGAACAGCTCCGAGAAGCACAGTGACCTGGGGCCTCATCAGAACCATCTAGACAGTCGTTGTCTCCATCGCACTGCCAGGCCTCGGGGATACAGCGCTTGTTGGCACATTGCCATTGGTAGCTCTCACACTCGTGCGTGTCTTCACATCACAGGGAATTGAGGCAGGTATGGAAAAGACAAGATATTACAATTTATGTTCCAGCAACCCATCAAATATATGGGACACGACATGCCAAGCGACTGCCAGGCTGGTGGAAGGCGAACTAGATGGACCTTCTTTCGGCAGCAAATTCTTATGTTTTTATGTTCTAAAAGCCAAGAAATCTATGTAGCAGTAAAAGCAGTGCTGTTAAATTGAAATTTCATTCAGCCATTGAACTGACATTTAGGAGCATCTTTGCAAACCAACACATGAAGGCGATACTGTAGCTCAAATACTACCGAGAATCTTTGAATTCGAATCCAAAGTTCTAAGATATCCATATCGGGTTTAAATTTAGCCCATTCTGGAAACATTTCCTGCTCCAAGCTAAAAAAATTAATGGTACATTCCACGCTCAGTAATTTACACTAAAGTCGAAATCAAAGTGGACAGTTAACAGCAGCTCGATAGTTAAAAATAAGAGATACTCACCACAAAGCACGGTGTCTTCATCAGAGCCATCTGGGCAATTCTCGAAAGCATCACACAAGAAGTTGGAGCTGGTGCAGTTACCATCATTACATTGGAATTGTCCAACTCTACAAAAGCGGACGGGACAAGTAGCAGGTTCATCCGAGCCATCCCTGCAGTCTCTCTGCCCGTCACACTTCCACCAGATCGGAATACATCTGCATTGCGTACCAGAGAGACATAACTATTACAATGGCAGGAACTTTCAATCTCTGCGTGATACAGTCACACAATTAACAGCACAACTCAACAACAACACAACAAAATTGCACTTGTACAGCACATTTCACGTCAGGAGGACTTCCCGAGGTGCCGGACAGTGTGGGTTTGTAGCTGAGCTGTGGAATGGGATCAGAGAGGGGTGGAGGAGGGAAGATGACCGAAGGTACAGTCGGAAAGGAAAGTTTTGAGACAGTCCTTGAAGGAAGCAAGGGAGGAGGCGAGGAAGAGGGGCTGAATAGTGGAGCAAGCGGGGGCCTGCAGAACGGAGGGAGTGGTGGTGAAGTTTTAATAGGTTGCAGAGGTATGGTGGAGCAAGACCATGGAGAGCTTTAAAGAGGAGGACAAGGATCTTGAACCCAATCCTCTGGGGCGATGGGGAGCCAATGAAGCTGGGTGAGGATGGGGTGATCGGGTCACAAAGTTTAGTGTGAAGCTCAGTTACTCTTATGAAGAGTCAGGGTAGAAAGGAGTTTTTTGATATCCCATGTAATTTCAGAGCATAAAAACAGCATAGAACAGAATACTGTACCTCTCATTGTCCAGGCACCTATAATGAGTACTCAGACAATTGTGAAAGCATTGAGCAGTATTGCCGACTGTCAGTAGCAGGAAATGATCAGGACATTCACACGTGTAGCTCTGTCCACCTGATGCGATCAAACACAGGTGAGAGCAGCCACCATTGTTTACACCACAGGGATTGGTCACTGGGAGAAAAGGGAGAGAAGTTGGTGAGACCTGGGATGTATTTCAGTGGACGAAGCAAATAATGGGAGAGAAGTAATACCATGTTATAAGATAATCAGTTATAACGATGCATACTGTAAGATGGATATGTGCTCAAAGCAGTCTCAACATTTGCAGTGTTGCCAACAGCAGTGCAGTATTTCTTACTGATCTTCCCTTTAGAGTGATTTGTTTTCCTCCTTAGCTGCTTCTTCTCACATATCACTATAAGTTATGCAAGTTTTTCCCGAGCTAGGAGGAGAATCGTAGAGACTGATAAGGCAGTTTAACAGCTGTGTTTGGTCAGCAATGGGTTAAATATACTTTACCCAGTTGCTATGGCACATTGCCTAAATTTTGACAGCCTTAATAAAATTGGCATCTTTCATTGGGGTCATATTTACTTATCATACATTAACGTAAACAGGGCAAATCCTATTCGATACTGAGTACATTGCTTTTCAACAAATAAAGTGATTCCAACGTTGAAATGCTTGTGCAGCAAATACCATGCCAAAAAAAATACCTAATTTCAGGTCAGTTTGACAAGTTGGCTACTTGCCTATCGGTTGCCTGTAGGGATGGTAGACATGGATATCAAAGGGCCTATGGGTGATGTTCACCAACAACATCTGGCCCTCCCCAGTGTATTTGTTTGCTTTCTCAACTGATCTGGTGTTCCAGTCTGTCCAGTAAATTGTATCCTCAAACAGGGTAATGGCAAACGGATGTGCCAGGGTTCCATCAAACACAGAGTGACGATGATTTCCGTCCAAATCGGAAAACCTACAAAAGATGAGACGTTCATTTTTTGATTCAAGTCCACAATGATTGGTATCTGAACTCAACTCAGTTCTTCTTCATTACAGTTGCTCGTGTCCTTATTTACGACATCTGGAGATGTAATATAATAATAATAATCCTTGCATTTGATATAGCGCTTTTCACGTCGGGAGGACGTCCCAAAGCGCTTCACAGAACACACTGTAAAGTGAATTGACTGTATATTTGTGGGCGAACGCGGCAGCCAATTGCGCACAGCAATGTCCCACAAACAGTCGTTGATTGAAAATGACCAATTTATTATTGTTTTGGGTTTTAGGAGGGATTATTATTAGGCTCTGTGTG
This sequence comes from Callorhinchus milii, assembly GCF_018977255.1. Lineage (NCBI taxonomy): Eukaryota > Metazoa > Chordata > Chondrichthyes > Chimaeriformes > Callorhinchidae > Callorhinchus > Callorhinchus milii. The sequence continues at coordinate 29,386,491 of NW_024704747.1, read as the reverse complement.
GAGTAAGGAAACTTGCCCAAGGTTTCGCCCTCTGCCTGGAATTGAACTCAGGTCTCTCACTTGCAAAGCGATTGCTCTAACCACTGAGCTACAGGACTCCATGTAGCAAGCTAGCGGTCCTTAACCTTGTAGCGGAAAACGATTAAAAGTATCAGCAATAAAATATAAAGAGGCTAAGAAAATTATATTCCTATAATATTCTTGGCTGCTCAACTATACCCTTAGAAAATAAAGCTGTTTACAATAAAATTGGATTCAAACAGATTAGCATGCATTTAATTTTGAACACTTAAAATTTCCGACGATGAATTACTTACTCAATGTAGTTCAGGTGAGCATCACACCAATAGAGCTTGTCGTTCGTGTAGTCGATGGTCAGGCCCCCTGGCCATTCCAATTTTGTGGTAATAATGGCTAACTTGTGGTTGCCATCCATGCCTGCTCGACCAATATACGCCTGGGTACCCCAGTCGGCCCAGAAAACATACCTGTAAAACAAACACCGTGAAGGAGCCATGGAAATTAAACTCCATTGTGTAAAATGGTCAGTATGGTGGATGACCACAGAATGTTTTGTCCATAAAATATCCAGTCAATCCACTTTACAATATGTTACATGGAGCGCTTTGAGACATCTGAACAACCACAAATTATATTTGTATAGCGCCTTTCACATCACGAGGACGTCCCAAGGCACTGGACATCTCAACGATGTGATAAGGCGCTGTATCAAATACGAAGATTGATGTAATTTATGACCAAGTTCTATCACCTTAACAGTTTAACAAGGTTTTTTTTGCAACACAAATCCAGTGATGTTCTAGCCACTAGCAGGATCAGTTTTGTCCTGAGGCATTCTTTTCGAAGCTTATAATGGATTGTTTCCTGTGACTGAGTGAACAGAAACATCAATAATTCTACTCATGGTTCGTACAAACAATTTCTGCGGACTCTTTTAAAGCACGGTCAAATTGGGTACATGTAGGGTTTAAAAGCAGATTCCTTTTCATCTTCTGGGTTTAGTCTTCCTCGCATTGCCTGCATCTTTGGATTTCCCATTATAGTCGCACATCACCAAAGGTGCTACGGTTAATGCTGAACACAGTCTCTTACCCATACTTAGGATGAACAACAATGCCTCGAGGATAAGTAAAGCAGTAGGTATTGTTGGCATCAATACAATGGTCAATCAGCCTTTTCCGTAGACGACCATCCAATTCACCAACATTGAGGCACTTTTTGACATTATCAACCCAGTATAGTTTCCTGAAAAATACAATTAAACTCAGAGGTATTGTGAAAGCAATTACATGCACTACTCAGTCCAATAGACATATTTCTACCAGTAAAATACCAGCTGTTCACATTCCCTTTTTAAGCGTGTTTATTTAGATAGTAATGAACAAGAGTTGGCATGAGTTCTGACAAAAGGTCAATGACCTGAAATGTTAACTCATTTCCTCTCTCCATGAATGCTGCTTGATCTGCTGCAAGTTCCCAGCAACGTCTGTGTTTATAAGAGTCGCCTTTCTAGCTTTCTTACGGGTGGGTGGGGAGGGGAAGAAACAAGCAAGAGCATTAAAGAATTCAACATCTTAAAAGATATCATCTAAAATCTAATAGTGTTTAACATTGTCTAAAATTCTAGAACATATCCATGACTTCGCTCATAAGAGAAAAGACGAACAGACTGAATTATTTTATACAGGGTAACCTCTTATATCATAGTCCTCTGGGTCCAATAGCTGAGAATGGCCAACTTCTGGTCATCGGATCACTGCTGAGTGAGATCAGCAACGAAGGGACAACACAGAAGTTGGCCTTTGTTTAGTGTGGGAAGCCTGCCTGTCGGTCATGTACCTTGCTCTCTCGATGGCCTTATCTTACCTTGCAACCCAGTCAACAGCCAGACTCTCAGCCCCTAACAGATCATGGTTGATAACGGTTTCCTTTTGAGTCCCGTTCAAGAACATTCGCTCAAGAATTCTTCGGCCAAAGTCAATCCAGTACAATCTTTGCTCAACTCTGTCGAAATCCAGGGCCACCACATTGGTGAGCCCTTGGACAACCAGTGAGTAGAGTGCCCCGTCAGCAGACAGGTTCCGGATGTAATAACGGTTACAGAAGAGGAGGTAAGGCTCGATATTGCTGTTTTGCCGACAGGTTTTGCCATCGGGTTCCCGAATGTACCCTGGAGCACACTTGCAGACGTGCGAGCCCTCTGTGTTCTCACATATCTGGCTGCAAACACTCGGCATGACACTGCACTCATCAATGTCCTCACAAGTCTGTCTGTCAGCCATGAGTTGATAGCCAGGATGACAGGAGCAAATGAAGCTCGTCAATGTATTGGTGCAGATTTGGTTGCAGTGGTTGAGGGCTGGAGCACTGCATTCATCAATCCCTAAAGCCACACAACAGGGAAAAAAAAACGTTAAGAGAATTCTACCATTCAATTGGTTTTCCCACTAGATTTGGTTCATTTCGGTTACGATTTGCTTTGATTTTGATTGCAAAGAGACAATAGGCAAAACGATTTCAAACGTTACAGTTAATCTTCTATAAATACCGGAGATACATTCTTTTTACCAACTGAAGTTAATTGGATTTCTGATTTTCCATGCTTTCAGCCACTACGTCCTGAAACTCTCCCTCAATCCCTGTACCTCGCCCCCTCCCTCCCCACCTTCAAATCCCACCTGAAGACCTTCCTTTTTGACCATGTTTCCGGTCACCTCCCCCCTCCCTCTCCCCCCGGGCTCAGTGTCAGACTCCGCCACAGTCAAGCGCTCAGGGACACTACCCCACATGAAGGGCACTGTATAAATGCAAGTTGCTGTTGTTGCCAGGGAGAAGGTCTCCTTCAAAGTAAGTACCTACCACACGTTTTCTCATCGCTGTTATCAGAGCAATCGTTAACTCGGTTGCAGACCTTGACATTTTCAATGCAGTTTCCATTGTCACATTTGAATTGTTGGGGAGGGCACGTTGGCTCAGCGGTCTGACACATGTGCTCTAACTCATCGGATTCATCTCCACAGTCATTGTCCCCGTCACAGACCCACAGCTGTGAGACACAGCGGCCATTATGACATGTAAACTGGTGCTGGGCACAAGGCTGGTACGTACATCCTCTCTCATCACTGGCATCACCACAGTCATTACGCCGGTCACACCTTCGGTCAGATGTTCAACAGTGTGTTCAATACAGTAACCGAGATACAATCTCTGCAACTTGACTCGATTTGAACTGAACTGCACATTTTACACGTCTACAGCACTAACCCATAGGTCATTACCAACACCAGAAGCTATGTTTCCCATATATCACTGGATTCTCTTTTAGTATAAAACCATTAATATCCAAACAACAGTCAACAGATTCTGTCATCCATATATTACACAACTGTTGCACATACACACACACACCTTTACTCCCTCATGTACGCCTTGGGTTTCCTCTTAAATAGATTTCTGCTTTCGCCCACAAAATATACAGTCAATCCACTATACAATATATTCTGTGAAGCGCTTTGAGATGTCTCAACAACGTGATAAGGCACTATATCAAATGCAAGGATTATCATATTATTATAATTGCTACAGACCTGTATGAACTCCTGATACACAGCCCATTGTCACAGGTGAACTCAGACTCCTGGCAGGATCTCCGAGTGCAGTTCTGATGTTCATCTAGAGCATCGGAGCAGTCAGCATCTCCGTCACACACCCAGACTCGCGGGATACACCTTCTCTGTGGAGGCCGGTTGTTCAAACATGTAAATTCTGTAGCTGTGCAGTTACGGTTTGCTGGAATAAAATACATCAAGTTTGAGGAGAGACTCGATGAGCTTTCACTTAACCTACAGCCTTTTAACATCCTTTATTGGTAACAATTTTATCACCTGCACTAGAAAATACGTTCCCATACATCACTGTTAATCTCCTGTTAATATAAAGTCATTAATGTTCCAGACAACAGATTCAACAGTTCCATAATACCCAATTTACGTGCAACTCGATCAAATGGTTAGTACTGTATCAGTTATTGCCTTTCTACTCTAGAAGCTTGGAAATTGTTTAGAATCACTTTACAGCACACAGTACAACACTTTACAATAAAGCCCTTTGAATCGTCCTCCTGACACGTGATGGATTGCGTTTGTTCTGCTATAGAGAATGTCTCTTGCGGTGACTAACCACAATCATGCCTTTGATCTTCATCACTCATGTCCCCGCAGTCATTGTCTCCGTCACAGATCCAGGTCGAGGGGACACATCGGCTATCATCACACTGGAACTGTTGACTTGCACAAGTGCGCTCCAAGGAAGCTGCAAAGGAAACACATCAGCCGCTGCACTGAATAGAGGAACCAGGATAAATTACACTTCAGCATGTATCTGAAACGTGTCGGATATATAGTACTATAAGATTCCCCACCATCAAAATATTGAAATAACCGATAGCTCGTTCCCGATAGGAGAATATTCGCGTTTGTCGCATTCAAAAAGACATTGTCCACACGCAGAGGAACAAAATTATTGTTAGTACATTTCCTTCGTCATTTTGTATGTCAAGTGAATAGATATCACCTGTGGTTACAAAATTGCCTTATTACAGTGAAATTTGACAGCGGAAATTATTCAATGATGACAATGCTAAGGTGAACAGAGGTGTGTGGAGTAAGGAAACTTGCCAAAGGTTTCGCCTTGCCCAGAAATATTCTTTATGGGTGACATAAATCTCAATTATAGTTTCACCCACAAAATACACATTTAATCCACTTCACAATATACCCTCAGAAGCGCTTTGAGACATCTCGAAGACGTGATAATCCTCTGTATCAAATGCAAGGATTATTATTATCATTATTATTAATAATAATAATACACGAATTAAACACGAGTCTGTCTTTAGCAGCACCCAAACAGTGAACCTCACTCACCACAAGTAGATGGTTCATCTGAGCCATCAGCACAATCCGCCTCGCGGTCACAGTACCAGTGTGAGGGTACACAGCGTCCAGATGAGCAGCGGAATTCATGCTCTGTACAGGTCCCAGTGGCTAAACATGAACCAAACAGTTAGAACTTACATCTACACAACTTAAACCTCATCAGCAACCACGTCTCCGCACGGGTTTGGTTATGTCCACAAAATACACCAAATGCAAGGGTTATTATTATCTTATTATCATATTATTATTACAGTACTTGAAGATGGTAGAATACTTACCACAGTGGGTAGCACTCTCGTCACTCATATCTCCACAGTCATTGTCTCCATCACATAGATATGTGCGCGGAATGCAGATGTTCGTAGTTTGACATTTTACATAGCCAGACTGGCAAGTCCGATCCGCTACACGGAGGGAAAAGCACCTTTTTTACAAACGTATTAAACCATTGCATATTGAGGTCTAACGCATTGCGGTCTAGTACTGCACAATGTGTGAACCATATGTGAGAAATAAACAAACAAGACCTATAGTACACACAAATAAAGATAACAACATAAAAAGCAAAGCTTGAGCAGTTTATTAATACTGTCCTTGCAATAAACCCCAGTTGTGCTATTTATTGCCAATTGTGCACAGGAGTGTCCCACAAACAGTGGTGGACTAAGTGACCAAATTTTTTTTTTTAATATTTTGAAGGGATTATTGTCCCTGGAAAAGCGAGCTGCCAATCGACTAACAACCAGGTTCCTACTTACTGCTAAGGTAAACAGAGGCATGTGTGGAGTAAGGAAACTTAACAAGATTTCGCCTTACACAGGAATTGAACCCAGGTCCTCTTGCTCGCGAGGCGAACCACTGAGCTACAGTCCTCCAGATGAATGGTTAGTATGTATGGTACTTACGGCAGTTCGTCTCATCTGTAGTGCCATTGTCATGGCAGTTGTTCACCCCATTGCACACGCTGCTTCGATTGATGCACCTCCCATTATTGCATGTGAACTCGGTGTTTGGGTTACAGGTGGGGAACAAGCAATCAGCCTCATCACTGTTGTCTCCACAGTCATTATAATGGTCACAGCGATAGCTATAGGGTGTGCACCGACCATTGTCACACGTGAAGGCACTCAAGGGGCAGACGTGGAATGCTGGAGAGGGAGCAAAGAGGATTAGAGGTAAACTGCGCGAAAGGACAGTAAAACAAAATCACTTTTTTTTCTATGTAACTGCTTAAAGGAATTGAAAATCTCGTATCACGTTACCTTCCACGTACAGAAATGCTGCAAAATGGACTGCATGAAAAATAAAATGTCAAGATTTATTTTCCACATTGGTCAATCTACTTCCACTTTGTTTCAGCTAATAATCAACATCCAGGCTTACCAGTTAACATCAGACTTTCCCAGGCCACACAAAGTGTTCTGACTCTTCTAAATATTATTCAGTAAATGAATTAATTAAATACAATCAATCCCCCCCCCCCCAAACACAACTTTTCTTTAAACGCACATTATAAACAAATCTCTCATATTCTATCCGAATGAGCTCCACCACATCAATCAATTAATAACAGGGATGAATTTAAACTTATCACTTTAAATGTCCATTAGGATATCCCACCCTCCCTCTCATATAGAAATAGAAGTGCAACTACTTACAGCCATTGATTCAATAACACTTTACCCAACTACTTTAGCTGAAACGTTAAATGTAATAGAAGATTGATTCAGACTTGTGGAATCAGGTGCATATATTATATATATATATATACACACACACTCACAAACCTCTCAGTATGTTCACCAGAACAAGTCTTGGACTTTTAAGTCATATTTAAAGCCAAATTCAGCCCGATTATGATCCATTCAGAAAACTGCTCCATTAAAGACAAGTTTTGAATCTTTTCTCCCCAGCGTCACAGTGCCAGAAGCCACACGGTAACTAACGTTACCTCAAAAGGTCAAACCCAGATCCTACTCACACTCAGTCATTCTCTGGATACAATCAGAACTATTGCCTTAAAATACTAAAGCACATTACTCCACAGATTAATTCAGGACAAATGCTAATAGGACTAAGGGGAGAGGGTAGAAATTCATATTGACTACGAAACTACAGAACAGATACCTTCACGAAATGCATTTGTTTCCAAGTGGACTGCATGAAAGACAGAATGAAAATATTTATTGGGGTAACATTCTTCCTCTCTTGTAATGTACTCTGCTTCTTCAGTTCGTGCTCTTAAGATTTCTGCTGCCACACAGCTGGAGCGAGGTGCTCTCAGTGTCACTCTGTGATAAGCCAGCAGAGGGCATGACCGAAGTGGGCTGCCAACACCAAACCCAATGTCCCTCCATCCATCAGGATAAAGCACGTTGCTTCCAAAAAGTCCATCATGGAGCAGAGGCTCAGGCAAAAGCACGGCAAGCTCGCTCCAGTACAATCAGCAGCGTGAAGCTGGTACCCTTTGACTGGCCTCTCTTTGCTGGCGCACCGACACAACTAGTCGGTTTAAACTAGCTGTTCAACTTGCAAGTTAATACTCGGGAGCTGGAACCTTCTTCAAAATAAGTCCACGTGAAACTGACATCTCACGACTTGATACCTCAAAACACATTCACTGGCATCTTCTTTATAGTACTGTCATTTATCAGAAACTCTTACTGAGAAATAAGTTGATATGAATTGAAACTCATCACTTTAAATGTTCATTAGGATATCCCAACCTCCCTATCACATAAGGAACAAGTGGAGGCCATTCAGCCCAGCGAGATACTTCTTCCTTTTTGCTTGATCTTTTAATCTCATATCCTTTGATACCCTTTTCTCCAGATTCCCTAACACCCTTTACTTCCCAACTCCCCACTCATCTCTCTTGTAAACATCCCAATGGATTCTGCATGTTTCTGCAATATCACATTTGGGACAAATTTGCAGATGAAACTGTGTTCCTAATGAAGGACTCACCACACACTCTCTCAGCTTCATCACTCCTATCACCACAATCATTATCGTTATCACATTTCCATCTGTCGGGGATGCAGTTCCCATTCAAACAGGTAAAATAGTCAAGGCCACAAGTTGCGGCACTGGCAGGGACACAGTCTTTATTGTTGTTAGCCAAACGCCAATTCCCATGGGCAGGACACTGGCACTCAGCACCATGAGGACCTGCAAGACAGACACAGTACAAGAGTAATGAGTAAACGAGCACAAAGGCTTGCACACGACCCACCCACCCACCCACAGCATAACACACTGGTGACTGAGCAAAACACACAATGGTAAAATTAAACAGCTTGAAATGGCTATTACATCTATTGGGGCGATTAGTTTGGTGGGAATAGCGTGTACCTGGAGTACAGATGTGACTGCAGCCTCCATTAAACTGATCGCATGGATTACTGCAATGCTGCTGCTTGCTGTCGGACAGCACGTGAATATCCATGGGACGAAGTGGTAGACTTTGTATCATGACCAACTGGTCCGACCCATCATCCTTGTTGACCCGGTAAATGCTCTTTGTGCTCCAATCTGTCCAGTAGAGGTACTCTTCATAGAGCGTCACTGCAAAGGGGAAGATGGCAGTGCTCACAATCACCTCCCGATCTGTCCCCACAAGGTTGCTTCGTTCAATCTTCCGTCTAAGAGGGAATATAATTGGATGTTGAGAAAAAAATATAAACCTGTGTAAAGTAACATTCTCCAATAACTCCCGGATTTCAATAGATCAGGCTCTAAAGTGGCTATTGGGTGCATATTTCGTCCACAAAATACGCAGTCAATCCACTTTACAGTATATTCTGACACGTTTTGAGATGCTTCGAAGACATAAGGCGCTATATTAAATGTAAGGATTATTATTTTTTTATTTCCTACATGCTGACATCATTTCCTTCATGAACATTTCTGTAAATCATTTACAACCAAACACTGTATTGAATTTTTTTTTAAAAAAACTGTGCAAATTAGCCTGTCACTTTTTAGTTAGCGGAAGCCTAAAAAGGCTTAAGAGGAAATAAATCAAACAGAGACACAAACGTACAGAGAAGCATCAGCCCAATAGAGCTTCTGATCCTCCAGGTCCAATGTTAGACCATTTGGCCAGACCAGGCTGGTATTTACAATCGGTATACGGAAGTTTCCTCCGAGTGTCGCTCGTTCGATCTTGGCGTGAGTCCCCCAGTCAGTCCAATACATGTAGCTGTTGGACAAACAAAATGGCTATCAGCAAACCAGCATAGTAGTTCCTCTATCATCTTAGCTTTACTGTAATAGGCATCGGAATTCGAAGAGAGNAAAAAAAATCAACAGAAATTTACTTTAGGGTATATTCGGTAAAGCGCTTTGAGACATCTCAAAGACGTGATAAGGCACTGTATCAAATGCAAGGATTATTATTAATACTGCTATTGAAGCTACAGAAACCAATTCAATGGAGCAATTATTGAGTTCACTCTACAGCTTAGCCAATCTTACCCTCTGCAAGGATCCAGCACAATAGCTCTCGGCCTTGGAACGTTTGCAATGATTGTACGATTGTGGCCATTCACTCCAATGGAGTTGATTGTCTGGTTCAAATAGTCGCTGTAATAAATCCTCTTGTTAATCCAGTCAAATGCAATTCCATCAGGTGCACCTAGCCCTGGAGAACAGATATCAATTTGGTTGCTGCGTTTCACCCACAAAATACACAAGTCACTCCACTTTACAGTATATTCCGTGAGAGGTCTTGAAGACATGATAAGGTACGATATCAAATGCAAGGATTATTATTATTATATATTTGTACTGCATATCCATTTCATATCATAGATAATTAAGGAGGTACAGGCAATGCTTAACAAAATCTAAATCTTAGTAATATACAATTATTTGTGTTTGAATCATTAATGTTGTGGGCCCACTACCAGACTACCTTTCAGTGAATTTGTTATCAGTAATAACATTAACTGCATTGGAAATCACAGATCGCTTGGAAATGGTGACATGACAATAAACCATTCTGAAATCTATCTTTTCTCATGCAGAGCACACGCGTTTATCCAGCCTGTTAGTTTGTGTGACAGAATAATCGATCATTAGTTACATGGCTAACGTGTTTACCTGTCACCACCTGGGTGGGAGGGCGAGTTGGTGAGCTGAGGCTGATGTAACTGATCTTGCTGTGTCCTCCCCAAGAATTCTGTGTGAAATAAATCCTATTCTCAACACTGTCATAATCCAGGGCCACAGCTGTTCGCAACACGTTTACTACAGGGAAGGGGAGGACATGGTCAGTGGGGTCCAGGCGCAGACTGCTGATGGTGGACTCTGTTGCATAGATCAGGAAATTATTGGTTGAGATGACACATGTTTTGCCATCAGTGTCCAATTTGCCGTGGGCACAACCACACTTTGCCATCTCAGTCTCGGGTAATGCAAAGCAAAACTGAGCGCACCCTCCATTCTCGTTCAGACAGGGGTTATTATTAACTTCTCCTGGTGAAGTCGGTTGAGTCTGTTTGTCAAACATGACCACGTCCCTCAGAGAGCCCAAGTTGTCTCTGATCACCGTTGGCTGCTCTGTATTTCCCGGCTCTTTGCTTGCCCGGAAGATCTTCTTCAGGTTCCTGTCCACCCAGATCATACTGTCTTCAAAAATGGTGATGCCGTAAGGAGTTGGATATCGGCTGCCGAATCGGATGTATTCTCGTTCCCCTCCATTAGGTGGGATCCTGGCAATCAGGTCGAAGGAGTCGTCAACCCAGTAGATGTAGTCAGTTTTGCGATCAACAGCCAGCCCTCGTGGCATGGCGATGCCATCGTCAACCAAAATAGTCCTATTGGAGCCGTCAAGAGAAGCGCGTTCAATTTTGGGTTGCTGCCCGTAATCTGCCCAGTAGATGTATCGGAGTTTGGGATTTACCACAATGTGCCTGGGCCGATCCACTGAAGTTTTGATCAGAACACGTCGCAAAGTGCTGTTCAGCCGAACAACCTCGATGTAGGTTTCTGTTAAAAATCCATTCGTAAAATAAAGGTTTCCTGTACGAAGAAACGCTCGTTACTTCATTTATGTGAAATTTAGCTAGTTATTGAATATCCATCATGTAGATATAGACAAGTATATGCTTATTACTACTCCAATGCCCTCCTCAACGGTACTCCCCAACTCCACTATCCACAAAAGCCAGTTAATCCAGAACTCCGCAACCCACAAACTCATCTGCACTAACTCTGTCTCATCAGCCCAGACCTCGCCAGGCTCCACTGGCTCCCTATCACGCACACTAAACTCCGTACCCCCTTCACACCAGTCCTCGCCAGGCTCCAGTGGGTCCCTATCACTGAACGGATCGATTTCAAGATCCTCACATTTGTTTTCAAATCCCTTCATGCCCTGGCACCTCCCTACCTCTCCGATTTGCTTGCTCCCCAACCCACTACTCCTTCAATCCATTTCTCCTCTGACCTGCCAGCCAATCCACCGCGATGCCTCGGACACCATTCTGACCAATTCCCGACACCACGATGTTCTGGAAGGAAGAGCCGTCGGGTTTAATTCTTCGGATACCGGCCCCATATGTCCAAAAACGGTGTAAATCACACCAGTAAATAAACCCCGAATCCATGTGCACATCCAAGTGTGCGGCAAAGAGGGCTGCATGGAACAAAAAAAAGTAGTTACTCAACAATCAGAGGGAGCAAATATTGAACAGAAACCTATTTAAAAAATACTTCATTGAATTACTGAGAAAATAATAGTAATAAAAACATTTTAAAAAAAATCCGAGTACAACAGGAAATACAATGTATTCAATTACAACTGCAGGGTCCTTGATTTGTGATTAGACTGTTGAAATGTTTTGTATAATATTGCTAACTGTGCACTGAAACACACTCTTAAAGAGAAAAACAATTTATATAATACTTTGCAGGATATGGAAAGGATATTTTAGATGCAGTAATAAACTCCATGGAATTCTGTGGAGTGGGCTGATAGGGAGATGTACCGGACCCTGTTATTAAAAGATTGGCGTTCATGGTTAATGTGAGGCTTTGAAAGGAGAACAAAGACCTACTGTAGCCACCCACTGGCATCATGGCCTCCCCATGGTCAGCCTCATCCAGGCTGAAACCTCGGATGCTCCACAGCTGGCTCACCACCACGAAGGAATTGAAGAGCGAGCATGTTCTGTTGTCCGGGTTCAGGCGGAAGCCTGTGGCACAAGCGCAGGTGAACATTCCTCCAGGTTTAGGCAGGCAGAGGTGTTGGCAAGCTCCCCCATTGCTGCTGCAGCCATTGGAGGAACCGGCTGACTCTTAAGAGAGCATGAAAACACACATGAACACACGAAGACTAAGAACAACCACAACAACAACAAATTACATTTGTACAACAGCAGTGCCTTTCACGTGGAGAGGACGTGCCAAGGTGCTGGACAGTCAGGGATTTGGACCCGAGCTGGGGGTTGGAATCAGGAGGGGTGGAGGGCAGGGAGGGTGGGGGTAACCCTGAAGACGTGGTCGAAGAGGAGGGTCTTGAGACACGTTTTGAACTCCACAGAAGTCTTAAAGTTTCAGTGAATTGTAAAGAAAGACTCACTGTCTCTGAAGTGGACTTTGAGGCACTTCAGCCCTGGAGTATTATCTCTCATTGCGACTTTCTCATGAGTAGTCAGGTCCACACGCTCAATCACCTCATAGGCATAATCGGTGTAGTAAAGGAAGTTCCCATGGACGGCTATTCCCCAGGGATGGGAAAGGTCGCTCACCACAGTCATTCGGTTTGTACCATTCACATTTCCTCTTTCGATCTACAGAGATAGCACAGACTGAACGTTACAACTCACATGTATTTATTCCGTTTTGATGTACAGGATTTATAGAAACCATGTTTAAAAGTCTCCCTTCCCCCAGCCTGCCCTTCCCTCAGCCTGTAATTACATGTCTGTGTACTCCCTGCTTTCAAAAAGGGAACAGTAAGCATACCAAGCCAGTACTGGTGACACCCCAGTATAGATAGCTCTCCTTGATGTCAATGGTAATAAACTCTACATGACGCAGATTGTCAGTGAAGAGAATCTCCGGGTTGGAGCCATCCATGTCAGCACTAGCGATCTTTGCTGGGATCCCATTCTCTGTGCCTTGATCAGTCCAGTACATCTTCCTGAAAGAGGTTCACAAATACAGGGAGTTATCAAATATTCTGCAAGCCCTGCAGTTAGTGTATAATAGTAAAGATAAGACTTGCACCATTTCTAGATAAATCAGTGATTATAGTAGCAGTATTTATGCAATTATTTATTTACTATATATGTGACCCTTTGAGGGAAAAGGAGCCCTGTAGCTTAGTGGTTAGAGCACTCGCTTTGTAAGCGAGAGGACCTGGGTTCGGTTACCGGGCAGGACGAAACATTGGGCAAGTTTCCTTACACCACATGCCTCTGTTTATCTAATAGTAATAATCCCTTCAAAAACTCCAGGGGTAATAATCTATTCAAAAAAAAATAAATAATATGGTCACTCAATCAACGACTGTTTGTGGGACACTGCTGTGCACAATTGGCTGCCACACTTTTCTCACAAAATATGCACTTACATTTTGTCATATTCACTTTACAGTCAATTCTGTGAAACACTTTGAGAAGTCTCGTAGATGGGATAAGGCGCTATATTTAAATGCAAGGATTATTATTAGAAGCAAGGACATGGAGTTATGAGAAGAGCACGGGTAGGAATCAGTGCTTGTTTTTTTTTTAAAAAAGAAAAATGTACATTACAACACAAAATATCCAGCTTTAGACAAACTATCCATTTCCTTCGGTTCACATTAAACGTACATCAAATTCCAAAACAATCAAATTGACTTGAATGTGATACTCACTCTCTTGCTGGGTCCACTGTGATGCCAATGGGAGTTCCAACACCAGAGCTTTGTCCAGTATTAGTTAATAAGGTTTTTCTGTACTTGTTACCATGTGCCTTTATCACCTGAAAACACACACATTAAAGGTCAGACCAAGGACCAAATAAGAGTCACCATTATTCTCGTTTCGCCCACAAAATACACAGTCAATTCCCTTTTACAGTATATTCTGTGAAGCGCTTTGAGACTTCTCGAAGATGTGATAAGGCTCTGTATCAAATGCAAGGATTATTATTATTATAGTACATGAAAATAACCTGATAGTTCTGAAGTTTGAAGGTGACCGTCACCATACTAGATATGGGGTGGGGGAGGAGGGGGGTGGGGGAAAAGGAGGGAATCTGTGTAGAAAATAATTGAAGGCAACTTTCTTAAACAAACTCACGTCGATCGACTGCTGTCCAGCGTTAGTGTAGTACAGATTCTTGCTGATCCAATCAAAAGCCAAGCCAATGGGGTGGCCGATGTCAGCAGCTGGAGCAAAAATATCCCTGTTGGTTCCATCTGATTTGACTTGGTGAATTTCTCCCTAAAAAGGACACAATCAGAAACTGAGAATATCCTCCAGCCTCAGAAACAGGGGGAAATAATGAACGTTTCTTCCACACGCACAAAGCTTTTACTTACTGGTGCCAATCAGGGCTCACTGGCAAAGAAGGAAATCCCCCAAATCCTCCTAAGTATTTAGAAACAGTTTACTGCGGCCAAAACACACAGCAGGTTTAACAGATGCCTTATTATCATGCACTTAACATAGCTCTCTTCTAAACTTCAACTCTGTTGCTCACAATAGTCTCGAAATCCTTCCCCCAAGATTTCACCCTTCATTTTACGGTGGTTACGGGGCAAGCTTTATTTATCAGAATCGGGTTAGATTTTGGTCGTCTATTTTTCCCAGATAAGATTAGCAGATGCCCAGGTATTTGAAATATTTCCTAATGCCACACAGAACTAAAAAGGAATTCCGCAAACAGCACATTGCACTTTTTTCCGTTAGAAGCACTAACGGGTATGAAACTTAGTGTTAATATCTGTACAATGATCGAGCAATTATCACAGGGAACATACAGGGTTTTTGTCCTCTATTTAACAGGTTTGTAGTTGAACGCCATTTCACAACTGAATCTTGGAGATTAAACAGCGATAATTATTGTTTTGATCCCTAGCTGCTAGAGGGTTTTCCAAGCACGATTTTTTAATGTTTAAATATTCTTTTTCTCTCCGACAGCAACGTGAAATCCCTGGCCTGATTAGAGATCTTTCAGACCAGCCAGGCAGGTCGATATCCAGTTTCTTTGTGGAATGTCAAAATGGCCTGAAATTCTTCTTGGCTTTAACCTTTGCCTTAAAATTGTGGTAATGTTTCAAGATCACCTAAGTTCAGTCTTTAATCTGCTAGTCAGTTTTCTGCAGGTCTTCTTCAACCTCCAAAATATTATTATTATTTGAAGGAATTATTACTCCCGGAAAAGCGATCTGCCAATCAACAAACAACCAGGTTCCGAGTTACGAAATCTACATCTCCAAATAATTTATCTCCAAATAATTATAATAATAATTTGGTCCACGACTGTTGGTGGAACACTGCTGTGCGCAATTGACACATTTTGCCCACAAAATATGCAGCCAATTCACTGTACAGTATTTCCTGTGAAGCACTTTGTGAGACGTGTCGAAGCCGTGATAAGGCTCTATGTCAAATGCAAGGATTATTAGTACATCTGCTTCAATCTAATAATAACAATCCTTGTATTTGATATAGCGCTTTTCACATCTTCTAGACGTCTCAAAGTGTCTCACAGAAAAGACTGTAAAGTGAATTGACTGTATATTTGTGGGAGAAATGCAGCAGCCAATTGCGCACAGCAATGTCCCACAGACAGTCGTGGATTGAAATGACCAATTTGTTTTTTTTGAGGGATTATTATTAGGCTCTGTGTGGAGTAAGGAAACTTGCCCAAGGTTTCGCCCTGACCTGCCGGGAATCGAACCCAGGTCTCTCGCTTGCAAAGCAAGTGCTCTAACCACTGAATTACAGGACTCCGTAATAATAATAAATAAATAATAAATCTATTTTATTGCCTAAAGCTTTCTGGTAACTGTTCGATCTCAAAAGAAGAGGTTAGTTAGTACTTACTGGATATTCCACCCAGTAGATCATCTCTGCCTCATCATCAAAGTCAACATCATTGCCATTGGACAACCCAGCGATGGGAACCATGGCATCATTAGCTTTCTCCTCGGGGTTTAGGGAGATGCCATAAACAATGCTGCTCTTCACCACGATTAGGAAAGGCTCGTTACCTGGGAAGAACAAAAAAAAAAGTAGATTGAAGGAACCACAACAGGAAATGCACAATACATCTACAATACATTCCAGATCTGATCCCCTTTTTACATATCAACTGAAACAATATAGCTATTTACTAAGAAAAATACAGTCAATCCACTTTACAGTATGTGCTGTAAAGTGCTTTGAGAAGTCTCGAAGACTTGATAAGGTGCTAGCTGTACCAAATCCAAGAATTATTATTATTTATTATTGTTTTATTTCTCTATAGGCATAGACAGCATAGATATCCGCAAGTGTGCTCCAGGACAATTTACCCAATGTGAGTTTAATCTGACACGGACTATCCAAGGCCAGAAAATGAAATGTACACAAGAGTATAAATTAAATGTATTTGTATTCTGACACAGCTTTAGGAAAGCTTTGGATAAGCCAAGAAAACATTTCCTGCTGGAAACGACTGCTGGCACCAAATGCTTCACAATTTCAACAGAGATTAAGCCTTTTGCTAAACTGTAAGCAAAAAGCAAATGCATCCACTGAACACTCAACCCTAATCATTCAGCACAAAATAAATGATCGATGTGAAGTTCTGTATAGTATTCTCAAATGTATACTGCATAACGTGTCAAATTTTAACCGGTATAATTTGAGCAGCAATGGAATTACCGTTTAATTTAATCTAGAAAAGACACATTGCTATCTCTTTACACAATTCCTTCTCATTCTACATTCATAGGAAATTAAAAAGAATTAATCACATAGGAAGATTCCTACGTCTCACAATTCTGAAATGATCGGATATAAAAAAAAACGAGAATTGCTTTATTACGGAATCTGATTGCTTTTATTGCAGGAAACCTTCAAAATTCCAAACTCATATAAAGGAGAAAACACGTGCTCTGCAGAGGCTCAAAGTAACTGAAATGTTTGGGAGAATCTGCTGTTATCCGAGATGGTCGGAATCCCAGCTGAGATCCTCGGGATCCATTTCGGACAATCCTGGATTACTGAACACTGAATCTGAAGGGTATCCGACAGGTGAATAAATGAGGAGGAATCCCAACAATTCATTGACTTACTTTTGGCACAGGTCTGGAAATCAGACATCAGCTTCCATCCTGAGGGACAGGCACACGAATAGAACCTCGGACCAGTTGCAGACAGCAAGCACAGGTGACTGCATGGATTGGATGCGCACGGATTTGAATCTAGGAGTCATAAAATACAGGTTACTGTAGAGCAATTGTGGTGATGTCTGACCTTAGCAATGTGTGGTTTACCTGATTTTTAAAAAAAAAAAACATGTGTTATGTGTTTATTCTTGACATTCATTTAGGGATGGGGATAAAACAGGTTGAAGCGCGTGTGTGTGTGTGTGTGTGTATACTGTGCAGGTAAGTATCTGCACCATAGTAAAAGGCAAGCTGTGTTGTTCTAAAGCTCTGACAACATGGCCTTACAAAGAAGATGCCAATCACAATGTCATACGTCAGTATGATGATGTTTGACCTTACCGGGAGGTTGCCTCACAGGGTGAACAGCCACAATGCCCAGTGGATAATAGATATTATAGATCAGTACAGTCTGGTTCTCTCCGTGCCACTTGTTTGCTCTCATCACACGGTGAGAATAACGATCAGTCCAATACACAAAGTCCTCAAAAATAGTGATAGCGTGTGGGTGGTTCAGGACCTGCAACAGGTACAATTCCAAAATACTTTACATTAAAAAAAAATGCATTTTTAGATGAAATATTTAGTGCTGATGCAAGATCAAATGTATATAATATACATATAAAAAAACTTGTTCCTAATTGACTTGCCAAGTCACTTGCTAAAACTTGATGCCTGTTGTTTCCATTGTAGTCGCAGTATTCGATATAATCCAAGTAGGCATCAGCAAAGTAGAGTAGTTTCGTTGGATAATCTATGGCCAGTCCATTGGGCCAGAAGATCTTCTCACTTACAATGACAGTCCGCTGTGTGCCATCCATACTGGCCTTTTCAATCCGTGGGTTCCTACCCCAGTCTGTCCAGAACATTAAATGAGCACTGCCAAGCAAAGTTACACAGTTTAAAATCAAAGTGTTACAATAATAATATTCCTTGCATTTGATACAGCGCCTCATCACATCTTCGAGACGTCTCAAAGCGCTTCACAGAATACACTGTAAAGTGAATTAACTGTGCATTTTATGGGCGAAACACAGAGGCCATTTATGCACAGCAGTGTCCCACAAAATTTGAGGGACCAAATTATTAATTAATTTATTATTTAAAGGGATTATTACCCCCAGATAATTGATCCGCCAATCAACTAACAAATGAGTTCCTACTTACTGCTAGGTAAACAGAGGCATGAGGAGTAAGGAAACTTGCCCAACGTTTCACCGTTAGACCCTGTTAGTTTCAAACCAAATTGTTATCTTTGAGCCGTGACTGACGTATCCATCATTCAGTCAGCAAATGCAATGCAAGGCTCTTAAATGGATCACATCATACAAAGCCACATGTCTATTACATCCACTGTTCCCTCCTCAGGCTACTATTTGCTCATATCAAACGTACATATAGCCAAATCTTGAATATTTTTTGTCTTACTCATTCCTGGGATCCAGCACCAGTCCCCTGGGGTTGGTGATGTTCTCACTGAGGAGCACGGTTCTGTGGTTGCCATCCAGGTTTGACACCTCAATAGTTTCAAGAATGTAGTCTGCCCAATACAGATTGCGTCCTACCCAATCCACAGCTATGTTTTCCGTGACAGTCACTCCACTGTCAAAGATCTGTTAGCAAAGAGGTACAAGTCTGGGTTAGAATGCAGAATCACTGTTATTATTTCCTGCAGAACAAATCATCACTGGCATTGTTTTCAGTGCTGAAACGTGGATTTACTCAAGAATTTGAACACTGTAAGAGATATTAACAACAACAACAATATTAAGCATCCCTTAAAACAATGGTGACCAACCATTAGCTCACCAAGCATCAAGAAGATTGACTATTTCTTGATTTTTATGACATAGATCAAGAGATATTCAATCAAGAGATTTTATTTTGTGGGCCGACCATAAAAATTGGCTTTAAAATGAATACAGGTTTAGAAAAATGTCAAAATTATAATTTGGTGATAGTTAGTCATAGCTAATCCAGAACATATCCATTTTCATAACCTTCCATATACTGTGCTACATTAGCAAGTACAGCACACGCACTAACACGAGCACTAACACGAGCACTAACACGAGCACTAACACGTAGACACACTAACCAAGAGGAAACTGCCTTTCATGTTCATGCCTTTATCTACTAGAAGGTATAAAATTGAGCCAATGCTTACAATTTTCTGGTCAGTCCCATTTTGAAAAGCGCTCCAGACCTTGTCCTGAGTAACATCTGACCAGTAAATACGACCACTTGTGGAATCAAAATCAACCGCAACGATGGTCCTCCCGTTTCTGATCACAGAGCGAAGATAGTTTGGTCGAGCGCTGATGTTATCAGAAATGAGTTGACCTCCAGTGGCAACCAGCAACAGAGCATCCCGGGAGTCTAGGCAAAAAATCAACAGAGATTGGAAATAAAAACAGAAGTGGTTGGGAACACTCAGCGAACAGGTCAGGCAGCATTTGTGGGGTGGGGGGGGGGGGGGGGAAACGCGAGTTAATGTTTCAGGCTGATGACCTTCGTCAGAACTCTTTGAGATAATCGACGGACAATGAATTGAATTGGTACAAGCACGAGGCATTGAAATGCACAGTCACTGCACTTTACAGTAAAATCCTGTGAAGGTTACAGTTCCAGGTGTATAATGATGGTATGTTTTTGCATACAATTCGATTAACGCAGCATCAAAATTATTTGAAAGGACATTGCAATGTGTGAAACTAGCTAAGATTCTCGGAGCAGCAAAGTAAAACAGTTACCACTTTAAACTCATGGAACAAACAAAGGTCCTTTCATGCAAGGTAAAATCTCGGGAAGACTATATAGATTTTAGCTGTAGAAATAAATATGAGATTTACCTGAGACTTTACAGGTCCTCTGATCTGCTTCTAGATCATAGCCTTCACCACAGGTGCACCTGAAAGAGCCTCTCTCATTGTAACATAACTGACTGCAAAAACCCGGGGGATTGCACTCGTCAATATCTTCACAGGTCTTGGAATCATTGGCAAGCAGGTAACCATCAGGACAGACACACTGAGCACCAAAGGGACCTTGAATACATTGATGTGTACAGCCTGCGTTGTTGTCCGAGCAGCTCTCCATATCTAGATTTTAAATCAACGAAAAGAACAGCAAAATATTAATGGGGACAATTTGACATTTCCTTAAGTAGGTTTTTAAAAAATCAATATTCAACTATCACAATAGCTTTTGCCCATTCTATTGCAAAATAATCCATCACAAGTCATACAAATTTTGTAAAGTTTTCACGGTAAAACAGTTTTTCACATACCATGTTCAAAGCCAGAATTCTTTTAGGAATGTTCTAACGGTATCCTACAGGATTCCAAAATTATAAACTACCTATCTGTTTCTTTAATAGCTTTACTGTGTTGGGACCATGTACAATAGAAGAATTGACCACATTTTAAATGTGCATCAATTTCAATCTGAAACCCTGAGAGAAATAGACATTTTCTACACTCGAGGCCATTTC
The DNA here is from genome assembly GCF_018977255.1 of Callorhinchus milii. Taxonomy (NCBI): domain Eukaryota; kingdom Metazoa; phylum Chordata; class Chondrichthyes; order Chimaeriformes; family Callorhinchidae; genus Callorhinchus; species Callorhinchus milii. The sequence goes on along the minus strand of NW_024704747.1, from coordinate 29,365,664 downwards.
ATTGTGTCTCATTTTCCCCAATCACTTTTTTGTTTATTAACCATTAGCACAATCTTATAATAATAATAATCCTTGCATTTGATATGGCGCTTTTCACATCTTCTCGACGTCTCAAAGCTCTGTATAGAATAGAGTGTAAAGTGAATTGACTGTATATTTGTGGGCGAAACGCGGCAGCCAATTGTGCACAGCAGCGTCCCACAAACAGTCGTTGATTGAAATGACCAATTTATTTTTTTGGAGGGATTATTATTAGGTGTGTGGAGTAAGGAAACTTGCCCAAGGTTTCGCTCGCAAGGCGAGTGCTCTAACCACTGAACTACACGACTGCACAATATAGATGATGAGTAAGATAAGGTGCCTATTTGCATTGTCCAGTGTTCCTATTCACAAGAAAATCTGATCGTTTCGCCCACAAAATACATGGTCAATTTACTTTACAGTAGATTCTGTGAAGCGCTTTAAGACATCTTGATGACGTGATAAGGCGCTATATCAAATGCAAGGATTATTATTATCATTGGAATCTAAACCTGTAATTCAAACTTTGGAATGATGTAGAAATGATTATCAATGGCACGCACTTCAGAGTATATACTGTATGTTTGTTCTTTTGTGAAATCATCCTGTTAATTTAGAAAGACTTTCATACACCACTGTGTCAAACAAGCAGCATCTGGGTTTAAGCTGGCATGTGGTAACACTTACTCATGCTATCTCACTACTTTGTATTCATTCAGTAATTAAATCCGCTTAATTTGCAAATCCACACTGAACAAATAAGTTCCTGGAAAAGTTCCCTAAACAAGTTATCAAAAGTCTTAATTCACGCCAGACTTGAGCCAATCCTGACACAGACATTGTCAAAATAGTTTTGGGCACAACTAGTAGAAATGATAGGTTACATCATGAGTCTAGTGTATTGCAGAGTCATTGTTTAAACTGGGTCGGTAGGTTAAGCAATTTGCATAACACATTACAGTATACAGTTCGGGGAAAGATATGTCAAGCGACTGCCAGGATGGTTGAAGGCGAACTAAATGAATTGGATTCACCACATTCAAACATTGATTTAAATTTATTCACAGCCAAGATAATAATGTGTGTGAGAGAGAGAGAGAGAGCCTACAAAACTAGTCCATACCTTGCATAAGTTTATCTGAAAGCATGTTTAACGGAAGAAAGAAATAAAGTTCGCAAACACAATAACAATCAATGCACACAGGTAAAACCTATTATAAATGGATATGTTTAACAACTGCATTTATATTCATCTACTGACAAACATGTAGTGGTGCAATTATTTGAAAATAAAATGATTTTCAGTTTAGCATTCTATCATAACCATAATAGTAGTCCTTCATTTGCTATAGCGCCTTGTCACATCGTTGAGACGTCTCAAAGCGCTTCACAGAATATAAGTCAAGTGGATTGACTGGATATTTTGTGGGCGAAACGTGGCAGTCAATTGCGCACAGCAGCGTACCACAAACAGTTGTGGATTGAGTGACCAGGATAAATGTTGGGACAGATTACTCTGAGGATCACCTCTAATTGGCGTCTGTCAGACGATGAAGTCACATCCAATTAAGATATTCATTTTGCAAATAATGAATGTCATCAAGAGCATAAATACAATGAAATATAAGTACTTAATCTGTTCCCATCAACGAACACTCATTTTCAACGTTAAGCAAAACATGGCTGTCGATACAACACTTAAAGAAACATTGCAAATACTAAAACGAAAACTCAATGACAGTACTATGATGAACAGCTAATTTAACATGTAACTACTGAGCACAAGAGCTTGAAATAAATATTGGTTGATATACCCTACTTACTGCCTATTTGTTCTGAAACTGCTGCGTTCTTTATTCCCTATGATCCCTAAAGGATAATAGGTATGGATTTCCTTTCACTTCAGATAAAGTGTTTACATAGCAATTATTTCACAAAACAATTCAAGAATCTGCTGTAGAAATACTTGTCTATCGAGAATGGGCAAATTGAAGTGCTCTGAGACGCAACGAGGGGCTATCGTTGTTGTTGGGAAGTGATATGGACCCGTGATCTTCGGAAGGTATCTCATTAGTGTAACAATTGTAAGGTCATACAATTTCCTCTTCACACCTCCATTGCCAGTCATGTTCATTACACTTGTGACATAGCTCTAGTGCAGACATTATAGGGAACTGCTACCATTGTGGGGGATATTGAAAGTAAAGTACTTACTGCACAGTGGCGATTCATCAGCACTGTTTGGGCAGTCTGGCGTCCCGTCACAAACCTTGGCCAAGTTCACACAGACGCTGAGCTCCGGGCACTGCCACTGGTGACTGGGACATCGGAAGGGCTGGGTGGGACAATCCCGTTCATCACTCATGTCCCTGCAGTCATCGTCCCCATCGCACAGCCAGCCCCTGTGCACGCAGTTCCCATTGTCGCAGCGGAAGAAGTTAGAAGAACAGGTCTTGGGTGGGCAGCTGAGATGTTCATCGGATCCGTCAGCACAGTCTCCGTGACCGTCACATTCCCAGGATGAGGGAATACAAGCTCCGTCACCCTGACACTGGAATTCATTCTGGTGACACAGGCCAGGAGATCGAGTGGCTACAAAACCACAAACAACAGATTGTGAGGATCTTTACATTCCCTTATAATAATAATCCTCACACTTGAGATAGCGCCTTATCACATCTTTGAGATGTCTCAAAGCGCTTCACGGGATATACTGTAAAGTGAATTGGAGGTAGAGAACCCATTTATGCTTTTGAGATCAACTACAGAAATAATGGATAGGGGAAGTTTCTTAACCGATACGGAATTGGGTTATTATCAAACAGTCACTTTAGGAACACCAAGAGCATCTTCAAATCAGAACCTAAAAGCGCTGATGTATGTGGTCAGAGGGATTTGTTGCAGTATTGAGCTGCTATACGTACGACAGTCAACCTCATCAGACTGATCATTGCAGTCAAATACTCCGTCACAGAGGTAGAACTTGCTGATGCATCGGTCTCCGCTGGCACACTTAAACTCATAGGAAGTGCAGTTGTACACTATAAGGGAAACAGATTTAGATTAATGATTTGAAACGTAATGGAATCTGTATTTAAACGCTAAGATTTAAGCACTTACCACAGCCCTGCTCATCTGCCCCATCCTGGCAGTCCTCATCACCGTCACATACAAAATATGTGTCAATGCAGCGATGATCTGGGCAGAAAAACTGTCCGGGCCGGCAAGTGCTTGTAAAATCTGTTAGTTACAAGAAAGGCAACAACATCAACAACACATTACAATTACACAGAGCCTTTCATGTCTGGAGGACATCCCAAAGCGCTGGACAATCAGGGATCTGGAACCGAGCTGCGGGTTGGGATCAGGAGGGGTGGAGGATAGGGGAGGAAAGTGACCGAAGGTACGGTCAATGAGGAGGGTCTTGAGACGTGCCTTGAAGCAGGCAAGGGAGGCAGCGAGGCAAAGGGAGTGTGGGATGGAGTTCCAAAGGATGGGGGTAGAGAGGCTGAAGGCCCGACTGCCAATGTCGGGGCAGCCGGGCTGGACCGGGGATGTGGAGCAGGCAACAAAAGGTAGGCTTTTCAATAATAATAATAATAATAATCAATGCATTTGATAATGTTTTGGAATGTCAATCTTAAAAAGAAAACTCTGGCTGGCTGACTTTCCCTCCTGCCCTAAGCAGCACAGCCTGATGATAGATTTCCTGACTGCATAATTTAGGCAAGTTAGTCCTGGAGGATATCTTCCACAATCCTACACTCAAGTTTCTAAATGTGTTCTTTTGTTAAATGTTACAGTGGTAATCTTTAGTGCTAGATCTTGTTTCCAGCTGTATAAATTATTGCCAAAGACTGCCAACAGTGTCTCTCGCAACATTCCTTTTAGGAGATAACCACAAAACTGGGGGGGGGGAAAAAAAGAAAAGAGTTCAATTTTGTAAGGTCACAAGCAACACGGTTAGAAAGTTCAACAAAGGGCGAGACTCAAAATACCCTGAGAAGCCGTGATATACAGTGCGCTGAATAAACTGATCTACTTACTGCAACTGAGCTCATCCGAGCCATCTCCACAGTCGTTGTCGGTATCACACACCCATCTCATGGGGACACACCTGTTGTTGGAGCAGGTGAAATAGTTTCCTGAGCAGGAGACAGGGCCACGCGTTGGACAATTCTGCTCGTCGCTGGAGTCGATGCAGTCATTCTGTCCGTCACATCGCCAGTGGCTTGGAACGCACTGGTGATTAGTGCAGGTAAAGGCAGCAGGGGAGCAGGTGGTGTCTACGTTTGCAATCAGCAACAAAAAAATGTTTTAGTAATAATAATAATCCTTGCATTTGATACAGCGCCTCATCACTTGTTCGGGATGACTCAAAGCACTTCACAGGATACACCGTGAATTGAATTGACTGTATATTTTGTGGGCGAAACCCGGCAGCCAATTGCACACAGCAGCGTCCCACAAACCGTCGCGGATTGAAGTGACCAATTTATTATTATTATTATTTTTATTTTCTAACCTGCGCTTGTGCTTTACTTTGGTAAATTGTACAATCTATTTTTAGTTCATTTGTAGCATTATTAGCATCATTCAATACGAATATAGTTGGCTTCAATTCAGCAACTTTGCGCTTTTTTTAAGTGCACCATTAAATACGTATCAAAAGGTTGCCATGTTTTAGATTTGAAACTCCATTGTATATTAATGTATATTAAAATTTGATGGATATTGTCACAAAGAAGCAATTTTTCCAAAATATACATATTTTAGTAGGATCTACGCTCTATGACTTGACCTAAGGGACCTAATTCTATTGATATTTTATGGTCATTAAACCGTGATTTCATCACAGTTGCAAAGCCAGTTAAGTTTCATAATAACAGGTGCCTTAGTAACTGTATAGTTTTTTTTCTTGCATAATAATTTAAAGGTGTCGGGGGGGGAGAGATATAATGATACATCTAAAGGTAAAAATCAAATCGATCAAAACAATAAGGTCAGAACTAGTCAATCAATAATAGTTAACACAGTTCTCAAGTTGGGGAATCTAAATAACCTATAGCGCCCTTCATGCAGGACAGCATCTCGGAGCACTGGAAGACATTGTTTAGGCTCTTAGTCATTGATCACTAATCAAAAGAAGTGGAGTAAAATGCTGATTTTATGATGAGTTTTGCGAAGTCAGAAAGATTTCTCTGGGCTTCAGAACTCTGAAACTGCTTGACCTGGAGCCCTGCAGGAAGTATCATTCAGGATGGATTCATTAAACACAATGAATTATAACGAATACCAATCGGTAGGTATAATTAGGAATTTAATTAACCATGGCGTAGAGAAGTCCGGGATTGTGAAAAGGCTGGACAATTAATCTCATTCTGTAGCATTTTATAACTTCCTTAACTTTCATTGCCCAAGAATGCGTTCATTAATGGTGCTGAAAGATAAATTTGATCTTATGCAAGTGGACAAATTAAGGCCCTCTCTGAACGCAGTAAGTGAGTTCCATAAGCTCCCCGGTTATGTTGGAGCCCTGGTTACATCGTGTGCAATTTTCAACACCACGTACTTTGAGTTCCGCAATTGAGTTCGTCGCTGTTATCGTGGCAGTCATTCACCCCATCGCAGTGCTTGTACCTTGGCACACATCTGCCGTTGGCACAAGCAAACGAAAAGGAACCACATTGTTGGGTGGGTGGTTCGTTTGATGGGTCTTCGACGCAGTTCATGTTGTCTGAGTCCAGCTTCATACCATAGGGACAGCCACAGACTCTCTGATAGTTTGGTATTGGGAAACAGAAATGGCTGCAGTCACCATTGGGATTTGCCGGCCTGTTACAGTAGTTGGAACCTGCATTAGAAGTACGTCAGTAAACTGTTAGATCCATATGTGGACAACTCGAGAATTCTCTGTTCAAGGTAAAAATTCATTAAAACAAGAGCTTCTTGATATTAAGTCAGAAGGAAAATAAGCAAAGTCGGGACAATTGGCTTTTTGAAGGTTTCCACTAGCTCCAGTGAAATATTCATTGTGAGCTTACAATGCAGTTTGATTGCCGGCCTTTTTTTGGACAGAGTTAAATGCAACGACTTCAATATTTAGACCTACCAACATGGATTGAAGCATCGAATGATTTGACATGCATAAGGTAGTTGATGCCTCTTCTGATAATGGTCATCTCACCACCGTCTGTTTTTCTCACACGGATTATTCCTTTCAATCTCCAGTCGGTAAAGTATGCATATCCTAGGGAAAAAAAGGCAACAAATTCCTTTGATGTAAAATGCTAACTAATAATTTTTTTTCACTCAAACCACGACTGTTTGCGGGACACTGCTGTGCGCAATTGGCTGCCAAGTTTTTCCCACAAAATACACAGTCAATTCACTTCACAGTATATTCTGTATAAAAGCACTTTGAGACGTCTCGAAGACGTGATAAGGCGCTACATCAAATCCAAATACATCAAGGATTATTATTAATCATTCTATTTCTGGCCTGCATACAGCTTAATATAACTGTAAATGAAAGTATGATCATAGCGTACATTTTCTCAGAAAAGTTTAGCTTTACAGAATGTGCAGCCACTGGATAACATGTTCACACTGTAGCAAACTTACCACCAAAGATTGTGAGACCAAAGGGGTGTGATATTTGACTGATTCGGTTAAGAGTTTGTCTGTCTGAACCACTGAAGGTGCTGTGCTCGATTTTATCAAAAAATGCATCCACCCAGTAAAGTCGTTGAGAGCTAGAAAGCACAAGAGTTTGGTTTCAGCTCAAATACAGATTGAAGTGCAAAATTCATACACAAAATGCATTAAAAATTAATAATAGCTGAAAAACAGGTCACACGTAGATTTATCCATTCTCTGGCTGCTAGATGGATCATTGTTAAATAGGCATTCTTATAAAGTTTTGGGTTGAGTAACCAAAAATTGGTCTCGACTGTTTGTGGGACACTGCTGTGTGCAATTAGCTCCCGCATTCCCGCCCATAAAATAGCAGTCAATCCATTTTACAGTATATCCTGGGAAGGGCTATCGATGTCTCAACGACATGATAAGGTGCTCTGGGACGCTGCCCTGTGTAAGGGGCGCTATGTAAATGCAATTCGTTGTTGATGTGTATCAACTGCAAGGACTATTATTATTAATTATTCTAGTGTTTGTCTTTATGGATTCTGTACATTTGTTTCAATACCAATGTTCAAACATTGCCTTCTCAATCATTATAATCAGCCTGTGATGATCAGGTCGTCTCACCTCCAGTCAATGGCCAAACCATTTGGCCAGCCCAGTGTTGTATTGACGATTGGCATTGCATTTGACCCGTCGCCCCAGGCTCTCATTATCTTTGCAGGTCTGAACCAGTCTGTCCAGAAGATATATCTGGAAGTGAATACAATGGTGATAGATGTGAAAGAAGAGAGCATTGCTAAAGAGTGTACTGGAAACTCACTTTAAGGTCAACCTGCTAATGTGCTGAACTCCCTCATGTTTGTTTTGCAGTTCTTTTCATTTCAATATTATACGATATGGTAATATAAATACTTCAGACGGACGTCTCTCATCCTGGGTGTGTGATCATTGATCAGAGGTCAAAATTGTGACTCGTGTCTCAGTAAGTGAGCCACAATGTTAAATGCAGTGCCTTTGAGACGTTCCATGTCCAAAATACTATATGTACACAAATTATTTTGGATAGTTTGCCCACTAAAAGAGGTACAGTCACACCACTTTACAGTATATCCTGTGAAGCACTTTGAGACATTTCAACGAAGTGATAAGGCACTGCGTCAAACACAAGGATTATTATAGTTTCATTACGCAGTAATACATTGGCAACATGAACATGATGGCAATAAATAAATATAGCCTATACACGTACAGTAGTTTGTGTTGGTCTGAATAGCTAACGTCACTCACTGATGAATAAGTCATAATTCCTCAGTCAGTTTGCAGACCTTATTAGTGAATTTTCACTGCAGCACTAGAAAATTAAGGCACCTTTGCCTCCATATGTAACAAACTCTGTCATGTAATTTACCCCATCACTGGATGCACCACAATAGCTCTGGGATTGTTCAGGTTCTCAATGATCGCTGTTCGGGATCTATCAGCCAGTCTCAGGACAGAAATGCTACGATAGCGAACATCCGTCCAGTAGAGATTTCTTGAGATCCAATCGAAGGCCAAATCTTCTACTGCGTCCACCCTGTTGGTAATTAGGATTTCTCTGCCTAAACATCAGGCACAAAATACAACTGTTGTACATCTGCTGACTATTTACAAATCCTTTGAGAATATCGCAAAATATCAACTCTTGCGCTAACGTGTACAAACGGTCTCTAATACAAGAGATGTTCTTATGTACAGTAAACCCAATCCTTACCTGTTCCGTTGATGTTTTGCTTGTAAATCAGGTTCTGTCTTAAATCAGAGAAGAAGACAGCTCTCTGAACAGCATCAAAATCAAGCCCCACAAAGAACGAAGGGCTTGCTGTGATAGGGAGGATGATATCCTCTTGTGAAGAGATGTTAAAGGGAATTCCACGCACAGCCAATTGCGATGACAACAGCAAGAACTGGGACACGACTGTAAAAGACAGAACGCTGAATGTTCAAACGCATTTAACTTAATCGTTTGCAAGTGTTTCAACAAAACATATGGACTGCGAGTTAGTGAAGAAGAAATGGTAGCAAAATAAAATTCAGTTTGATTTCTGAACATTTTCTACTCACTGATCACTAACTAGCTATTGCTCTGTATTTACATTTGTATAAAACCCACAGGAAGGACTTTATTCTCAGTTTAGTTTACGAGCCAAATCTTTAAACTTTTAGAAACACGAGGCAGGAAATCACGTCAGTTTTACTAACAGTTGTGCCCACAGTGAGAACGTAGCCTAATAAAATAAATAAAATGCTTAGTTTATCACTTAATCACCCACGGTGTAACAACAACTATTGGCATTTATATCCATTTAACATTTGCATAAAACATGTTTACCAGACAAAAACCTTAAAAGGAAGTGAAAATAATAGTGATGATAGTTCAATGGTCTCACATTTTTTTAAAAAAAAATGTTTTAACTTATCGATGGTTAAGATATTAAGCTATAAGTTTAATGGCCTCAATTGACGGGCACTGTTTGATCTCGCTGACAGACAGATCGAAGAGAAGACCAATTCTGTAGCAGTGGAATTCCCCGCTGTACAGCAGTCCTTTGTCTGTGCTGTTGTCTATGTGGATGCTCTCCAGTCCACAAAGGTCCTTTGTGTTGTGCTTTGTTTAGTCCATGAAGTTCCCCACCATGTAATTCATTGCTCAGTTCTAGCAATGAATTACTACTAAAGTACTGGGTTAATGAAATTGTATATAGACAATGAGAGGATGCTGCAGAGTATCTCAAAGGGAAATCTCCATACACACATCAGCCCTTACACAGTTTAAAGTATAGCATTGTTGCAACATCAATGGCAAACTATGTGGGTTTAGCTGGTTAGGCTCCAGCAGTTACCCCAACGCACACGCTGGACTTCCCCCATCCCCCCACCAAGACTTGGCTTTTGCCAACCTGCTCCTAATACTTTCCGGAATTAGGTAAGCAGGATGTGTCCCTCCAGAGAGAGAGAGAGAGAGAGAGAGAGAAGAGAGAGCATTCCATTCCAACAATATATCGCTGGGATTTCCATGTGTAGGAAGAAGGCATGGAATTCTCAGCTTGATTTGGAAACTCTTAAGCAACGATGATGGGTTCTTGCACGTGTCAGCCGCCCGGCTGACCAAAAAAAAAATCATACCATAGCAATGTTTGCCATCACTGTGCAGATCGAACCCCAATTTGCATTTGCATCGGAAACCCAAGCCGTCATTGTCACTTCCATGGCTGAGGACACATATCTGCTCACATCCATTATTGTTACTGCCACATGGATTCCTGACTGAAAACAGCACCAAGCAAGAACACATCAGTACAACAACAAATGACATTTACGCAGTGCCTTTCACATCGAGAGGCTGTCCCAAGGCGTTGGACAGTCAGGGATTTGGACCCGAGCTGGGGGTTGGGATCAGGAGGGGTGGAGGGCAGGAAAGGGTAGGAGGGTGACAGAAGGTTCGGTCGATAAGGAGGGTCTTGAGAGTACGGACTATAGTTTCAATCAGATTGAAGATGTTGCATTATAGTGGACATAAGGGACGTATCTGCATCAAAGTACACATTAATCAAAATGTTAATGGTGCTTAATAGTGCTGTACTGAATACAATTAAATGTACAAATATTGCATAAAAATCTAAAAATTTATCAAGATTGTTGAATAAACACACGGTTAACAGTTCCAAGAACTAGACAAGTTATTCTATAAGAAATATTCTTACATTCCAGGGATGAAAAAAAATAAAAATAACTTCTTCAGAAATTGCCTCATACAATTCTAGGCTTTGAAATCTAGAATAGTAGTTTTTTGCCTGCAGGTAGCAGACTGAGATATAGCAACTATTTCTATATACTGTATTTCCTGTTAGATATTTAATATTATATCAAAATATATTTTTGTCTCACAACATGCTCTACTACACCTACAATTTTTATACCTGCATTAATATCGGACTTTGGTTAAAACTGTATAGAATTGAATTTACCAAATGGTTGTCTGAGTCTATGATAAACAGTTATTCCATATGGCTTCAGTGAAGTTTGGTAGAGTATTTGTGGATTGCTCTCTGTGAACTTATTGGACTTCATGACTCCCAGCTTAGTCCAGTCAGTGTAATACAATTTATCTTCAAAATGAGTTATTCCGACAGGATGTGGGATGGCTGCACCTCCACTAAGGACAGTTTTCCTGTACGACAGACAAAAAATATCATAAACAACGACAACAAAATATATTTGCCGAGCACATGTTTGTTCTCTTGGGTCTCAATAGCACAAAGTGGGGCTGGAATTCCAATGGATATTTGCTGATCAGGAAAAGCAAATATCTGCAAACAAGGGCTTGAGGTTTACAATGAGCACTCGCCTCGCAAGCAAGAGGACTGGGTTCAAATCCCAGCCAGGGTGAAACACTGGGCAAGTTCTTCAAGTGAAGGGGGTCAGTGGATAGTGTCAATCAGGCCTGTGCTGTTTCCTGATGGAGGAATTCTTTATGCTGATAATTAACTGCCAACATTTCCTGCTGCCCCTGATATCTCTTACCTTTGCTTCACATAATTCTTTCCTCCTCCCCATAATGATACATAATTATTTCACACCTACTCCACAAAAACAGCTTCACAAGATGCACAACTAGTGGAACATTCATGTGTCTGTGATAGACAAATGTGGAGATGATTGTCATCTGGTTTATGAAATGGGTGAGAAAGCAATATAATATTGCTTGCATTTGACATAGCGCCTTATCACATCGTCAAGATGTCTCAAAAGTGCTTCACAGGATATAATGATAAGTGACGTGGCTGTGTGTATTTTGTGGGGGGGCGAATAGTTGGGCGATGGTTCAATATGCCAAACCAAAGAGTGAAAAACAATTTCTCTGCGTAAGGAGTCAGCTGATGGAAAGCACTAACCAACAGACTGGCGTAAGAAGCCTGGCAATGAAGGCAGAGGCAATCTGTCGACACTGATGTACTAAAGCTTCGTAGGTGAATGTTTTGTAAAAGTGAAATGTGCAAATGTTACATAACAGATATTGAAGTGCCAAAAGGCAAAATACTGCAGATGCTGGAAATCTGGAATAAAAACAGAAGTAGCTGGGAACACTCAATGAAAGGTCATCGACCTGAAACATTAACTCCCTTTCCTCTCTCCATAGATGCTGCCTGACCTGCTGAGTGTTCCCGGCCACTTCCATTTGTATTTTAGATATTGATGTGCTGTTATTTTGTCATTGTTCGGATTAGAATGTGCTTATGGAGTTCATATCTTTTATGCTTCTTTTCCAACAAGGGAAAAGCAATTTTGGTTAGGAAATTTTACAAATCCAAGTGAAAATAATCCAAGTAGCGTTCCATATTACAAATAAGTACTTTTTTTAAAAAATGTGGGAATGTCAAGTTAAATCAGAGCAGTTTGCATATCCTTCTTCAAACTGTACACTTTATTCTTCCTAAAATAAGAATGGGCACAGGCATTTAATATCTAAAGTTGGCAGCCTTTGAAATGCCCACATTTTAATCACTGTGCTGTCAAACTCGAAAATAATGCCTTACTCCATCATAATAATTGTACTTCATCCAGGTATTGCTAAATAGTTGGGTTAGGCAAGTACATTGTAATCCGTACATGGCCCAACCTGTGTACCTTTGTAAAGCTTACCTCTCAAGTCCATCATAAGTCACTGTCTCAAGGTAGTCAAAATGGCTATCTACCCAATATAGCCTTTTGGTTATGATGTCCAGTGTTATTCCGCCTGGCCAGCCTAGCTTGGTCTTCACCACGTCAAAACGATGAGTTCCATCCATGTAGGCACGCTCCAGCTTGGGTTCCCCAGAGGCATCGTTCCAGTCAGAGAAGAACATGTAGCTGAAGAGAGATTAATTAGTTAATGAACCCATCATCGTATAAATCTTAATTAATTATAACCCATTAAAATTTACACCGTTCATAACTTTCAAGAATCTTTTCTTTAAAAATATGGTCACTCAATCCACGACTGTTTGTGGGACGTCGCTGTGTGCCATTGGCTGCCGGGTTTCGCCCACAAAATACAGTCACTACACTTTACAATATATTCTGTGAAGTGCTTTGATGTGTCGAAGATGTGATAAGGCGCAATATCAAATGCAAGGATTGTTATTATTATTAACTCAAGGGATGTGTCCTTACCCTACAGTGGGGTCCAAAGCAATACCTCGTGGACTGCCCAGGTTTTCTGCAATGATTGTGACACGGTTGCTTCCGTCCAGATCAACCAAATCGATTCTGTCAATGCTCGTCTCTACCACGTACAGTTTATTGTTGACCCAATCCACGGCGAGATTCTCAGGAGTGTCGACGGAAACATTTAAAACCTGTCGGATTCCAGAGCCACTGACATCTGCTGAGAACACCTGATAAAACAAGGAAAACCTTCTGAAAATCTAAAGAAAACTCTTCTGCACAAGTTAGTTTGACTTTTACCATTTGGCTTCGAAAGTGAAGCAACAAGACTTAACTTGGCCCACACAATACACAGTCAATTCACTTTACAGTATATTCTGTGAAGCGCTTTGAGACGTCTCGAAGACGTGATAGGACGCTCTATCAAATGTAAGGATTATTATTATTAATAATCAATTCTGAGCCTCAGTTTATGGAATACTGACTTACCTTATTTTGAACTGTGTCTGTCCAAAAGATCATCCCAAGATGGTAGTGAAAATCAACACCAACAGCTATCCCCCGGTTGTGAGATTGCACGAGGATCTTTAAGTTCATCCCATGAATATCACCCATCAGCAAATCACGTCCATTGGAGAAGATAATGGATGGAACTCCGGCTGGAAATCATTTCACATTAAACTCAGCCTCAGAGAGTGTTCTGTTACTCTTAAGTCGATCAAATTCCATAAGTGTCAATTATACTTTTTAAATCATAAGAATCTACTTCTCCCTGAATTATTTTCATCCAAATTCAGCATGAACAACAACAGCAACAACAAATGACATTTACACGCACCTTTCACGTCAGGAGGACGTCCCAAGGCGCTGGACAGTCAGGGATTTGGACCTGAGCTGGGGGTTGGGATCAGGAGGGGTGGAGGGCAGGGAGGGTGGGGGGGGTAGGAAGGTGGCCAAAGGCACGGTTGAAGAGGATGGTCTTGAGACGGGCCTTGAAGGAGGCGAGGGAGGGAGTGAGGCGACCCTATTGCTGCTGGTAACGATAGGGTCAGACTCGAAGAGCATTCTGAGGTGCTTCAAACCGAAAAGAGCAAGTCCTAAAACAGCAAAGTAACCGACTAGTAGATATGAAAACGTACTTGATGCATTTGCCCGGCAGTGTTTGTGGTGCTCCAGCACATATCCCTCCACACAGGAGCACATTTGGCTCCCAACTTGGTCTTCGCATAACTGATCACAGATCCCCCACAGCTTACATTCATCAAAGTCTACATGAGGAAGAAGGAGAGCAAGCTCCAAAACATTTATAAATGTAGTAATAATAATCCTTGCATTCGATATAGCGCCTGATCACGACTTCCAGACGTCTCAAAGCGCTTCACAGAATATACTGCAAAATGAATTTTGTGGGCGAAATGTAGCAGCCAACTGCGCACAGCAGCGTCCCACAAACAGTCTTGGACTGAGTCACCAAATTATTATTATTTTTCTTTGAAAGAGATTAATTACCCCCAGAAAGCGATCTGGCAATCGACTAACAACCAGGATTTTACTTACTGCGAGGTAAACAGAGGCGTACAGAGTGAGGAAACTTGCCTAAGGTTTCGCCCTGCCCGGAAATCCAATCCGTGTCCTCTCGCTAGCGAGGGGAGCACTCTAACCACTACGCAACAGGCCCCCGAATGTAGATAAAAGTTTAAATTTAATTTTGCAAATGGTCATTCTCATTCCGTCACACTCCACCACCATTTAACACATCCCCAAATTCACTGAAACAGTTTCGTCTTAGGGCACTCACTCACCAACACAGGAGCGAGCATTGGGGCTGATGACAAACCCTAAAGGGCAATAGCAGACCCCACCTGTGGGTGAGGCATGACAGCGATGCTCGCAGCTTAAAGCAGCACAGTTACTTATACCTAAAAGGAAATGAACAGATAACGGGGAATTAGAGGAAGGCTTTGTATAAAGAAATAAATGCACGTTACATGGTAACAATGATCATCAGCCTGCCTGCCTGCATGATTTCCTTATCTCTTTGTGACCACATTCTAAGGAGAGAAATAAAACTAGCAGTTAACCTAGTCAACATGCTGCTTTGTACCATAATCTAATGGTTATTGTCCCAGTTTATTGTGTCTATTTGTATAGCTGAATGCAACATTCAGTGGAGTGCAATTCAGAGCAGGAAACGACTCATATTTCCTGCTAAATTTTGAGGAGAACGCTCTCTCCCTCTGTCTCTCCACATGGGCAACTGAATCATGCTCAGAGCTCCACTAAATGATGCTAAACACTTCATCACATGTTAGTGCTTAAAGGTGATCAATGGACAATCCAGGAACACGTAGACTCGTGGGGAGTAATTGAACAGGTTTGTTGGAATTGTCCTTGGTTTCACTGTGGCTAATTCTGAGCCCACCTCAGTGTCAAATCATAATTTTCTAAATTCAAACTCACTTTTAATATCAATTAGAGCTGAAAATTGCATCAAATCGATGCTAAAAGCTCTGCGTAGATGGGCCAGGCAGTCACCGGCGGTGACTTTTCTCTGCGTAACCTGTACTGGTGATGAACAGAACAGTCCCACAACATGAGTTGCCTAATTAAGTATCCAGGCCGCTAGGTTTCTGATGGGTTGAGGATTAGTATCTGGCTCACTATATTACAGGTGAAGTGTGTCAATGTGAAAGCCAACTTTGAACAATGGATTTATTCTATACTTTTCCATCTCGATATTGAAATAATTGTTGGGTCATTTTGTGCCGAGGCTGCGCTTCTCACAGACGATGGACAGCCAGCATTTAAAGGCTGACTTTGACCCGTATGGGGTTCGAGCCCACACCTGTCATGGTATCATAGCCAACTCCATTAGGGCGCATATTAATGGTGTGGAAAGAGTGGAGCGATGGTAGATGGGGTCAATTGGAACCAGGCTAACTAGGCTACCAGAACCAGGAGGCCTTCCTTCACTGTTGACAAGGCTGAAGGCCAGTTCATAATGGGATCGTGTTTTGAGTCACGAGAATCTACAGTTCAATCAGCTTGGGGTCACTACAATAATGCTTCAAAATCGAAATCATTGTAAGATTTAGCGTTCGCGTCGATCCATTATATAAATAAGGCACAATTGCACAGGAAAGTGGTAATGTTTAGGCAGGAGGACCAACAGAAAAGGACAAACAAGTCTTTACAACTCTGTCATGTGTTAAGACAGCCAGTCCGTGCTCAAGACAGTCACTGTGGGTTCGCAGGAAAGCCATGTAATGAGCAAACCAGCGTTATAATGTCGCTACCAGTGTAGCCCTCACATACACAGGCACTCGGGTCTCTACTCACTGCAGTTTTTGCCTGCTGTGATGTTAGTTTCATCTTCTCCAAAAGGACAGTCCACAGTCTCATCACAGATCTTGTCGATAGGAATACAATGCTGGGAGCCTGGACACTTCCATTTTCCTGGGAAACATTCCTCTTGTTCACTATTTTCTAGTCAGGATATTTAACGGAGAAGTATTTGAGATTATAGTAGAACAGCAAAACAAAAAAAATGCAGAAACAATGCTTAAAAACTGACCTGATAATTAAACTAACATTGCAGTAAGAGTTTTGGTCTAAGGTAAATTTACAGGATTGAATATAATAATAATCCTTGCATTCAGTTCTAACCACTGAGCTACAGGACTCCATCATGGATTGAGTGCACAATCTTACCACATCCTCTTTCATCAGCATTGTCTCCACAGTCATCATCTCCGTCACAGAGCCAGGCCTGATGAATGCAGTGGCCACTGGGACAGGTAAAGAAGTTCCCTTTGCAACTGGGATAGACTGAAAGCAGAGGATCAGCATCGTCAATCAGCAACAAGTCACAGCTCAAACGTAAACTCTGTCCCTGAAGTTATAGAACTTCAGACCCATATGCAACTTTAGGAATTTATAATATAATAACAATCCTAGCATTTTGATATAGAACCTCATCACGTCTTCGAGAAGTCTCAAAGCGCTTCACAGAATATACTGTAAAGTAATTCACATTTTGAGAAGTCCCGAAAATGTCAAAAGCGTTATATCAAATGCAAGGATTATTATTATTATAACTGTTCATAAAGCATTTGTACTCAACATGTGCATCAAAATAACAATTACATAACAATAAAAAGAGCAAATGGCCTACCGCAAGATTGCTCATCGCTCCCATCCCCACAGTCATCATCGTGGTCACACACATAGATCTCTGGAATACAGTCTCCACTCGCACACTCAAACTGTGTTCTGATGCATCTATTAGCTGGGAAGGGTTGGAATGGAGTGTAATGGAAGAGGGCAATAAAGGAGAAAAAAAAAACAGCTTTCACATTAGTTCATGCAAATCATTCTATGTTTGTTAAGTGTTAAACTATCTGCTAAATTGAGGCTCTCTGATAACTTCAATTCATCATATCTATACTGATGCCAGCTCTCACATTATTGCAGCCACTCCACGCTAACCTCATTCCCTCCTCCTCCTCCCTGATCTTCCCCATTCCCTTATAATAGTTTTCCCTCGAATTTTTAAACAATTCCTTTTCCATACTGTTATGGACTTGGCTTAGATGGTGATTTGTGGTAAGGGATTCTATATCCTGTGGATACATCTTCTCTATGACATAGTTCTAATCTATATAGTCCTAAGCCCTGACTGTTCAGCGCCTTGGGAAGTCCTCCCGATGTGAAAGGCGCTTTACAAATGTAATTCTGCATAGTATATAGACTTGGAAGGCCTAGGTTCAAAAGTCTGTTGACAAAATGTCCACTTGAGCATCTTGAAACTGTACCTATGATTGAGTTACCACATCTTGGAAACAAAGGAAGAGAATGAGTTCTTAATGACAAGAATTTACTTCAATATTTGGTAAATGCTGAATGATCCGCACTGTTGTAATTTAATATACGGATATAATGGGCCTGATATTCTGCCTCTGTAGCAACACACATGCCCTTTGTATTCATAAAGATTTCCACCAGGCACTGGTACAAAAGGCACTCCTTATGTGGAGGGCAGATTCCTACTCCAAGTGCAAGAACATCACAAGAGACATCGCACTGCAGGTTATGTAGAAAAGAGGAACAGTCCCAACTCATGACAATGACTATTACCCCGTCTATAATGAGGCAAAGAGCAATCACCAAGTCAAATGAACAAGATGGCTGAAAAACTACTATAATGGGGAGCATGGCTAATTAACAAAAAAAACACAATTTCTGGAAAAAGCACTGCACATCAAAATGTGAGCCTAATAATATTTCACAGTATTTTGTTGGGAAAAGAGAAGGGTCTTGACAACCTCGCTATCTACCAAAGGAACATACCAGCTTCCCCACTGTGCAGAAGGCACTTTAGCAGATTGCTGAATAAAGTAATCTTCTAAAGTAGAAAGGGACTCAGTATTAAGGCAAGTAATTGGATATAATCTTTGTAGACAGAATAAATAGAACAACAACAGCAAATGACATTTACACAGCGCCTTTCACGTCGGGAGAACATCCCAAGTCTCTGGACAGTTAGGGGTTTGGACCCGAGCTGGGGGTTGAGGGAAATCAGAGCGAGGCTATTCGTGATGAAACGAGGCATCTCGGTAAAAGTCTCAGACGTCAAAGCCGATGGATCCAGCCTGTCCAGGAGGTGGTTCACTGACTGGTGTTATGTGTCTGTGCATTTGATAGCTACTCACTGAGTCCCAATCTCAACCCGCCAGCCCATTGTTGAAAAGATTGAACATCTTATCAACTGCCTGTCTTGGTCAGAAAGAAAGTATCAATCTTTATAGACGGGGCGAGGGAAATGTTTGGCCAAGTTTTCAGTTGTGAAGTAAACATGTGGCTTAAGTAACTCATGGCTCTTTGNTTTTTTTTCTCTTGAGGAAATGTTTAATAAGATAACAATACCTCCCACCATGTTAATTACAAATTGGCCTATATAGCCCGAAACACTGATTGTCCAGCGCCTTGGGATGTCCTCCCAACATGAAAGGCACTATACAAATCTAATTTTGTTGTTGTTGTAGCCTGTCCCCATTATATTTATGATAGCCTGGACTTGTTGCTTATTAATTCTGAGGCTATAACATGTATATTGATGTAATCGAAGCACAAGAGAAGCAGTACATACTACAGTTGGTTTCATCTGCTCCATCCCTGCAGTCCAGCACTCCGTCACACTTCTGGCTTTGGTTATAACAGGCTCCACTCAAACAGCTCAACTCAGTGCAGTCAGGATATTCTAACAGCAGTGACAAAGAAGGAAAAATGTAATTTGCTTCATATCATCAGAAATGACAATTGACAGATGCATCACATCAACAATGTATGAAGTGTAATTCATAGCAATAGAATATCCAGAGGTTTCTGTGACATCCATGATATATTCTGACCTTCAGATGATCACACCCTCATGTGTCCTATTCCTACCCATTCACCGAGCTTCTCCATCAATCTCAGACCGATATAATTCGGGAAAATTCAATGTCAGGAAGTGACTGCTAAAGTCTGCTTGCTGCCTTACCTCATATCTTCACCAGCAAACGATTTACCAACGCAGTACAAACGATTTAGCAAACGATTTACCAACAGACATTTTAAATGCGAGCACTATCCCATCACTAATCCCTTCTGTTCACACTGGAATTAGAAACTGTTGACAAATCAAAGCCGCCACAGAATAGGCGGCAGTACAGGCTGGTCCTTGTGAAACACTGAAGCAACTTTCAAGGAACTTAGTTTAAATAAAGACTGAATTCTGTTTGTAAATTATTGTTATTGCCTGAAAATACACAGTGCCCACTCGCCACAGGAAATCTTGAGAAGTGCTTTGAGACATTTCAACGTTGTTGTGATAAGGCGCTAGATTAAGTGCAAGGATTATCATAATAAACTATAGTGCTCAACTCAACAAGAGGTTTCATAGATCTATTTTGGAATATTTCAGGGAACATCTCAGAGGTTTTGAACGTGAGACATTAAGAGCATTTGTTGGACATGTTCATTTTTTTTAGACCTCAATAGTATTCCATTATCTCTCTTTTCAAATCAAGTTGGGAAATCAAAGATGATAATAATATAATCCTCGCATTTGGTATAGCACCTTATCACGTGGCTGATACATCTCAAAAGACTTCACAGGACACACTGTGAAGTGTAGTGACTGTGTGTTTTGTATAAGGTGAAATTCAAAGAGCAGCAAAGAGACAGAACCTAGCAACACGCATGGACATCAACAGATGGGGGCACTGCCCTTGTTATTGTTACTTAGCACAGTCCGTGGTTCATATCAACAACATTCTCTGACAAAATAAGAAGAGTATTATTCAAAGCTTGAGGTGTTGACTCTGATCAGCAAAGTGGACGGTTTCCTCAATGACCCGATCTGGTCAGGATACAGTCTCGGTGTTGGACAATATTTTTCAATACATTTCTCTCTCCTTTAGCACCTAATGATGAAGCGATTATGCGCCAAGGAGTTATTAAATGGATCAGAGACTGATCCTTGACAGGAAGCACATTCCCCCTCAGCCATTGTCTGGCATGTTTTGACCCTGAAACTCTGCACATAATTGAATAGCATGAAGAAAATGTTACTTTGTTGGAACAAAACAGACACTGAATGAAATCTCAAGTCGCTGAATCCCTCTCCATTGGCATTCATCCACCTCCTGCCCAAACCGTCTCTCAACTACTCTCACTCCTTCATACCTCTGCTCTGACCTCGGTTACAGTACATTTCACAACCGCTAATTTCTCATGCTAGACTGCTCTGAAAGAATTAATAGTCAAGTCTCACCCCTCTTGACTGATCACAGCCATTGAGAAATCTCTAGCTCAGGATTCCCCCAAACAAGGAACAGGGAAGTAAGGAACAAGAAAACGCGGCATAAAGATTTATTTCCGCAAATTTTTGTCCCATATTCTCCCCTTAACCCACTTCTCTGCTAAAGCCATTTTGACTGTTTGTTCCTTCTACGGGTTATGTTTCCCTGTGTAGCCCCCGGTGCCTTTCCGAAGACCTTTATTCACATCAGCCTTGACAATGAATTTGGCAGAATATTCACCCATATAGATGTAGACTATAACAGCTGAATCAGAACCTGTTTTCACTGCTATATGCACACACACACACACATGCGTGCACACACACACACACACACACATACACATAATCCAGTAGGGGTCCCTGGATAGCAATTAGGTGCCGGAACCGGTTGATTTTTCCCGCTTTTTAAACTGAGATACCGTTTAGAAAACTGCTGCCTTGGCTGGAGCCAGCTAACTCAGCACAAACAGGGATCCACCTTCCACACTGTACTAGTGCTACTTCGTTGTATCTACCAGACTATCTGTGGAGCTGAAGTTAACCATTTAACACCACAATCCACAAACACAATTCATTCCATTTGCCTACTCCTTTATGAAAAGATATTTGACCGAAATTCTTTGTAATCCTTGCATTTGATACAGCGCCTTACCACGCCTTCGAGACGTCTCAAAGTGCTTCTCAGAATGTACTGTAAAGTGAATTGACTGTGGACAAAATGGCAGACTTCCACAAACAGTCGTGGATTGAGTGACTCCATTTTTTGTATTATATATGGTCCTTCATACATTTTTCTGTAATGTTTCTGAGATAATGCACCAAATCATTTTTGTGTTTGCGGTGTGACTGGAAACCTAAACCTACTTTTCAAGCTTCAGTGAATTTTATTACTTTACTCCCTGTCATTTTATTCAGCAGGGACACAGGATACTCTTTGAGATAATGATCACAGAATAAGAGTTTTACAACAACTCAAGACCTGTAGTTTTATCATGACCAAATTGCAGAAACATTTTGTTGCCCCTTAATTATGATATCAGAACATGAACTTGACCTTAATACCAGTCTGTAAAATCTAATAAGGTTTTGAAATCAGTTCAGTCCATTTGGTATTTACAATGATCTACTTATCATTCATGACAATATGTGAAAGATTGTAAATAATCTATCAACGACCATGTTTATATTCACTGCAACCTCTCAAGATAAAGTCGATATGGTCTAAGTAAACTCAGAGAAAGAGATATTGTTGTTCAAAGCTCTTCCCTGGTGATAGAAGACATTCTAATAACAAGTTTCCACTGTTCGTTGCTGAGAAATGTTTTTTGTCAATGGTTTCGGACAAAATAATAACAAAATTCAAACCAAGTCGCACTTTCAATGCTCTACCCTACTTCTCTTTAACATTTTACTGCTAACTAAATGTGGGAATGTTCACCCAGTCAAGTAAACCTGTAATAAACAGTAGAGACCTGTTATCAGGTATTTCCCTGCGGTTAGGTAAAGCGTTCCTGTTACGCAGCAGAGGACAATGGATGGGGAAACCAATATCTGAGAAATTTAAATATTCCAAGTGTTCCAGGCAGGGTGAAGCAACAAAGCTAAACAAATATTTTCGGGGTATTTCAGAACAAATTTTAAATATTGTAAATTATTTAAGCCCACCTACTTTCCATTGAACATTGAAACGTACAAAAGGGCAGAGAAAAAGAATACAGGAATTTAGAGGGTTAAAATTTAGAAGCATATAGGAACAGGAGTAGGCCATTCAGCCCCTCAAACCTGTTAGATCAGGGCTGATCTGTACCTCAACTCCAATCACCCACCTTTGCCCCATATATCCTTGGCTATGGAGGCTTGCGGGGTTAAACTGATATTCTTTGGGGAAAAAAAATGAACATGAAAATTTTGGACGATAAAATGATGCGATGGATTGAGATACTGAAATTAACAAACTGACTAAAATGGCACCAAAGCACAGAGTTAAACAGTAGAACCTCACTAATCCAGTCACTTAAGTGACTGGGCAAAAGTGACCTAATTAGTGAGATAACCTGATTACTGAAACAGGTCACTGATGTCATGTTAAGGGCATTGGCAACGGGTCAGGGTGATCAACATTCAACAACCAGACTTTGCAATCTCATTAAAATAAAGGCTTTGTCACATTTAAAACAAAAGCTTCATGTAATCAGTCTTCCTTTTGAGAATGCACCAACTTGTGTTCTGCCAGTGCCATTGATCGCAGCTAACGCTCTATGACTTTTTGTCCTCACTGTTCTTAAACAAGTCCACTCCGTCACGTAGGGACAACTCCTTCCGTGGTGGCATTGTTTACAACACTTGTCACCAGTCACTAAATCAAAACTAACAATGTATACACAAATCACGAGCTCTGAAAACAGCACTTACCCATGAATTGGCGGCAGGAGCTCAGGTTAAGGCCACAGGAGTCGGGCCAAATAGATTTCCCACTCGCGCCACTTCCATGATCCCAACACTCCCTGCGCCGCGCATGAACGACCAGAGCCCATTCCACCCACATTAGCAACATCGAGGAAACAGCACGAGAAGCCCGAAGCCTTGCACACTGTGCACTGTACAGGTTAGATACGGAGGTCGGGGTGGGGGAGTGTTTGTACCAGAGGTGGGTTTTTATAGCGGTCCCAATCAACGACCGTTGTCCTGAATAGTGAGGTGCCTGGCACACTGACAGCCTAGCTTTTAATATAGACCATGAAAGCGACTGTAAAAATGTGTCCGCAATTGTGAGGTGTCTGGATTTCTGAGGTGACCGCAAACCGTGTTTCTACTGTACACAATAAAATGTAGGGATTGCAAACTTACGGCAGTCTCGCTCATCAATTTTGTCTGTGCAGTCGTTGACATGATCGCACCTGTACTCTGCTGGGATACACAGTCCATTGGTGCAAGTGAACTGGTAACTGGAGCAGGTCCTTCTTGCTGCATAAAGATTAAACAAGGAAAAGACGCCACGTCAAAACCAAATACAACTTCACACAATAGTATAATAAAAACAGCAGTCGCTGGGAACACTCAGCAGGTCCAGTGAGTGTGGCAAACACACACATTCTCACTGATGACTACCTTTCTAAGGTTAACATCGTACAGGTTATTGGTAAGAGGAGTTTATTCTGATTTTCCCTCACTATGATTGCAGGCTGTTGCTCAATACTCTGTCTGTCCTAATGGGAACAAATCCAGTGCGGGAGAGATTTCTCAAACTGCTGTATCATGGCCTGAAATGCCAAAATCCTGAAGGAAGAAAGAAAGAAAGCAATGTGGAATGATTTGGATATATTTGGCATGGCTTTAATAGGCAATAGATCACACTGCAATCTGATGAGTGCAGATAGGCCATTATCAGGAGCAGTTTCAACATCCTCCCTGTGTTCCTGGAAACATTTATTGCCTGGTGCCATGTTCTGTACACAAAAATGCCCCCACAGTGATGTTGAAATGAACTTGAAATATGGATGGACAGCTTGTCAGAAACAAATTTACTGTGTCCCTCTGCTGAACGTCAAAAGCACCAGTCCTTGCTGTCAGATTAGCTCAAAGCCGAAGCGAAGGTTAAAAATAAAAACTCAGCCCGCTGCACTAGGAGATATTGGCATTATGGACCAGAGGACGTAGAAAGCAATCCCCAACGAGAAGGGACCTTGGAAGGAACTGTAACTAATCTCTGGATACAGATGACATTCACAAGCTATTCCAATAGAAAGTGTCCGCCCCTTCAAACTCAAATCAATAACACTGCTGGCAGCTATCCATTGCCAATCCGCATTGTATATAAACACAAAGGTCAAATTATTCCTTAACATGAACATATTTGCATTCATATCACAGTTGATCGGAAAGGCAACTTCCAATAGTTGTTCTAAAGACCCTGCTAAGGTAAACAGTGAGATCATACTGAGATATCTTGCATTATAAATCACGTATCTACAAAAGACCTGACTTACAGCACTGCTGATGCTCATCTGACCCATCGTCACAGTCTTCCTCACCATCACAAACCCACGTTTCAGAGATGCATTCCCCGTCGCTCTCACACTGGAAGTGATTCGATCCACAAGTCTGTCGAGCTAAAATCACAGAAAGTGTTGGGATTTTAATCAGGTGAATGGGAGCTAAATGAAAGCATTCAAAAAGATAAGAGAGGCAGATTCCTGATTTTGAATTGAACATTTTGTCCAAGACTATTTTTTGTTCAGACTATTTGTTCCGGTTTGAAAAACTGATTCATGTTAAAACAGATGACGAGCTTTTCATATGTTATGGTTTTGAACATTTTTTAAAAACTTTTCCAACCCAAGAAATATATTTGTATTTTTTTAATTAAATAGATGAACATATATATATATAATATATATATACTATACACACACACACAGTGAAGAATTACTACTTGGTTTCTCTTAACCTACAGCTTTGTGAGTGCACATGAACTGACATTGTTATCACAACAGATGCTGGGATCAGATCTTTAACAGTTGGAAAACACAATCTGATGTAGCTCAATATTGTTCAGTAAGGTTTCTCTATTGCCAGTCAGAATTGTCTGATCACAGTTCACTTACGGCAGCCTTGTTCATCAGAGCTGTCACTGCAGTCAGACACAGCGTCACACCTCCAATACAAAGGAATACACCGTCCATCTTCACACTGAAACTGATTGTTTCTACAGTCTGTAATTTAAGGACAAGGTATCATTTATTCAGTTAGACTTGCTGACTTTTCCTAATGTCAAAAATAAAATATTTCACGACCGAGGATTCGAAACACAATTTTACATCACAACTTTACTCTTTGAGATGGTCCCTATCCATCCATCACCTATTCTCTCTTTTAAATGTTTATTCAATGGAGAGATTATGTATTGTTAAATGGTAATGATAATGGAAAATTTTCGGGTTACTGCACCACTGAATCACCCTCACCTTATCATCTTAATATTACTCTGAGCAGCTGTTCAAGCCTCATTGAAACCAAAGGAAAAAAAATGCGGTGAATTCGGTTTGTGAATCAAAAAGGGAAAAAACATAAATCAGGCATTGTTCTTTCGCATGATGGTTTACCTGATCCCATACCTAGTTTATCAGCAGAACAGCAGGCATTATTACAATAACTAACTTCTGTCCTAATTTGTTTTTAAATAAATTTATTTGATGGCGTATACGTTTTTGGTTTCCACGTTAACACCAAAAATGCGAAAATAATTTATTTCAAGCAAAGTCACTTGTAGAAGATCAAATTCATGATATTCTGGAAGTCTCCAGTAAATCGCTAGGTTCCACAGAGATTTTTTGCAAGTCATCCAGGCTTCATATCACGTGAACACTATTTTCATCAAAACTATAAGGTTTCATTCAATTAAAGCCTTAATCTTCCTGAATGTGAAGTCTAAGGCTACCTTCATATAGATCCCAAGATGTGCAGAGTGCAGTTTTACCAACAAAAATCACATAAAACATCCCTTAGCTTTACAGTGAGACATATAGCTCCGAAAATCATTTCTCAAGCATGAGTAATAGTTTTAATGAATAAAGTAAGTTAATACCATGAGAGCATAATACATAGGGACATTTTTCATAATCTTACAGAAGTTCTATTAAAGCTTCCAGGAGAGATTATGGTGAAATTCTATCTTGACCACATAAACTTTTAGATGCCGCGCTATAAAACCCTACCCATATACAAGCAATGGTTTGTGCGAAGGGTTTGATAAATCGAAAGCACTAAAATACGACTGATTTTACATCTCAACGTGCTTCAAATCAAGAGTGTGCATGTTTCTTCATTGCACGCTTATAAATATCAATGGCTAAATCTCATTACAGATTATTGATGGTACACAAATTCAGAATTAGGATTGAATTTGGCTCCCCCATTCCCCAGGGGATCGAGTTCAAAATCCTCTCCTCCACATGGAGTTCAAGATTCTCTTTCTTTAAAGATTTAAATCCCCCCCATAATCTCACCTCACCCTAACTCTGCAACCTCCTTACCCACAGCCACAATACTCAGCTGTTCCCTTAGCTCAGCCAACACTGCTCCTCTCCACGTTTCCCACCTCACCATTGTTGGGAGGGCTTTCAGCCATTTGGCTCTCGCTCTTTGGAACTCTATTCCTAGATCCCTCTTTCCTCTCTTTCGAAGTACATCTCAAAACGTATCTCTTTGACCGTGCTTACAGTCATCTTTCACCTCCTTTCAAGTAAGGTTTCACAATATGTCAAAAGATTCAAAGGGAAGAACACATAGAATTACATTTCTCCCACAAAATATACAATCAAATCACTTTACAGTATATTCTGTGAAGCGCTTTGATACGTCTCGAAGATGTGATAAGGTGCTGTATCAAATGCAATGACTGTTATTATTATTAATTATTATAATTAGAAATAGTCTTATCTCTTCACAGCTTTCATATTATATATGAGGGAAACAACAACAACAAATTGGATTTATATAGCGCCCGCTACGTCGGACGGTGTCTCAGAGTGCTTTACAGTAACGGATCCCGGGACCGACCCAGGGGGAAGGGGGGGGAAAGGTGACCAAAGGCGCGGTCGAAATTATTGTTGTTGTTGTTTTTGTAGTTATTAGGGAAAGATCAACATTTTTCCCTGATCCCTGAAGAAGAAAATCTCCACACTATCTGTCTATACTTAAAGACTTATTCAAACCGAGCCAGATGCTTTTTGCAGTTGTCCGAATAAAGTTAATTTTAACAGAATTACATTTTATTTCTACAGTCGTGTTTTAATTTATAGATTCAAATGTGACGAATACAACATAAAATGTATTGTCATAGAACATGTAATGTTGTACGAACAACATCCCATCTAAAAATACTGCTTCCAAACACTTTCATTCAGTGTTAAAAACCTGACTTGGTATTCAGTATATACAGTGATAAAGTAATCCCTGTATGTTGCACAGCATAGTAATGCTTTCTAGCTCATTCGCGTTATTTCTGCTCCTTTACACTTCTTCAATTTAGTCCAAAAAGGAAACAGTGTGAGACCATGTGTGTGTATGGCGGGGAAATCCAATATAAAGTAGTTGGAATAACCGCTGTAGTGTCAAGTTTACTTCTGTCTTAACACACGGTAGGGTTGCAAACGCAAAGCAACAACATTGTGCAAACGCAGCCTAGCAACATTACAGATATTCATAATCCCCAGCCTAACCTATAGGTGCTGAAACTATTTAATCAAAGGCAACAGGAAAAATTCTAGTGTCGATCCTGAAAACCTGTTGCTATTCAGTGAACCAACAACAGTTCAGCCAATCTGCAGAAACACAGAATATCCTCCCAATTAATTTCGTAAGGGAACAATCATCAACATTTGACCATTGATCAACTGCCTGTTAAGGCGTGCTGTCATTTAAAGGAGTGTTTTGTCCTCAGAACGCAGGGTGCCCCGTGGGGGGTGTGGGGGAATCAAAGCAGCGGGGGAATTAATTGGGGAGGGAGAGAGAATCCGGAATGGAGGATAATCATAATGTACAATCAGATAGGATAAAGGTCACTGTGGATTGGTTTGATACACTGGTGTCAAAAGACAAGTGGGTCTGTATCTACACACATCATTATTGTATATGTATCACAGTTATACACGGTCTTATTGAGCCACAGCATCACGCAAATAGGACTCAATGAGCTGGAAAGTTATCGCGAGAGTGAACAAGAGAGACAAAGTGGAAACATAACTTGTATTTATATATAGTCTTTCATGCAGGACAGCGTCTCGGAGCGCTCTAAGCGGGGGGGAGGGGAGGGCGGGGGGAGGAGGTGTAGGGTACGAGCAGGTCAGAGAAGTAAGAGGTTTGTATGTGAAGGCGAAGATCTTGAAGTCAATGCGTTGGGAACCAGTGGAGCCTGGTGAGGATTCCAGCATTTACATAACTGAAGTGAAGTTATGTTCCAGTACCATTTGAGAATGATCTTTAGAAACAATAATTGACAAGATGTACAGGCTCCAGTTAATCCATCCTTCCCAAAGGCTGACTCAACATCCAGCTAATGTTGGATTGGATTCTCACAGCGAGAAGCTTCTAGAGGTCAGGCCATGTTCAGAAATATACACCGTGGATTTTGCTGAGACAGAGTATTTTTCAACATGTCTGGTCAGCACCAAATAAGACACTATGGGTCATATTCTTTCATCTTAGCACGTCTTGAAGACGTGCAAGGATTATTGTTACTTATTATTATCTGCTAATTTTACCCATAATGTAAGACAGTAATTTGTATACCCTATTCAACACCTACTTCAGTTATTATTAATAGTAATGCAGCAGTAAATAATAGTAGTATTTCTTTTTCAGAAAATAATTAACAACTGGAATCAGTTACCAGTAAGGACGGCTAAATATGGGATGTTGGACTCATTTAAGATACAGCGGAATGCTATAGTGAGTATTCTACAAGGATGAGATTAAATGAGCCAAAGGGCCTTCTTCACACAAACATCTCATAATCGTGTTTGATATCATGATAGCACCATTCGCTTAGTCAGCAAGCAAAAAAATATTCAAATTAATTATGAAAATTTCCAAAACATGTCACGGTATGTTTTGTTTCAAAGTATCCCATTAATAAACGATTGTTTGAAAGGATTCGTTGGAACCCAATATAAAATGGGCTATTTAAATAATAGAGCAATACATTAAACTGCACTACTCTTCCGATTCAAGTCTGGGCGGTAAGGAAACATGATACTTAAGGAAACGTGATATACTGCAACCAGCTAACAGTTTCAATAATTGCAAAAGGGTTTTCTTGGACCACAATAGTCAACTCATAAGAACAGAAGAATTACTAGACGAAAGATCAACGTCCATCCAGTTCGCCTTCCCACCATCCTGGCAGTCGCTTGCACATGTCGTGTCCCAAAATATACACTGAGATATTATTTCCTAAACGAAATCTATCTAATTTACTTTTGAAAGAATCAACACTTTCTGCTTCCACCGTCTCCTTAGGGAGCCTGTTCATGCATTTACTACTCGCTCATTTGTTTTGAATTGACCCGCTTTCAAGTCACAGACCATGTCATCCGGTTCTACTGTTCAGTGCAAGATAACATGGTCTCAGCTTATCATGGTCTAAATTACCCAGTCCCTTTAGATTCTTAAAAACCCGCCATCATAGCACCTTTTTGTACAATCCTGGCATGCAAAAAAGGCATCAGAATGCAAAGAAAAATTTTGAACTGAACGTGGCAAGAGATGTGAAGGATGATAATAAAAAGTGTTCCAGATACATTAAACGGAAAGGAAAAACGAGGGGGGGATTCACTTCACGACTTTAGACTCATAGTCTAGGTTCCAGTGAGGACTGGGGGAATGGTATAATGTAAGCTATTTTATACTGTTCGTCTATACTCATTAGGAAGATCTGAAACTCATGTAAACTCAGAACTCTTGAAGTCATCTTAGCAAAAAGACTCTTATCTTAGACAAGTTTGAATTCAACAGTGTCAAACCTATTACATTGCTTAGTCTCACAACATAAAAATGTTTAAAGAGAAATTATCTTCATGAAAATTGGCTCGACAAATCTTTTACTATTAATTCACCAAAACGCGATTGACTAACGTCATTTGAATCAAAATGAATCATTTTTTAGTTGTTTTTACTTTGTCTTTGTCATTACGCACAATGTAACAATTCATCTGAAAATGTTTACAAACATTTTGACTGTTTGTAAAACCATTGAGAAAGTGTCTTCAATTAACAATAGAATCGGCCAAAAGGAAAAGAAAGTATTTTCCCTGATTCGGAGAATGATTGTTTCCTGAACTTGCAAAACATGGGGTTATGCAAAACACAATAAATGTTTTCTTGATAATCCGACTTGTGTTTCCACTGCAGCAATGGCAACATCGGACATCCTGCGTTTTAATGGGATTAAATGTTCTTTAGATGAAAATAGTGCAATGCAGACCATAAAACTAACGAGTTCAGTAAAATAATCCAAAAAGATCAAAACACTGTGTGATACCACAAAATCATATAAAATTTCCATCGCATATGAAAGATGGAGGAAAAGCATATTACAGTATTATTATTATTGAGAAGACTATGGTGATATCACATCTGAAATAAGCCTCAACTGAAATTCAAATTTCAAAATGAGACCCAATATTTTATTCAACATGCTCACCGTAAATACTCTGAAAAGCTATCTCAGGTTACGTCTGCAACTAAGTGATCAATATACTTTGCTAACTATTGAAACAAATCCAGAATCAAAGGAATATGTTGAGAACCAGTACGTACTTTGATTTGTTTTCTGATCTCCAAGTCTGGAGATGTGACGACTTTGTTCATTTGTAAGAGGATTCCGTCAACCAGAGCACGCACCAAGATTAATCTGCACTAGTTACGAATTACTAGCACCGATGTTGGAATTGTGGATATGGATTTCCCCTGCAGACAAACTTAACAACAACAACTTGCATTTACACAGCGCCCCTCATGCAGGGTAGCGTCCCAGAGCGCTTGGCTATTAACGATTTAGTTCAGGCCATTTCAGGAGTTGCGATCAAATGATCTGAAGGCCCTTCTTCATCTTAACCTCTCGCTTGCGATCAAACAATTCTTCCCAACCTAAATGTAGTCAAACCTGAGGAGCCAATTCAATTCAAGGTCGGGGTGGGACACCTGAAAACAGTACCAGATCTACACGTGGGCAACTTTTACACTTAATCCATTAACATTGCTTGAAATATATCAATTCACATTATAAAAATCATTATGGAAAAATATAACTATTTGGTTAAACGATTTGCACTCAATTTGGGTTTGAAAATGATTTAATATGGGCCAAGACGGGCAAAGTTCTAGGAATCGGTCCCAAGTCTGAAGCTAAAGCTTTGCTTTAACCGTGGCTTGAATTACTGCAGTTGGACGACTTCTAAAGAGATGATAAGAATGTCGTGCGAGGCTGACAGATTGCAGCTCTGCTCGAAATGCAAGGGGTTGTCTCGCCTACTAATCCACAGATAGCCGTCCCAATTAAGTGTTGTCTGAGGGCAGGAGGCTGAACCCACTCTGTGAAAGTGATGATACCCTACTCACNAAAAAACACATCATAGAAGGAAGTTTGTACCCCAGGATTTTCAAAAGAATGGGTCTTGGGGGCACTAGTGACTTCTTTAGAATAACAATGGGACAGTAGGGAACACAGGATGAGAATGCCCAGGCAACCGCAAGCCAAGCCTGCGAGGCGAGATGGATTGGAGAGACAGCAACAGTCCACAAAACCTCAGCGCTCGTTCAGTAAAGAATAACAAGATCCTTCTAAAAGGTCTCTTTTTTCCAGAAATTTAAATGATGATTCTGTTTATAGCGGGCTGGGAAATGGGGGGTTTATCCTTTCCCCCCCTAGCATAGGGCGAGTTCACGCTGAGTTTAGTCATTAGCTTAAAGTTCACAAGTAACATTGCTGACAGCGTGCGCTGTCTTTCGGGCTGACCACGCTGTCAGTGCAGACTGCTGTTCCTCATTTCATATGTTAATGAAAGTAACAGGATCACTGTTGATTGCCAAACAAGTTGTTTTGGCCCACGGGGAGATGCAACGAGCATGTAACCGTGTCTGCATTTTAAATGACAGAAAGTGCCTCTTAAACGTTCTACACTTTAACCAGCAGTCATTCATTAAAAGACATAAGTAGAATTATTGTTGATAGAAGTGTTTCCAAACAGCAAGCCGTGGATTTAAAAATAAGTAGTGAATAAAGTCAAGCTATTGATGAAGTTATTAATTAATCACCAAAAGCAGCAAGAGATTGAGTTCACAGGTGCTGCCAAACAAAAATGGTCTAATTAATCGAAACAGAAACAACATTTCAAATCAGACTTTGGGATTTTAGGCTTCAAACAAAAGTTATATGGATCAGGATTTTCCATTTTTTTAATGCATTCATAAATGAAGTCATTTCCCCATTTCCTATATTTTGCAACATCACCTGTAAGAATGAAAACAGATCATTGTAATCTTTACTACAAGATTTTGGATTTTTTTTAGTCCTACACTGTAGTCCGTTCTTCAAATCTTCTGAGCCCAATTTGTTGGCTTGAAGTTGGGAAAGGGGGAGGGGTTGGGGGGGGGGGGTCACACTGTATCCAGTCTTTAGTTATTGATATTGTAATGTTTCTTAACAGAGTTGCTAACACACCACAACTATGAAGAACCGTATTGTTCTTCATCCCAATGAGTTGCAGGAATGTTGAGCCTGTTATTGGGGTGATGAAGAATGTACATTCCTTTGCATGTATCCCACCCTGTATCTGGCCTGGGAGAGGTCAGTCAATAGGTATAAATGATCTATTTCTTTACTACTGAAAATCCATATGAGGCGGTTTAATTAGCGAATGTACTGTCGCAAAAGCACAGCCACAAAGAGACAATCCTACCAGTGTAAGAAGGACCACAAAGGAGTTCACAAAAATGGCCAACAGCTGGCTGTTATAGTCACAAAGCCAAAGAACATCACTAGAAAAATATCACCAATATCAAGCAAACATCCCAGCTGGCGAACTTTACCAGTCGGTACACCTTCACCCCTGGAATCATGAGAGCCATGTTTATTGTTCCAAGCAGTTCTGATATTGTATGTGGTGAGTTTCATCATGAAGAATGTGCTGTATTTCAGAACGAAAGCAATACTATGGCAACAAATTGAGGCAAATATTTCTAGATGCATTGACATGACTAAAGTGGCTTCCTACTGTAATTCTTATAGCACAGAGAACATGCCATTAATACACAAGAACATAAGAATTGCTGGTCGAAAGAAGACCAAGGTCCATCCAGTTCGCCTTCCAGCCCCTGGTAGTCACATGTATATGTCTTGTCCCAAACTATTAACTGTATCCCAAGATATTATTTCCTGAAATAAATCTATCTAATTAGCTTTTGAAATACAGTTGTGAGCCTAACCAAATTTACAGAAAGAAAAGGTAGAAGTGGTGGCACTTAAAATAATCTCCTAAATGTATTTTGCATGAGAAATAGAAATATATCCAGCTGGGCATCAATGAAAACCAAATGTAAGATTTCTAAAGAAACTTCTATCAACTGAAGTTTAATTTATCAATTGTTATTAAACCAGTTATGTTCACAATAGATTAGAATTATTGCCAACATAATTTCTATATTGTTAAGTTATCAGATTTGGTTGCAATTGATATGCTTTTTACCATTAGTCTTTTACTTCACCGTATTAGGCAAGAATGAAAAACAAAGTTTGCTCAAAGATAACCATTAGCAGACTAATAGAACAACCCCAGTTATCTGATTATCCATAATTAATTTACCCCATTGACTTGGTCTTAAATGCACAATTCTTTGATTTTACCTGTCAATGATTAATGTGGTAAGCGAATAAACAAGTCATGGTCTTTATCAAACATTAAAAAATGACTTCCTTGAGGTCAGGCTGCAACTAGTGGAGTGAATCCTGCTCCATCACAAGGACGAAATACTGGAAATTGTTCCACAATTATACTTGAGGTTGAACCACCAGCACTTTACCAAGGATTAAAGGCAATGTAACAACTTGTGTTATTGCACAAGCAAAATCATTCTGCAAAGTCTCAAACTTGCTCATTTTGTCCCAAACCAGTATATAGTATTTGATTTGGAGATAAGGATGTACCGGTGGATTGGAGCCAATAATGAAAGATTACCAGAAATGCCTTCAGTTACAATCTCTCCTCGCTTTATTCATTAATCTATAATACGGAATATTATTTTCTCACATATAATAATCCTTGCATCTGATACAGCGCCTTATCACGTCTTCTCAAAGCGCTTCACAAAATAGACTGTACAGTTAATTGACTGTATATTTTGTGGGCGAAATGCGGCAGCCAATTGCGCACAGCAGCGTCCCACAAACAGTCGTGGATTGAGTGACAGAGGCGTGTGGAGTAAGGAAACTTGCCCAATGCTCTACCCGGCCCAGGAACAGAGTAAGGCACTGTGAAACCCTGTATCAGCTGGTCTAAGAAGCTATTGAAAGAATTGAAAAGGTTCTAAATCAATCGTTGATTAACATTTCATACATCAATTATATCACATTGCTTATATTTTGATACGCAGAGACTTGCATATTATTAATAATAATATTATTATAGTTGTGTGCAAACGTGTTAACAATAATAATCCTTGCATTTGATATAGCACTTTTCACATCTTCTAGACATCTCAAAGCGCTTCACGGTATATTTGTATATACATATATATACATATATATATTTGTATATACATATATTGTATATTTGTGGGCAAAATGCGGCAAATAATTGCGCACAGCAGCGGCCCACAAACAGCCGTGGATTGAAGTGACCAATTTATTATTGTTTTTCTGGGGATTATTATCAGGCGTGTGGAGTAAGGAAACTTGCCCAAGGTTTCACCCCGCCGTTCCTCAGTGTTACTCACTGTACTGAGCACTGCAATAAACATTAAAACAACCAATAATTTTCATGGTATAATATAAACGTTAAAAAAAAGTCTACTCTGGAGGCTTTTAAAGTTGCAATCTCATCTCAGGATTCAGGTTACACTTGCACTGTTCTCCTACTGTGTTCCTTGTCATGTCACCTTAACCTTTCCATCAGTTGCCGCCAGACAATCTCTCCCACATACCCATTGTTCTGTATATTGTACACACATCATCCTTATCTTTTAGAATAAACAGAATAATGGATGAGTTTGACACTTCCTCCCTCCCCCATAGCAAAGTCTTTTAATTAATCAGGTTTCTGTGTAGATTATTCTGAACTTTGTACAGCTAACAGATTCACATCCTCACGTTAATGTAACTGTTTGAACACTGTCTCTCGATACTTATCAGGGATTCGATAAGTACAGTACAACTGGGTATCATTTGCCACTCATGATCAGTTTGAGCATTACCTTTAAAGGCATTTTAAATTAGTCTGTCTTCCTTCTTTGCATAGTTGATTTTTTTAAAAAAAATCAGTTTTACCTATAGATCTTCCCAAACTATAAATAACTGACCAATTTCACACTGTGCACAGTTGTTCAGAAGCAAAGATAGTTTTTATTCACTCTTAAAGCCTATTTATTCAGTTGCTTGCAGCAATACGACGTGGAGGCCTGTAGCTCAGTGGTTAGAGCGCTCGCCTCTCAAGCGAGAGAACCCGGGTTTGATTCCCAGGCAGGGCAAAACTTTGGGCAAGTTCCTTACTCCACACAGCTCTGTCTATCAGCAGCAAACAGGAACCTGGTTGTCAATTGACGGACAGCTTTTCTGGGGGGGTATTAATCCCTTCACAAAAGTGATAAGAAGAATTTGGTCGCTCAATCCACGACTGTTTGTGGGGAGCTGCTGCGCGCAATTGGCTGCCGTGTTTCGCCCACAAAATATCCAGTCAATTCTGTGAAGCGCTTTGAAACGTCTAGAAGATGTGAAAAGCGCTATGTCAAATGCAAGGATTATTATTATACACTGATGCGTATTGCAGCGATTAAAGATTACAGCAGCATCCAAACATTTGGGGGAGGAGATTTCACGTACACGTCCTTCCATAAACTAAACCCCAATGGTTAACATGCAGGTTAACCTTCTCGTCTAGCCACAGATTATACACAGTCAAAGGAAAGAAACATTCGTGGCGAGACAGAACAGAGCATTTCGAAACAGAAATGTGTGCAGTGTGGAGCGGCTGCAGTATAATTAGTTACTCGATTTAGTGTAAGAAGATTACAGTAAGAGTTGGGCACAGAAAGCAGATTACAGTGGGAGCAGTTTGAGCTGTGAACAGTTAGGTACACCGGCCCCCCCCCAAGGCTCTCGCACAATGCCCCCCACCTCCCCCCTGGAGACAACAAAGACAGACCAAGTCTCAACAACCCACACCCCACTGTTAGTGGAAGGACATTAAAAGATGAAGCCAACACAGCCCAGGAGAGGGAAGGCAGGGAGGGATGTGGGGGCAGATTAATAACACAAGACCAATTAATACACTCTTTGCATTTGCGAGTCACATGCCCATCCAAGTCACTTAGCAACAAGGAAACTCACTAAAACTTGGCCAGAGAGGATTCCTGATCTCTATTTGAGGGGCTTTGTGTAAAGGAAGGGAATATGTGTGTGTGTGTGTGTGTCAAGGAGGGAGGGAGGGAGGGAGAGGGGAGAAAAGGGGAATAACCACCTCATTTACCCAAGGGAGAGCAATGAGTGTGTGATGTTTTACTTAGTAAACTATTTCCAACCACACACACAAAAAAGTACCCTGAGCAGCTGAGTGGTCTGTCTCTCAGGTGACTGGGAACAGCAGGACTGGCACTGAGAATCCTTCCACAGCAAACAACACAATCCTCATCAGTGTTACCTGATTCATTGCTGTTGGTGTCCTGCGGTCATTTGACGTTTACGCACTTTTTATGCTTTACTTATTGTCCATATATTAGCACAAGACTATTGGTGCTAATATGAGATATATATATATATATATATATGTGTATAAGGTCACTATACAGAGGAGTTAGTGTTGCTGTAATGTTCTCTTACTCACTCAAACACAGCATCAGCTGCTGAACTCACATAACAGTCCCTCTCACACTCACACACTCCAACACAGCGCTACACATCGCATCGCATCACAGTGATCGCCACCGACTCTCCCGTGAAACCGCCACAACGGCGGAACATTCACACACAGAGCGGTATAACGCGTCTCCATTGAACTTCTAAAAACTTTCCCGACTCTCTGCCCAGAAAATAAGTCGCTTTCACTAACACAGAACCGTTACAAACAGTACCCACCGCCACAACAACAACAACAGTAACAGTAACAGTAACAGTACCCATCGGGTTAGAGCGCAGCACTCACTCCACCTTCACAGACACAGAAATCCACTGTGAACCGATAATAATAAATAATAATAATAATAAATGATAAACCAAACCAGCAGCAGCTCTGCGCAAACACAGCGGGTGAGAGCCGTGTCCCAGGAACTCACCTTTAGAGTTGCACTGGAGAGCCCAGAGGGTGAGCAGGAGGGTGAGAGGGAGAGGGGAGCAGGCCATGCTGGGCTGGGCTGGGCTGGGCTGGGCTGGGCTGGGCTAGGGTGGGCTAGGGTAGGGTGGGCTGACCTGGGCTAGGGTGGGCTAGGGGTAGGGTGGGCTGAGCTGGGCTGGGCTAGGGTGGGGTGGGGTGGGGTAGGGTGGGCTGGGCTGGGCTAGGGTGGGCTGACCTGGCTAGGGTGGGCTAGGGTAGGGTGGGGTGGGCTGAGCTGGGCTAGGGTGGGGTGGGGTGGGGTAGGGTGGGCTGGGCTAGGGTGGGCTGACCTGGGCTAGGGTGGGCTGAGCTGGGCTAGGGTGGGCTGGGAGGTACATTAGCTGTGTAGTGTTGAGCTGTGCTGAGCTGGGTTGAGAGGTACACTAGCTGTGTAGTGTTGAGCTGGGCTGGGGTGGGCTGAACTGGCAGGTACACTAGCTGTGTAGTGTTGGGCTGGGGTGGGCTGAGCTGGGCTGGGGTGGGCTGAGCTGGGCTGGGGTGGGCTGAGCTGGGCTGGGGTGGGCTGAGATGGGCTGGGGTGGGCTGAGCTGGGCTGGGGTGGGAGGTACACTAGCTGTGTAGTGTTGGGCTGGGGTAGAGTTGGTCTGGTCCTGGTCTGATGTCCTCTCCTCTCCCCTCTGATGTTAGCCAGGAATAGGCGTGTTCCTGAGCAGGGACATTGCATTAGCTCTCTCTCTCTCTCTCTCTCTCAACCTGCTCAGGGCTAAACCCTCTCTGGCTCTCAGCACAGGGGCCCCGCAATCTGCATAACAGCACACACGTCTGCACTGACAGGGAGGAGAGATAGAGAGATGTCTGCAAAGCTCTCTCACTCACTCACTCTCTCACTCACTCCATCATTATTGTTATTATTGGTTTACACAAACTCTCTCTCAGGACAGGAGACTGACTGGCAAAGCCACACACAGTAACCTCCAGCATTATCCACTCATGACACCCCCTGCTCCAAGCCAATCCATCCCATTCCACGTATTCCTTCATCAATTGCAATTCACAGCAATAGGTGGTTTTCTGCAATAAGTTTTAGGCAGAATTCTCTCTTCCTCTTGCCAAGTCCCCCTTTCCTCCCCCTTTCAGGTGTGTTAAGTGTTTCTTGTTAGTGTTCATTTATATTACTGCAATTTGTTGTACAGGTGCATTTTATTTGCATCGAGTGCAATTTGTGAACACTTTCAAATTATTTTAGTATTTAATAAGAATAATAATCCTTGTGCTTGATATAGCACCTTATCACGTCTATGAGACATCTCAAAGCGCTTCACAGGGTACACTGTAAAGTGGAGTGACTTTCATTTAAGTCATTTATGTTAGGCACATTTTTAGTTTTAGTTGGTCACATCAATAAAGTGTGGCATATATATATATATAATATACATCTGCCCTCCTTAAGTACCGTATATTTACCCAGAAACAGTATGGGTTGTTAACTTTTTATCTGCTATTTGCGTGATCAGGTGAAAGATTGGGTTAAATGGCATTGAAAGTGTGGGATATATCTACATCTATGTCCATAAGTATGTACGTATGTACGTATGTATGTAAGTCCTACTTAAGTAATGTTGCATTTTCACAGAAATAGTGTTGAGTTGTAACTTTATTTGCTATATATATGTGTGTGTGTGTGGGTGGGTGAGGATGATAGAAAGGTTGGTTTGATTGCAATTGCCCCTGAGCTAATGGTACAGGAGTGAGTGAGTGAGTGTGTGTGTGTATCCATGTTCAGGGCTGCGGGGTTTGGTACGGCTCAGCACTGGGGTCAGGCCTCCAGCACAACACGAGGGCAGATCAGCATATTCAATGAGTTTGCTGACACATCCCATCACAAAGGGGAAAGCTCTCCATCACCAGCAACTGGCACCAACACCCCAACCCCAACCCCCTCCTCTCCTCTCCTCCATCCCACACACACACATCCACTCACCCACTCACTCACTCACTCACTCAAACAGAATCCAGAACCTTAACAACTTTTATTTTGTTACCCTCCTTCTCTCCTCTCCCCCTTCCACCCCCCACCACCACCTCCCCCCCCCCAAAAAAAAAAACTTCTTCTCTCAAACTTTCATTAAAGTTGTCTTTCTCTGGCCCTGTGTTGTCCTTGTGTTTTATTGTTTGCGAGGGCCTTGATGAAATTCTTGTCATGGTTTCGCAGCCAGTGTCAGGGTGACCAGCTGCGTTTCTTTATGAAGCCGGTGATGGAGCCACTAATCCCACCAGAGGAAACCCAAAGCGTGCGTTTTAAGTGTAATTTAAAGTAATAATAGTGACGATGATCATAATAAAAATGATTTTTCGCCCCACAAATCCAAATTCCTTTGTAATCCCCTCTTTAGAGTTTATCAGACAATACTTATTCTGCAGATATCTTGAAAAACATCCTGCCATCAGTTTATGGGCAATAATATTTTAAACAATTCACAACATTTACAGTCTCTCCAATGCTTATTGACTGTTGATTCCCCCCCCCACCCCCCCCCCCCACCCTCCATTTACATCAAATTGCTTAATAGTTTTGTCAGTTTGGAATCAACCAATTCAAATAGTTGTGCACAAGGATTCATCGAGAAAATACTTTTAGTCATTATAATTTGAAAATGTGTCTCATGAAACGATTAGCAGAAATGAAAATGACCCTGTTTTGCACGTTTTGCTAATGATCCTGCAGCTCAGTGGTTAGACCGCTCGCCTCGCAAGCGAGAGGACCTGGGTTCGATTCCCGGGCAGGGCGAAACTTATGGCACATTTCCTTACTCCACACGCCTCTATTTACCTAGCAGCAAGTTGGATAATGGTTGTTGGTCGATTGACGGATCGCTTTTCCGGGGGTAATAATCCCTTCAAAAAAAAATAATAATTTGGTCACTTCAATCCACGACTGTTTGTGGGACGCTGCTGTGCACATTTCGCTGCCTCGTTTCCCCCACAAAATGTACAGTCAATTCACTTTACAGCATATTTTGTGAAGCGTTTTGAGACGTCTTGAAGACTCGATGAGGCACTGTATCAAATGCAAGGTTTTATATTATTATGGATACATATACAAATTATCACTGAGCTAGACCTTCAAATGATTCCATTAATTAATACACCTAACCTTAAATGTAAATTGTATGTTCGCGTCTCTGATTTATACATCAGTAAAAAAAAAACTGTGTATTCCACAGTTACCCACTGACACCCATAGCTTATCATCACCTTGATGTAAAGGTAGAGATTAACTCACAATATAGTGACTTTCATTAAAGCATGCATCAGAAGCCGAGGCTAAGGTTAAAGATTAATGACCTGCTCCCAAAGTTCAGAGTATTAGATTGATCCTGTCAGTCAATTATTAATTTACTCGAAAACTAAGTTATTTCTGAAGTCAATTATAATCCTGAAGAGACACAGTCA
This sequence comes from Callorhinchus milii, assembly GCF_018977255.1. Taxonomy (NCBI): domain Eukaryota; kingdom Metazoa; phylum Chordata; class Chondrichthyes; order Chimaeriformes; family Callorhinchidae; genus Callorhinchus; species Callorhinchus milii. The sequence goes on along the minus strand of NW_024704747.1, from coordinate 29,324,474 downwards.
GCAACCAAGATGTGCTTTATTCTGCAGTTTTTCCACAGGATGCGGTTTTTAGCAACAGTGTTTTTTGGTAAGCTGTTTTGTCCAAAAAGTTTCAACCTCATCAAGCGCTCATTCAAAAAATATTAATGATAATTTGGTCACTCAATACACGACTGTTTGTTGGACGCTGCTGTGCGCAATTAGCTGCCACGTTTCGCCCACAAAATAAGCAGTCAATTCACTTTACAGTGTATCCTGTGAAGCGCTTTGAGACATCTCGAAGACGTCTTGATCAAATGCAAGGTTATTATTATTATACAGGAGAGGTGTGAGTCTGACACATGTTGCATTTCACAAGGATCTTTTCTTGATGGCTTTTAGCACTAATATCCACACTTTAGTCCCCCTTCCCCCTCTACCCTGCTCTTCCCTCCCCTCACTGTGTGGATTTGATAGCAAACCCTCTGCTTGTTTGGGTGGCGATTCGATGGCGAATGAACTGTAAAGTAAGCTATGTCACACGCTATAGCTCCGGGACTGTCTGTGTGTGTGTGTGTGTGTGTGTGAGTTCTAGTCCGCAACACAAGGGTGGCTTGTTACAGGAGGCGTAAAGGGTCAGTGCCCCTGAATAGAGGAACTCATTTGAATGAATTGTTCAGTGGAAGTTTGTGTAATGTTTCCTGACTCGGTGCTGGTGCCTTACACTCAGTGTGGGTATTATCATGATCCGGCTTCAGTTTTAGCAGTTTGTGCAGCGCTCAGTCTATATCTGCTGTTGTTTCTCAGTTCACCTCCATCACCTGTAACCCCCAGACCCTTTCCCCACGCTCCCTCATGTAGTTCAAAATCAGCGCATTTTATATTTAATCCGAAACGTTCATCAACATAAAAGCCGAGAACATTACCTAAGTAGCTTGGTTATATATTATAATAATAATAATAATAATCCTTGCATTTGATGCAGCGCCTTATCACATCTTCGAGACATCTCAAAGCGCTTCACAGAATACACTGCAAAGTGAATTGACTTTATAGTTTGTGGGCGAAAATTATTGACAGATCAATATTGTTCCGATCAGTGTTTTTATAGATCAGTGTTGTTGTAAAGAACAAGATTGAAAGAAAGCCCCAGGTCTCCCAAGCTTTTCATAATTGACTAATTTTACTTCTTACTAAGTTTATTCACAGACAATATGAGGGTCGATGGTATTTTGCAATCCCGTTCCTTTAATTACCTACAACTGGTTTGATGGGTTAGAACCACGTAGCTTAAATTTTCCGTTGAAAAAGTTTAAAAGTATATACATATATATTTTGTAAAACACAGATAAAAAGAGACAGAGACATTTCCTCTGTGTGAGAGGTTAGACAACTTACTGCTGACTTTATTGTGCCAGGCGGGAGAGGTTGTGTTTAAGATGAACACTCGGTTTCAATCCAAAAGTTTCTCGTTTCGATTTGAATGAGTTCCCAGGAGCCACATTAATGCACACACAGCCTGACAATGGGCATCTATCTCTTATGTTCACTGAAATCATCTCCCTCGCGCAAATAACCCCATATTTAGGTTGTGGCAATGCGCCTCTGGGCATGTAAACGGACACCACAAAGCCAGGCCAGATCCCCAAAACGATCCATTCATTTAGTTCAAGAAAACATCCAGTTATCTTCCCACGGGATGCTGTTATCTTATCAGAGAGGTTTGGAATTAAAGGGCTTGAGTTCACTCTGGCTATTGCCTTGCAAGCCACAGAATCCTGCTTTTGCAACTTGAGAGTTTGAAATTTTCTCTGTACTATACTGGAGCCACCTGATTAAAAAGAATTATATGTTAATGCTTCTTCATTTTCCATACGCTATAGAATAGTATCTGCTGTGCTCCCGGCAGAGTTATATCTGTACTTGCGGAAGAGAGAGAGAGGAATAGAGGCATATTATAGAGACATATAATAATAATTTGGTCTCTAAATCCACAACTGTTCGTGGGACACTGCTGTGTGCAATTGGCTGCCGCGTTTCGCCCACAAAATATACAGTCACTACACTTTACAATACGTGCTGTGAAGCGCTTTGAGATGTCTTGAAGACGTGATGAGGTGCTATATCAAATGCAAGGATTACTATTATTATTAACATTATAGAGAAGACAGTATTAGGAGGGGTGAATTATTGACAAAATTGGGGTGAATAGCCTGTGTCTGTGCTGTACAGTCAATATAATGCTATGTTATGCCAAATTGTATTCATCAATTCCACAGACAAACAGTGTATTCATCACTCCCAGCTAGCTGTTTGTCTGTGGTATCTGTGCCTGTGCTTGTGAACACTGTTTTGAGTATTGGATATAAACCCAGACATGTAAATAGGCATGGGACAGAGTTACAGAGACAATACAGTACATAGAAGTGAGTGCAAGATAAATGTAATGGAGATTCAGACCGCTATTCACCTCTTATCTCCAAACCATATATTATCTCAATGAGTTTACTGCTTTGTTATCACTGGAGGGATGTTTGTACATAATGTGGATTATTCTCGTTTGCTGATTTAAAATAGAGCCAAGGAAATATTCACATTGGTTCAGTAGAAGGCTGTTCTGAGATTGGGGTTAAGGCACATTGGTGAGATTTAGTATGTGGGCTGTGCTGTACTCCACCTGGGAGTATGTGGCTTTGCTATTTAGTGACAAAAGCAAAAGAAACTATTCTATTCCCGTTGATATGCATGCCTTAGTTTAATAGGTGCAAATATTCACCAAAATATTTTTCTTAAAAAATATATTAAAATCAACGCTTTGCTTGTGCAGTATATTTTGGAATACAATATTCCAAATAAATACATTATTGGTGCTGGGAAATGTATCAAGGAAAAATAGATTCAAATTGTATCTGTTCCTGTAAATGATTATTAAAATATAATATTTGCTTTATTTGTGTCTTGTAATAGAATATCCAAGGGATCAATGTTATCAAAGTTATCCATCCAGACTGAAAGTAAACACTCTATGTTTTTCTAATGTGTCTTTCACACCGCTGAAATCAGTGCTATAGAGAGATCAATAGCGTTTGCTAAAGTCAACAAGGAGTCACGGTGTCTGAGAATGATGCTCCTGATAAAGGTCTTAGAGAGGTCTGTCTAATCTCCCAACATCAGCTCTTCACTTTGGGACAGTGATTACTTTTCTCTGCATCAAGTAATGGTCTTGCTTATAATAAATAATCCTTGCCTTATCACGTCATCCAGACCTCTCAAAGCGCTTCACAGAATATACTGGACTCTATATTTTTTGGGCACAGCAGAGTTCCACAAACAGGGGAACAAACAGTGGTTGAGTCACCAAATTATTATTATTATTATTTTAAGGGATTATTACCCCCAGAAAAGTGATCCACCAATCGACTAACAAACGGGTTCCGACTTACTGCTGGGCAAACAGAATAAGGAAACCTGCCCAACATTTCACCCTGCCCGGGAATAAAACCCAGGTGAGGCGAGCGCTCTAACCACTGAGCTACAGGACTTTTGCTTCACCTGCCTACAGGAAGTATGTTAATTTACAACATTATTTTGAGGCCATTTTCTACAACCACCAACCTCAGCACAGTCCCCAATTAAGAGGTTTGGGTTTGCAAGTCAATTCTCATATTCCTAAGGATTCTATTGCCACACAGCGTCTGAACAGTCAAAGAAATCCATAGATAGCTCAAACAGGATCATTGAGGTAGTTTACTATAACCTGAAAATAATTCTCCTGCCACATTTTGGGAGAAGGTATATTGTGATGTAGTTTTATGTGGTGGGGGAGGAGGTGAAGTTACACAATCTCTCTTGTTAGCGGTCAGCAATACTATTATTCAGTCAACACTGAACAAAATTGTCACCAATGTAAATGGAGAACTTGACTGTTAACGGAATTTAATGCAGTTTGAGGTCTAAATCCCTAAATCCCCTCATTGGTGCCAGAATGTTTAACCAAGGTACTGAACCTACAGGAGTATCTGTTCTATGTCATATAAACTCCTGTTTTAGCTGATAAGCCAGTGGAGACGCTGTCTGTTAAGAACTAAAATCTGTGCTGTGTAATAAAAGTTAAAACTCCAAACCTCGCTGGCACTATCTTTGCCCGTTGGTAAAGAGGTGAGAGTCTGTTCAATGTAATAAAAACTAACAGGCCAAATCACACTAGGATCTGAGATACCAATGAGTGAGCGGTAAAGCTGTGTGTAATGTGGTAGAAATGTTTAAATACAGCTGGCGTCTTCTGAATTTTAGTACATCTCATATGTGGAAACTGTCTTAGCTGCTCCCACACACACGCACTAATCTGAGGTAGCACAGAAACATTTTCCTAATGTAGCAGGTGATTTAATAATTTGCATGCCACCATCAGTTATAATAATAATAATAAGCCTTGCATTTGATATAGCACTTTTCACGTCGGGAGGACATCCCAAAGCACTTCACAGAACACACACTGTAAAGTGAATTGACTGTATATTTGTGGGCGAACGTTATCTGTCAAACGATCATAAAAGCGGTTCATCTTATCGTGCTACAATTCCAATCTACCATCACTAAAACAACCACTATTCCTGGTAGCAGTTGTTGATTAGCCTCTGTGTAAAGGTACTTTAGAATCCTATATCTTAGTGGTTAGAGCATTCGCCTCACAAGCGAGAGGACCTGGGTTCCTACCGTAAGTAGGAACACGGTTGTTGGTCAATTGGCAGATCGCTTTTCCGGGGGTAATAAACCCTACAAAACAAAAAATTTAATTTAAAAAATAATAATTTGGTCACTCAATCCACAACTGTTTGAGGGACGCTGCTGTGTGCAATTGGCTGCTGTGTTTCACCCACAAAATATACAGTCAATTCACTTTACAGTACATTAATTGAAGCACTTTGAGACGTCTCGAAGACGTGATAAGGCGCTATATCAAATAATATCAAATTATTCCTTACTTTCTGATGTTTGTCCTAAACTTGCCCTTTACTCTTCAGGACACTAAGAGATCTGGAAGAACTAAAGCTAACAACTGACCTAAATGACTGAAATACAGCTCTAAACAAGTTTAGAGTCGCGTTGAGAAAGAGCTGGAAACAAATCTTCAATCCAACTATCTCAGCTGGAGATATTATGTCACAGAGGGAGAAAATATATGTCCTCATTTAAGAAAATGAGAAGCAGAGAGAAGAATGCAGGTATGGTCACAGCTGAATTATAAATGCTCATTCCAACAGTGAAAGCAACAAATGTAAGAGATTATTAATTGTGTGTATGTGACACACGAACAGTACTCCTGACTGAAGAGACTTCCACATTTCATGGGAACTATGGGATTTCCAATACTCATAAGACTTTTGGAGAAAGCAGACAATCTCCTGGGGAACCTGTGTTGTATTTGACGTGTGCACTGCTGATCTGTGGATTTGAGAACAAAATCGAGAAAACAAAAAATGGAGCTGAAGGTTTCAGTAATTCCCTTTTAGTTAATAAGTGGGCTCTTCAGACAAAAATGGTAGCATTGTCCCTCCAGCCAGTCCTGTAAACCTGACTGAGGTCCTATTGAAAACTGTTTAAGGCTTCCACACACTGTTGAGTGCTTTTAACAGGTTCCAAACTGAGGGGATTGAAAGAAGCACTGAATAAGAGACACAGCAGCGTGAGTGAGGAATAAACCACACACAGAAATGCTTAGAATAACAACATAAGGAGAAAGTAAAGCTGAGAAGATAAGCGGTATATTATAAATGTACTGTAATCTTAAGATTTAAAAAGACTCAATGTATAACAACAACGACAACAACATTCCATTTATAGAGCTCCTTTCGCGTCGGGAGGACGTCCCAAGGCGCTGGACAGTTGGGTCAGGAGCCGAGCATTGGGGAAATGGTCAGGGGGAAGGGAGGGAGGGAGCGAGGAGGGGGGAAATGGTCAGGGTGAGGGGAGGGAGGGAGCGAGGAGGGGGGAAATGGTCAGGGTGAGGGGAGGGAGGGAGCGAGGAGGGGGGAAATGGTCAGGGTGAGGGGTGGAAAGGGCGGGAGCGAGGAGAGGGTAGAGAGTCGAGAGGGGAGCTGAAGGCACGATCAAAGAGAAAGGTCTTGAGACCGGCCTTGAAGGAGGAAAGGGAGGAAGCGGCGAAGGCACTGGGGATAAAGTTCCAGAGCCTCGGGGCTGAGAGGCTGAAGGCCACCGATGGTGGGGCGGTTGGGGCGGGGGACGTGGAGCAGACCGGAGCCAGAGGAACGGAGGGTACGGGCGGGTAGGTAGGGGGATAGCAGGTTGGAGAGGGAGGAGGGAGCGAGGCCGTGAATGGCCTTGTAGGTGAGGATGAGGACCTTGAATTCGATCCTCGATGATAACACACAAATAAAAGTATAGGGATAAAAAAAATCATAATCTCTCTGCTTTTTCTGTAGCCAGCTATGTTTCATTCCCAGACTGAAGCAAAGTTTCTGTCAAAGCTGTAACATCATGGACTCTACAGTGCTGGAACAATTTAAGGTCTCATCAAGTTCATAGAAGTTTACAGCACAGAAGGAGGCCATTCGGTCTACTCGAGTCTGCATTGGCTCTGAGAGCAAACTGCCCATTCAATCCCGCTGCCCTGCTTTCTCCTCAATCCCTGCGTCCATCATCTCTTCACAGGAGTGAAGGGGATGAGAGACCCGTCATAAAATGACACAGACCCAAATCTGTTGGGTTTTTTTTGCGCACTGGTTCCATTGGCTCGCTTCAAAAATCTAATCACCACCGAGCATGCACAGGCATGTACACGACACACGCCTGGGACACACATCACAAATGAAGGAAAGTGTACATGTCCGGACACGCCCTGCCTTGTTCCGGATTGCGGAGCGAGACCGGTTCCCATTGTGCACGGGCACAGTAACCTGGCTGACATAAGGACTGCGGGAAGCCATGGGACTTGTGCCAGTCAACAGTCAGTTACAGGAGCCCTACAGCTCCCTACAGTTAGAGCTCTCGCCTGGCAAGCGAGAGAGCTGGGTTCGATTCCCGGCAGGGGCAGGTTTCCTTACTCCCCGCGCCTGATAATAATCCCTCAAGAAAACAAAACAATAATAAATTGGTCACTTTATCCACCACTGTTTGTGGGACGCTGCTGTGCGCAATTGGCTGCCGCGTTTCATCCATACAATATGCAGTCAATTCACTTTACAATATATTCTGTGAAGCGCTTTGAGACGTCTGGAAGATGTGATAAGGCGCAGTATCAAATGCAAGGATTATTATTGTTATTATTATTAATAATGGAAGACCAGCTGTGAATATTTGCAATGTACAAAATCATCCTTCATTAAAAGGATATCAGTGACACACACTGGTGGAAAGGTGGACTACAGGAAATAAAACCATCCCACGGTGGATGTTGAGTGTTCACATCGCAGGAAAAGTTGCCCTCTCTCAATG